>NC_141990.1:154760218-155106724 GCF_049901715.1 Pseudonaja textilis
TCCTATCATTATTTCTGATTGTCGTAATTCAGCTAAAATATAGTTACCATTTTTTTTCCATGGCCTACTGAATTGAGTTACAATGACCAAATAATATGTAGGAAAGAAATGTAAAGTACAAAAACACTACAGCCTTAAAAATGTGAAGATTGGCATCCATTCAATCAATGAGTGATGACAGTAGCTTTTTTTTTCCTGCAAGGCTTGTGGAATCAGGAACCATTCTTACAAAATAGCCTAGAGAGTATAGTGAATTTTAAAATATATAGTTTCGTTCAAACCTCTTCCTTGCTTCATTAATTGACTCAAAACTTGTTTTGGAAGATCTGATACTTGATAGACTAAAAAATGGTAGACAGATAGCTTACAATATTTCCAGATTGAAAAATCATCTAAGGACGATAACTTTTTAAACAGAATTGAAGGATAATGACGTATTTACAGAAATAATGAACAAACAATAAATGTCGATAAGCATTTGGGGCAATTAGACTTTGCAATTTGATTTTTTTTAAAGGAAACTGTTAGTTTTGATGGAAGGAGGCAAAAATTATAAACATGATCAATTCTTTTCAAAGACAAAATCTGCTGAATTTGAAAGAGTGATTATGCATGCCTGTTTGTATGTATGTATTTTAGCTGTGGTAGCACCGTGGTTAGAATGCAGTATTGCAAGCTAATTCTACAGATTGCCAGGAGTTCAATCCTGACTGGCTCAACGTTGACACAGCCTAGTTCTAGCCTTCCGAGGGTGGTAAATGAGGACCCAGATTGTTGGGAGCAATATGCTGACTCTGAAAACCATCAAGAGAGGGCTGCAAAGCACCATGAAGCAGTATATAAATCTAAGTGCTATTTGCTATTGCTATTTATTTGCAAAAACTCAGCTAGTCTCCACCTTTATGTTTCTTTCAGAGATATGCAATTGATATGAAAAGTACATATAGTGTTGTCGATACATGGGAACTAGTTTAGAAGAACAATGGCGGGGTAAAGGCACTGGCTGAATGAGATATAGTTTCAGGAGGTGTTTTTTTTAAACCATTGTTACTCACTAAACTGATAAAACTGTTTGAATAAATGAATGCTATATTGAGAAAAAAATATATGGAAGTAGATTTGTTGCTGTTGTTATATTAACTTTTCAAACCGGACTCCCAAAAGTTTCTTCTAGCTGAGGACACTATGGTACAGTAGCTGCTTTTACGACTTTGATAGAGGGAACATACACAGGAAGGACATTTTCTGCTATCTTCTTAGACAGGATGGGGAGTGTATTCCTAAAATCTCCTAAAATTCCCTCCTTCTGTTATAGGCCATTTTGGTCCAGGAACATGTTCTTTCCAATTTAAAACAATTTAACCCAAATTTCATGCTATATTTTATAGAAGAGCAAAATAAGAATTCAGTTTTGCTATTATTATTTAAATATTTGTCATTGATTATTCTTAATGATATTCTATTGTTTTGCATTATTTAAGAAATGGTAGGCATTTTTTTTACAATGAATCAATGTGTGAATAAATATATTTCTGGTTTTTTATAATGTAAGTACTAGGATTTTAATTAAATTGTTGTATTTTGAAGCAACCCAACATCCAGTAATAAACATATAAATCATGGTATTATTTTGAAGAGCTTTGGAAAATTACACAAAGAATCTTATATGTAAAAAATGTAAACTAAAACTTTTGAAGAGATTACCATTTTTGTAACAGGTATGTATGTATATATGTATCTGTGATGGGATTCAATTTTTTTTACTACCGGTTCTGTGGGCGTGGTTTTGTGGGCATGGCAGGGGAAGGATTCTGTAAAATCTCCAGTCAGAGGTGGTATTTGCTGGTTCTCTGAACTACTCAAAATTTCCGCTACCGGTTCTCCAGAACTGGTCAGAACCTGCTAATACCACCTCTGGTATGTATGTATGTATGTATGTATGTATGTATGTATGTATGTATGCATGCATGCATGCATACTGTGCCACAGCATTAATTCTACAATGGTGAAAGGACACAAGTTTCACTCCAACAATTATTCTTAATTCCTGGGGAGAATTATGGAAGAAGAGAGATAATTTGTCATTGTTCTCATATAAATATATATTTCTACATCTCCTTCTCTCTTTCATCAAATTAAATGGATGCTTGACCTTCATAACTGGAGCCCCATTAAGAAGGATCCATAATTGCACGAGATAGTGCTTAGTGTACAGTCAGCACTGATAGCTACACTGTCGCCTTCCCACTAGTATATCAGGTAAAGTAGAGACCAACCTTCAGTCAATTTTAACTGCTCGGTGCCATGGCGATACATTCCTGTAGTTTTCTTGGGTATTACCTTAGAAGTGATTTGAGAGCCTCTAGGGCAGGGGTGTCAAATCAATCCCATTGTGGGCTGAATCAGGATTTTGTTTGCCCTTGTGGGGCCAGGGTGAGTGCGGCCTGATCGTTGTGGCTGACTGGGTGGGCATGGGTGGGCCAGGGCTGGGGTGGCAGAGACCGGTCCCTTGCTGTCTCAGGACAGTCCCACGGGACAACTCCTAGCCTATCCAGATCCGGCCCATGGGCATGTGTTTGACATGCCTGCTCTAGGGTGTAGCTGTTAATGTGTGGACTAGAAATAGAGAGACCCAGGTTCAAGTCCTCTCGAGCATGGTAATCAGCAAGGTGATCTTGGGTTGGTTACTTCCTCTTTTTCCTAATTCAGTATCAGGCTTTGTGACAAGCTGCATGAAAAAGCCATGCCCGGATACATTTTACTACAGGGCCAGGCAAGCACATTGCAACTAAGCAGGACAAATGCAAAGAAAAACAACAAACAAACAACAACCTTATGGAAGTGATTACTTTGTTTGGCAGCTTCTTGTACTGTTGGGTAAACCTGTGAAAAAGACCCATATCTGAAAAAAGATTATCTATCTATCTATCTATCTATCTATCTATCTATCTATCTATCTATCTATCTATCTATCTATCATCTATCATCTATCTATCATCTATCCAATGGTGCTATTCAAATTTGTTCTGTGGGCATGGCTTGGTAGGCGTGGCAGGGGAAGGATACTGTAAAATCTCCATTTCCAATCCCACTCCAGGGGAAGGATACTGTAAAATCCCCATTCCCTCCCCATCCCACTAACCTGCTTTCCAGTTCCGTTCTCCTGTGCAGGGCAACCAAAGAAGACCCAGCCGATCAGCTGGGACTCTGGAGGCAGAGAATAGATGGGGGCGGGGCCAGTCAGATTTGCCGGTTCTCTGAACTACTCAAAATTTCAATTACCGGGTCTCCAGAACTGGTCAGAAACTGCTGAATACCCCCCGTGTATCTATTTATATCTATCATCTATTTCAGATATGGCTCTAACATGAACGGACCACTCTATGCAAATATAAGATTAGGCTTCCATGATCTCCCTTCCTGATTCCAAAATTTGGTATTTTGAGTAGGTAGGCTTCCTAATTTTCAATGCAATCTATTTGGTTGCTACTCGTTCTCTCCTACCATATTCTAATTTCAATTTTTATAGTTTTAATGATGTAATTATGGGGGCTGTTTATTTTGAACTATTCTATGCTGTGTAAGAAAAATCCAAAGTTCATATCAAACTAATATAAACACATTCCATTTTAATTTTCTTTTTATATCTACATACTGTTTTTCCTTACATCATGCTGCAAACGAGAGGCTGTAAAAAAACAACAACAACCCACCGTATAGTAAACTAATGAATTAATTAAGGAGGAAGTCAGGCTGGAAAGTAAGCTTGGAATCCTAAAATGATTATAGTCAAATTCAGAGTGTTCCCCAGATATCTCAGCTCCAGCAGAGGGAGCACAGAGACTTCCTCAGGCTTCCAACAGGAGCCTGTAAGTTAAATCCTTGCAAGCAGGCTGTATCATTCATTTTAGTGGGTGGTTCTGGCTTATTGTTTAGTCCCTGAGAATTATTCTGGACTGGAATAATAAACCCGTGAGCCTCTGAAGCCTTAACATCTGCAAATCCAAGATCAGCTGATGACATGATTCTCCATCCCCTCCCCCCCATGCATAATAAATTGACATTCCAGGGGAGAAAATTAAGTTATAATTCTTGTCCCTGATTTCTAGATGGAGGGCATCTTTTAATATGGAAGGACCGGTATTCAATCATATCTCCCTCTAGCCTGAAGGGATATAGCTCAGGTTAGCTCCAAACTGTGTCAGTCCTGGTCCAAATGATTAAACCTCCACGGATGAACTTGGAATGATTTAGTGCTGAAACTTTGACTTCTTCAGCTTCAGGATAAACCTGAAGCAGGAAGTGGCGTGTAGAAGCTCCATCTCCGTGCTAAATGTTTGCTCTCGGTTATACCAGCACATAATCAAAACTGGCTATATCCTATTCAGACATCCCCTTGTATATTCTCTTTCTTTTGCTGGAATCATTCTGCAAAGAAAAAGCAAGTATGAACTACAGGGTGGCAGGGTGATACAGAAGCAGCACCTACAGCAGAGACAAAGATATAGCAAACCAACCTAGGAAAACAAACCTGAACAGTATATTAATATGGTATAACTAAATAACTAGTGGTAAGTATTGATCCCTCTGTTCAGCCAGATCTAAAGTGGAGATGGGTGGACACTTTTAACCAAACTTCAAAATCCTGTAAACCAGTGGTGGGATTCAAATTTTTTTACTACTGGTTCTGTGGGCGTGGCTTGGTGGGCCTGGCAGGGGAAGAATACTGTAAAATCTCCAGTCAGAGGTGGGATTTGCCGGTTCTCCGAACTACTCAAAATTTCCGCTACCGGTTCTCCAGAACTGGCCAGAACCTGCTGAATACCACCTGTGCTGTAAATTAGCAAAAACTATTGTATTTATTCACATTAAAAAGTCAGGTAGTCCTCATTTAGCGACTGTCTTATTTTGTAACCAGTTACACTCGTGATTACAACAGTACCTTTATAATCAACCTTCACAGATCTGTGAAGCAAAGGAAAGCTGAAGCAAGATTAGAAGCGCAGTTGTAGTTTTATTTAGTGACAGTTCACTTTATGACCAAGTTGCCGGTTCCAATTATAGTTGCTAAACAAGGATTACTTGCAAGGCAGGTGCATTAAGTTACCCCAACATCAAAAGCAAATATGAAATGCAGATCAAAATCCAAATCAATGTCTTTGCCTTTGTAAATGTTGGCTAGATATAGACAAGGGAATTTGGCTAACTGCCTTTTTTTTTTTTCCTGTAGCAAAATGTATTATTTCCTAAGGGACTACCAGCCTCGTCTAGGAAATAAGAGATATTTTTAAGTCTGCCTAAATATACCTCTATAATGTAATCTTAATCTTTAGTAATTAGTTTCCAGTTATAGCAGGACTTGTAAGAGCGTTGTCTTTCTTGTTCACTATATATAGGCAATTGCCCCGTAGGGACAAATATGTAGACTTTACGCATAAGCACATATTGTTCAACTGATACATGAAAATATACTGCAGGCTTCCAAGCAGCCCCAATTTCATGTTACAGATTATTAATCAAAGCAACATCCAAATATATATAGTCAATATGTTTCAGTTGGTACGGCTTTATTTTGAAAACCATTTGTGTGTATTTTAAAAAGCTGCAAGCTTCCAACCTTTTATCCTGCTTGAAACAAAACCAAATTTATTCCCTAGTTACCAGCTAAACTATAGGTCCAAAAATTAAAAGCCAATTTTGAAAGGATTTTATGATTGATGCAATTATCTGTTAAATTTGTTTTGATTTTAGCAGACTAGAGATGCATTACCTACAACACCTGATAATTTTCTTTCATATTTGCATTTAGAGAATACTTAATATGGTCTTGGCTTCATTAATTTTATGGATCGAAGGATGTAAATTTTGAAAGTCCTAGGGAGCCCTGTGTCTAGTTGCAGATGCTGACTCTAGTGCTAATCCATAATATGCATTAAGATGGAGCTTTCTTAGCTCAAATCCAGGGAACTACCATTGCCACATCTAAAACTCCAAAGCATCTGGAAGAATGAATTAAGAAGCAAGTAAAAGTAAGAATCCAGGTATGGATTGCACCATTACATTTTCATCAGTCATAGATGATAGGAAATTGAAGTTGATAGTCATGTTTATCTATGATGTCAATTAGGTTTTAAAAGAGCAGTGGTGGCACAGTGGTTAAAATGAAGTATTGCAGGCTAATTCTGCCAACTGGCATCAGTTTGATTCCCACCAGCTCAAAGTTGAGTCAGCCTTCCATCCTTCTGAGGTTGGTAAAATGAGGGTCCAGATTGTTGGGGGCAATATGCTAACTTTGTAAATTTCTTAGAGGGGGCTGTAAAGCACAATGAAGCAGTATATAAGTCTAAGTGCTATTGCTAAAACCAAGTCTATTAAATGTCTTTATCTTGCAAATATAAGGATATCATGGGGATGCAGGTGAACATATAAGCTTTCTCTCCAATGTCTCCAGACCTTTGAAACTTTCATGAGTTGAATGATAACCTGCAGGGGCTAAAATGCATTTAATATCCCATATTTATATGTCTCCCACATCCAGGAGTTTCATTTTATCAGAATTTTAGATTATAGGGAGGCATGCTCAACTGATTGCTCCTGAAAACCCCTTAGAGATCTTTGTGCTCAATGACTGAAATACATCAAGAATCCCAAAGCTGAGGAGACATGGGGCTTGCAGCAAAATAAAGTTTCAGATGTGGAGGTTAAACATGAAAAACGATTGCAGGAATTGGGTATGTCTAGTTTAATGAAAAGAAGGTCTAGGGGTGACATGCTAGCAGTGTTCCAATATCTAAGGGGCTGCAACAAAGAAGGAGTCATCAACCTATTTTTCAAAGCTCCTGAAAGCAGTACAAAAAGTGATGGATAGAAACTAATCAAGGAGAGAGCCAACCTAGAACTAAGGAGTTGTGGATGCTCCAACACTTGAAGTTTTTAAGAAGAGATTGTCTCAATTGGCACAGGGTCTTCTGCTTGAGTAAGGGGTTGGACTGTAAGACCTCCAAGGTGCCTTTCAATGCTGTCATTCTGAAATTCTGAGTCACCTTCAGTGGCTCCATAAATAAGTACACAATTTATCTGTTCAGCCATTGCCTCATGCAATTATGACACTGCAATTATAGGCACCTCTGCAGTAGTTTATATCTCTGAATAATGCCTTGATGCAAACTATATGTGGCTGGACCTTGTTCTTGTAGAAGCAACAGTCCCTCCCTATTTAAAAGTAAACCCTGGCAATATGTTTATATTTATGTCTGTAATCTCCCCCTTTCAAAATCTAAAGTCGACCAACACTTTAGCCATTCCTGAGGCCCATCCCAGGGCTGCAGGTTGATGAGGCAAAGTACACATCGGGCACTGAGTTGGGGAGTGGCATGCTGATTTGTTTTGGGTGAGGCTTTTTGGAGAGAGGGGGAAACTGTCATTAGGTCTCTTTTAGAACTTAAGAGTTTCCATGGGTCTCCAGATACAAAGAGGTGGGGAGTGGGATAAGGCATCAGCAGCCCTGGTTTTGCAGTCCTGGGACTGCAGGGTTTTAGATCTTCGTTTTGCCATTAGCTGTTCTCATATATCCCACCAAGCTGGGCAAATCCTCAAACAAAAAATAATTCCTAAATACCAGATTTCCTTTTTACTAGGTACCATTTAAGAGTTTAATCTTTGCCTTAAGCTTTACATTAAGTACCCAGAGGCTCATTAATTTTCTTGTTTGAGACTTTGCCAAATGGTAGGAGAACAGAATACAGGCAGCTGCCTCACCATGCAGTCTCTAGTTGTTCTGAGGGAGCTTGTGCAGGGTAAACAGGAAAAAGACAAGCAAAATGTTTGGGCTATTGTGTAAATCAGCTCTCCCACTTTCCCCCTCCTGATTCAGTGGGATGCCAGAAGTATAAGAACCAGGATTTGGAGACTTCTTCAAATGCTGCCTTTGCAAGTCTCCCTCTCATTCCTCTTATTCCTTTGTATAGTTCATTGTTTTTATTTTTCCTCCCTCAGCCTTTTGCAGGTCTTTTTATTTTCATCTGCTTTGAAGTTGTAAATCCTGCAGGTGACCAAACTTTCATCCATAATCTGTAGCATTTGAAATTGAAAGGAGTGGGCTATAGATTGTAGGATTTTCTGCACACACTAGCTAAATCCTACCCAAGTCCCTTATGAATGAGTAAATCCAGGGGCAGAGAGTGAAGCTAAATTGATCCAATCAATGTTGCCACATGCAATGATGTTGCATTCATTGCTGGTCAACAAATAAGCTATAGCCCATTCGTCTTTTCCTTTTGTTTAGCACACTTGCTAGTTAAAGCTGTGTGGCTTGTCTCCTGGAGAAGTTTAACAATTTCCATCCAAATTCTTTGCAGTTTACATTTATCACTAAAAAAAATTGGAATTTCTTAAAGTAATAAGGCCTGCACATGTTTTAGCTTTAGTGGTATGCTGCTTCACCAAATTCATCCCAAACTGTAGTACAATAAGAATAAATAAAACAATCTTTTACAGCAATCTGAGTTCTAACTGTAAGAAGATAGATGGCATAAAAATGAATGTATTTTACTCCTGGAACATTAAACAAAAAGGTTAAGCTCCCACTGACAGGAAAGATGTATTTGCAAATGATTAGTACAATTTTTATCACCTTACTTCTCTGTGTTCTTCTTTTGATGTTTAAACAAACCTCTTCAACACACTGGGCTGTACTGTCTGATGTTAATTTATAGGTGGAATGAAATGGTAATAGGAAGATCTTAATATATTCTACCTGTATCATCTATCTATCTATCTATCTATCTATCTATCTATCTATCTATCTATCTATCTATCTATCTACCTATCTATCATCTATCTATCTATCTACCAATCTACCTATCTATCTATTGTATTTATATACTGCTTATCTCACTCACAGAGTGACTCTGAGGGGGTATAGAGTTAAAAACATAACAACTGTTTAAATATCATATTTCAATAGGAGGCTACATCAGATTTGCTTTTAAATCTACAGAGGGGGAAGGGGGAGAAGGAGGGAGAGAGAAAGAAAGAAAGAGAGAGAGAGAGAGAGAGAGAGAGAAAGAGAGAGAGAGACACAGACAGACAAGAACTGGAGACTTTCAGGAAGCTCACCAGTGGAAGACTTTGGGTGTGTAAAAGGCAAATGTGTAAACATATTTTTCTTCAAAATATTACATTTATGACTATAAAAATATATATTTTTAAAAGTTACAGTGTCTGAGACCTCTGTTTAGCAACATTTACCCATCAAATACAAAGAAAGCAACATGAAATGGCTGGTCAAATCTTATTTCAACGGGGCATGTTTTAGGAAAATATGTACAGGATGCCAACCCTAATGTAAAATCTAGCCACAAAAATCAATTGCCACACTGGGACTTACATGAATAAGAGTGTGCTATGCGGAATCTGACTATTTCTTTTCTTTTGGAAATTAAATTGTTTTTTTTATTAAATATATTTTTAAAGGAATAAAAAGAAATATAGAACATGTAAAAACATAAGGCACAGGTAGTGAAATACAAGCGGGTATAAGCAGATCTGAAGTGTCACTAAAAACTAATGCATTCCAGTGAATCATTAGAGATTGTAGAAAATGTTATATCCATTTTTTAAACAAAATGTCCTATTGAAATTTTTGCTGAAAGTGCTTTGTTAACATGGTATAAATCACTAACAAAAACTCTCAAAAAATAAACAATACATAAAGTCAACACTGAAAGTCATACAACAATTTAAGATAGAAACTGTGTACATGAGAAAATCCAAATTTTGGATATGGTACAATTCCAGTTATAAAATTATATTCAATAAATTATTTCCAATTATAGTCACACCTTACATCAAATTTGCTTTTCAAATATGAAATTATGGAAATTGCAGCATACTCCCATTTGATCATTTTTCCATAAAGAAAATAAAAAACCTTTTCCAATTAAAAACATATTTAATCCTTGTAAATATTAGTATGTACAATGTTACTTCAGCATATTTTGAAGTGGTATGTGGTGTAGTGAAAATTGATTAAAGCGTCTCAGGTTAAAAAATGGAATTGGAACTTGCAAACTTTGTTCTATTTTACTATAAATCATTCTGGGGCTTTTCAACATTGTCATCACATGTTCAACCAACCAACCAACTAACCAACTTTTCATTGCACTTCCAGTATTTTTAAAGAAAAATAATTGTTCATTTTGACAATAAAGACCAGAGTAATATAGTAACAATATATCATCTTATATCAATTTCTGAGACTCAGTAATATAGCATTCCAGATATACAGGCTTCCTTAAATTTTCTAAATTTTAAAAGGAACTCTGAATTGCTCTGCACAAAATATTCTATGGAAACTTTCTGATATGGTTTCTAAATCTGTGCAGATTCTACTGTCCTTCAAGAAGAAATGTTTGGACTTGTGATGCAGCTCTCATTGCTCATTTGTTCCACAATGAGCCCAGAGCAAAAATCCCCAAATTTATTTATGTTTAGAAAAGCAAACATAAGTTCTGCAACCTCAATAAAAATGATTTCTATTTATAAAACTCTTTCTAAATCCTACTCATTGTGTTCATAGATAATGTCTCTCTGATCACAGTTTGGGCCATGATGGCTAGGATAGCAAATGGATTATGTGTAGCACTACTGGGGATTTCACCTCACTCTATAACAGGGGTGTAAAACTCACGTCACGGCAGTGTCAGTCCCCCCCTTTCCTAAACTGGGTGTGGGCGTGGCCAGTGTATGACACATCCAGCCCGCGGGCTGGGAGCTTGATTGCCCTGCTCTATAAGGACATATTTTCCCACTAACCTTCAGTTATTTTGATTTGAGTGCCAAACTTACTGTCAAATAAACAGCAAAGCAATAATAATAAAAAAAACAGGACAAAGATCCTAGAACAAATAATAATACATTAACCCCAGGCCCGGGATCAGAACTTTCCTGGTTTTCAGAACTTTCCTGGACCTCAGGAGACAGAACTCTGCCTTTATCTCTGAGGGATACTGTTCTAGAAGGTGGGGATGGCAAGTTATGCTTCCTAGGGCTCACAAGATGGCAACATTTAATGGAGGGGCCCCCAAAGAACACCCACTCTGCTGGAATGCCTGGGTGGGCTGAAGCAATTGGAGACAAGCAGTCTCTGCCATTTTCTTCCTTCTGGGAAGGAAAGAACCGCCAACTGCTCCTCCTCCAACCACAAGCAATACAACAGAAGGAAAAAAAGGCGGGTCATTTGGAGAACTCTCCAAATGATTATTTATTAGATTTTTAACCAGCCTTTATAACTTTATAAGTAATTCAAGGCAGCAAACACACATCTGTTGTACTTCTGATGATAAGTTCAAAGTGTGCTTTCTGTGCTTTCAGTCACTTCAGGACCTACAATATATCTGTATAAATTGCTCTGTGTTAATTTGGTTGCAAAGAATGGTTGACTTGCAAGTCCCTGTGTGTCAGAAATGCAGATAAAAGCAATCAGGAAAGTGATGGGCCTCTTCCTTTAATGGTGGCTGCTGTGTGCACAAACCTATTACTCAATTATTACTCAGTGGTAGAACAAGTCCTAAAGAAATAAATGCAGTGCCTTATCTAATATCCTTCTGTGATTATTGTTTGATTGGGAGCCAACTAGAGTTGGCTGAAATATAAAAGGCGATGTAAATGTTTTAAATATATGAATAAATTATTGTTGTTGATATTTGTAGTCATAGTATTTATATGAACAGAATTTCTAACAATGATTGCAGTTAAGCACAATGAAGGTAAATGGGAATTACAATCATATGGAAGTCTCCTCTCGCACAATATGCATGGCTAATCTTCCACTGCTTTTCCTCCAGTGCCTGCACAATGACACCCTGGATTATGCGTAATCCTGCACTTGCTTCCTGCTCTAGCTTGTCTTGTGCCATATTGCTGCCATTTCGTAAAGTAGTCAGGCAAAGAATCAGTTGTGACTCGATAGAGCTGTTTCTAGGAATAGCATTGGGAAGAGAACTGGGAATCATAACGAGAAATTAGGATGCCTTACTGAGCAGCAAGGGTCATTTGATGAAGAGCTCTTTTTCCCCAGCAAATATATGGAGTTCTGATAAGCCCATTTCTCTGAAAACTTTTTTTTTTGCCATTCTGCCCTGCCACACATCTGCAGCGCCATCATAAAACAACTGAGGATAAAGAGCTTTTTCTGAGAGACTGCTCAACCCTCCAGAATATGGATATTCATATATCTGTGAATCTCACAGTTGAAGCATTTTAATGCAAACTTGCCCCTCTCTCTTGTGGAAATGAAATAGTTCACCTAAATAATTTATATACACACATCTCCCATGTTCCCTATATGTATAGTGTATAAACTGTGTCTGTGTGTGTTGAGGATTCAGAATAGCAGTAAGTGCAGAGATGCTTTTTTACCAAGAGATAATCATACCCCATGGGTGTTTCAACACTCAGTTGGGGCTTCCTTTACTCCACTAATTTTTCTGCCCCAGAGGTGTGATCCTTTTCAGGATACTAATTTTTATGATGCCTCTATGGTTAATACTTTGAATTAAAATATACTTTTATTTGCAGTCTCGCCAACATCTTTCAGAGTGCCTTTTGCCTTTCCTTTTCCTGGGGCTTGGAATGGGCAGGGAAGGGGTTCTGTTTTGTGATGAGGAGTGCAGAAGGCTGTTGTGGCTGTATTGATTGGATGGAGAGAACAGCATTACAAATGAGTGAGGCTCTCCAGAGAAATATGCACCAAAGATCCATACCTTCATTGACATTTTATAGGATGTCTAGACTTGCTAATCCACTGTGAAAAATGCAGGCTTTGTAGTACAGGGGAAGGGTTTGGGAACAGTGCTCCGAGTGGAAATGACTCTTATTCTGACAGAAGGGCACACTTATATATCACAATGTAATCTGTCCCATTTTAGAAGTATATGCTGAAAAACTATCCTTGGTCCCAGAGAGGATAGTTTTTCAGATAGTTTTTCAGATAGTTTTTCAGTAATTCCAGAGATTAAAAGTGCTGTTACCTAGGAGAGGGCTATGAAATCATAGATATGATGTAGCTAGGGGCGTGGCACAAAGGCAACACAATCAGATAGTCAGTAGGAGTCCCTTTATCCAACTTTGCCCCCAATGTCCTGGTTACCTTCTGGCTGGAGAAAAACTCTCCCAGGAATAGCCTTTGACTGTACAGAATTAAGTCCAAAACATGGTCAACAAAAACTGTAACTATAAGTCCAATCAAGGCAAAATGAGGTAATTAGTTCGGCAGAGCAGGAGCAGGAATTCCTGACGTGAAGGCACGACAATAACTCAACACGGTTGGGAAGACGCCAGGAACACAGTTAAGCAAAGTCAACACAAGATAAACTCATGTTTGCTCCCAGAAGCTGTCGCACTCAGCATGCATTTCTTTTAAACTCTCATTCCCAGGTGTGGCTAATGAAGAGAATCATGGCCCTTTCTTCCCCCATAAGCCACACAATCCACATTGCCCTCTTCTCCGTTCCTCCCTGTGTGCCGTAGGATGAAGTGGAGGTGGGCCTGGGTCTTCTTCTGAACTCCCTCTCTCTTGTTCTACCTCTTCCCTGCTCTGCCAGCCAGACTTTGCCCTTCCCCAGTTTCCTCCACAGCCAATGGAGCCACACTCCCACTCCCTGTTAGCTGTTTGCCTTCCACCTCAGATTCAGACTCTGACAGGGACATGACATAGCCCATCAATAGCCATATCACTTAATGTTGATCAATGATTAGATCATTTGCAAGCCCATGATGATATAAATTAGGATAAAATAGCCTCAAACCTAAACTCACAAAACAAATTTATCTGAGCCCTACAGTTAAAAGGAATTACTGAAGCTGTCTTGTTCCAATTAAGGAGGAGTCCTACATTTTTATTCTCTAAGTGAAAAAAATGTAGATTGCAATTCATTTTGGTAATAATTGGGAGGAAATAGAACTGGGATACTGAAAAGATGACATATCTTTATAAAGGATGTCTGGTGAACTATTAAGCTTGTATCTTTGATCCAACAATTAAAATATAAGTGACCTTTCCATCATATACCCTAGTCACCTTATTCAACCACATTAAAAACAAACAAAACATAATGTTATCATGAAAAGAAATGATGGAGTGACATGATGTTCTGTCTACTGGTTCCCACAATGATTTTGTAGTCATGACAGGTTGATATAATAATTGATATGCTACTGGTTACTCATAATTTTTTTTCCAAGCTAAAATAACATTGGCAAAATTTCATTTCCCCATGTGAGATCTATTTTTAGTCTTGTAAGTAATAAATCTGAGCAAGTATTACAATTAAAAAAAGAATAATTGGGTAAAGTGTCTATGGAGATTCTTAGTCATTTAGGTCATGGTTGTCCCAAAGGTGTTTTTTTCCCTTCCTGAAGAAGCTTCTTGGCTGAGAAGTGAAACATCTTCAAGGGAAACAAAGAAAGTCCAGTTATTATTATTATATATTTTTTAAAAAAGCTCCTTTGGGACAATTGGGTAAAGTATTTCTCAGTGATTTTCAGAATCAACTCTTTCCTAATCTTCAATTTGTAGAATATTTTTTAAAAGGGTATGAAGTAGGGATGGAAAAGCATTTAGAGGTATGTTTGATTCAGGACTTTAATTTTGTTATCGTTGCTAGATTTCTAAATCTTGTATCTAGTCTTTTTATTTTTACTTCCAGTCTGAAACGCATTACTGTAATACTGCTCAATGTCATGAGTATCTGTGAAGCAGAAGGGAAAAAGTTCATATTCATATGTAAATAAAAATTACAATTATACATTTTTTACTAGTAGAAGTGGAGTCTGTTGTGTATTATTAGCCAGTGCCGACTGTCATATGTAGGACAGCCAGGATGTGCAATTTCATGAGTTGCATCCAAGGGAAAGGGTGGAGGTGAAGACCTTTGTCAAACTTATCCAGCCATAGCCTTTGGGAGAAGAATATTTAACCTGCACTGATAATGAGATACCCTAGGTCATTTTGACAGTGAGAAGAACAGTCTGAGGATACAGAATGGAAAATGATTACTTACAAGGTGTGTAGCATATGCTTCATTTTTGCTTGGGTGCTTAAGCTGTGTAGCAACTGGAGATCATATTTTCCTCCAGTGACATCAGATATGGAAATGTAGTTGCCCAAGGCAGTGAGAATGCAGGATTGCGGCTTTTCTAGTGGCTCTGCGGCTTCATAATTATTTCTTAATAGATTATTTGTTAAATGAATTAAACCTGTGGTATGTATGTGTGGGTATGTGTGTATGTTAGAAAAAATGCAAGAGGGAATGACAGTAATAATATTATTATTAATAATAAAGGGAGAAACTACTAAGATAGGAGCAAACCAGTGGGAAAAGAAAGAACTAGGAAGCTTTGGGGAGCCATATGTTTTGCAGATACTAATTAAACCACTGCTTTACTTAAAAATACTGTATTATAGCATATTACAGCTTTGCTCTATATTTTGCATCAGAATTATAAAATTGTTGCTTATATTATCTACAACAAAGGGGTGGGTTCTGTCTCTTACCTTCTTCTTAAATTCTGTAAGGATTATTATTATTTTTAAATAAGAATGTCTTCCCCTTCACACAATTTTCATAACACTGATTCTGATTTAGCAGAGATCTGTGAGGGGATTCAAGAAATGAAAGAAATGAAAGAATCTCGTTCATTTGGAATGTGATATATGAATTTCAAATGGAAGTAAATAGAGAATCTGTGTATGAAGTAAATGGAATAATCTCATCTTCCTTAGTGATAATAATTATAATCAACACTTGTATTCTACCTTCCTGGGTTTGATATCTCACACTCAGGGTGCTTATTTATTTATTTTATTTGTCAATCGCTTACAAAATAATACGTATAAGTATAAACATACAGAAAATAGCTACAATTAAATGGGGACAATAGGACAGGGATGGGAGGCACGATGGTGCACTTATGCACGCTCCTTACAGTCCTCTTAGAAATGGGGTGAGGTCAGTAGTGGATAGTTTGAGGTTAAAGGAGTGGGGGTTAGAGGATATAGCAACAGAGTCAGGTAGTGCATTCCAGGCATTGAGCACTCTGTTGCTGAAGTCGTACTTTCTGCAATCAAGTTTGGAGCGGTTAACATTGAGTTTGTATCTGTTGTGTGCTTTTGTATTGCGGTTGAAGCTGAAGTAGCCATTGACTGGTAGGACATTGTAGCAGATAATTTAGTGTAGTACACTTAAGTCCAACTGTAGGCAGCATAGTTCAAGATTGTCCAAGCCCAAAATTTCAAGTCTGGTGATATAGGGTATTCTGTTGCGAGCAGAGGAGTGTAGTACTCTTCTTGTGAAATACTGCTGGACTCGCTCAATTGTATTAATGTCTAATATATAGTGCGGATTCCAGACAGATGAGCTGTATTCGAGTATTGGTCTAGCAAAGGTTTTGAATGCCCTAGTTAGCAATTCAATATTTCCAGAGAAGCTTCGTAAAATTAGATTTACAACTATTAATGCCTTTTTGGCAATGCTGTTATAGTGAGCTCTGGCACTTAGGTCATTAGATATGAGTACTCCTAGGTCCTTGACAGAGTGAGGGTCATCAGTGAGGTCATATCTGCCTAGTTTGTATTTGGTGTACTGATTTTTTTTTTTACCAATGTGCAGGACAGAGCATTTGTTGGTTGAGATTTGGTGTTGCCAATTGTTTGACCATTCAAACACATAATCAGGGTCACTTTGAAGAGCAGTAGCATTGTTGGTGGTGTTGAATAGTTTTACATCATCCTCAAAGAGGATGTAGTTGCTTATAAGGTGATTGCAAAGGTCATTTATATAGAGTATAAAGAGTGTGGGTCCTAGAACGCTGCCTTGGGGCATACCACTGTTAACTGGAGCAGGGTTTGATACAGAGCTCCCTATTTTTACTATTTGTTGCCTGTTTGACAGGAATGCAGTAATCCACTTATGAAGGAATCCGGAAATGCCATAAGAGTTTAGTTTTAACGGTAGTTTGTTATGTACCACTGAATCAAAGGTTTTGCAGAAGTCTATGTAATCTATTGCTTTACCCTGGTTGAGTAGAGTAGTTCATATGTTTTTGCAGTGTAGGAGTTGTATGTTGCAGGACAATTTTTTTCCTGAAACCAAATTGTTTTTTGGAGAGTAGGTTGTTTGACTCTAAGTGGAGCTTAAGCTACATAGCCTGCTGTGAATTGTAAAAGGAGGCTTAACACAGAAAAAGTTCTGAAAGAATTGAAGAATTGCTGAAAAAAAAGACACTTAAATCAAAGCGGTCCTACTTGTAAGAAGATAATTGATTCAAGAAATGATATATATTAAAAATCAGAGTTATTTTGGAACATACAATATGAACTCATTGGCTTTGTTCACATATTATGTTGAGCCATATTTATTTTTAAACGTGTTGAACAAAATAATCCCATTTTCAGGTAACAAGAAACCATCATTCTTGGATTCATACATAACAAGCCAAAACAAGCCAACCATATTTGGTCTTGACATTTAATATAAACTAAACTATTCTTGCTTTTAGAATCAATTCTCCAGATGACAAACAATCTGGAAATGGAAACTTGTTCTATACTGGGATATTTTAACAAATAAAAAAATGACCCCTAAAGTGAATTAAAATGGTTCTAAGACAAGACATCAAAGCACAGTTGGCCATTACTGTTTGCATTCCAAATAGCTTAGGGCCAAGCTATGAATGAGAAAACTTTTTCCTGCAGGAATTTCCTTGCCTAGGGAGTTTTTTCTCTGGACGTTTGCCTGAAGTTGTGACAAGGTACTTTAGCCAACATTCAGCATTCTTCTTTGTTGTATCCTCTGGGTTTGAGGAAGGAGTAAAGTCAAAAGGCTTGCTTTTTTGTTTTTTAAATTTAAAAAAGTATAACCTGATTAGGTTCTTTGGGATGAGGATGGAGTATAAAGATGAAAACAATTAGAATCATAAACAGGCCTTTACCTGTTGATTTTTACTGTTAAATTTAATGGTTTAGCCTATTTCTTTCTTTAATTGCTTCTTCAATTTATATCTTAACTGAAGATAATTAGATATTATATACTATTTTAATGTCTGGATTTTAAATGTATTTTTATTTCTTATACTCAGTTGGCATTATATCACATTAAACAAAATAAAAGGAATAAGCAAATATATCTTCTTAAAGCTCCTGAACTTCCCCACAAAATAAACTCTGTCCCCTCTGTAATTGTGGGGCCACCTTTAAGTTGGTGCTGAAAAAGCTTTGCTCCAGAATAGTTTTTTACTAAACAGCTTTTTCACAGCTGACCTTGTCTTTTTTTTACAGTGACATTTATATAGCATTTTGTTTGATTTTAAATGTAAAGTTGTTGAAGAAGAAAATTTTTGCTTTTAACCTTGCAGGTTATTCCTGACGTGATTCCAAGAGAAAAAAGTTGATTCCCTATTCAGTGTGCATCACCTTCATTAACCCAAGAAAGGAACATGCAGTGATCAGCAGGAATTTCCCCTGGAACTTGGTCTTGTTATCAAAGGATGGTCCTTAACTTAGAGTAGGAAAGGAGTTCAATGTGTCTGGATACTGTTGTAGTTGAGCAATGAGAGGCTAGACCAGGGCTTGGATGCAACAAGACTTTATTATAGCAATAAAGGACTGAACGTGTTAGCTCTGCCTGGAGCAGGCTCACAGCGATCAGCGGCTGGCCGGACCCTGCAGCCGGCTTTTATAGCCGGCTGTCGAGGGAGGCCAGCCAATGAGGGGCAGCAAATGCCTCCGCAGCATGAACGGACCTGGGTGGGGACTTTGGCAAGTTCCAGGGACATAACACCCCTTCCCCCCAGATGCGAACATGCATAGTCACTTAAATAAGCGGGCGGTCTGTGCTGGCGTCCCGAGCGTCGTAACTCCAGTGAGTTACCAAGTGTCTCAGAGTTCAAGGAACCCGGTGGGGTTGGTGATGGGGTGCAGCCTCGCTCTGGGGTTTGCACTGGCACCGGTGTGGTGCTTCTGGTTGGCGATGTTGTGGCCCCGTCTACTGGTGCCGGTGGCGGACCCATCGGGCAGTCCCGGTCTACTGCCAACTCTCCTGGTCCGGGTGGAGGTGGTGCAGAGGCTCTGGCATGGTCTTCGATGGGAGCTTGGTGTGGCACCTGGGGGTCGACCTGAGCCCACGATCCGACACTGGCGAAGGAACCCTGTTGCTTCCTTAGCTGGTCCAGGTGTCTTCTCCAGATGCGGCCGTCTTCCAGCTGGACTCGGTACGACCGGGGGCCGGTGATGGCTACTATCACTCCTGGAATCCACAGTGGGTCTCCGGCATAGTTCCTCGCAAATACATGTTCCTGCAAGACAAAATCTCTGACCCCCATCATTGAAGCAAGAGGGGTGTCAGGGCAATAGTGAGGGTGGAGCCTGTCCAACACAGTTCTTAGGCGTCTACCCATTAGAAGTTCTGCAGGGGATTTGTTGGTGACCATGCAAGGGGTCGAGTGTTGGCTCAGCAAGAAACGGGAGAGTCTGTGATGCCAATCTTCTTTGCTGAATCTGGTTAACGCTTCTTTTGTGGATCTAACGGCTCGTTCTGCCAATCCGTTGCTGGCAGGATGGAAGGGAGCCGTGAAGATATGTCGGATGCCAAGATTTGTGGCAAAACGGCTAAATTCTGTTGAGGCAAACTGGGGGCCGTTATCCGAAACAATGGTATCTGGTAACCCGTGTGTTACGAATAGGTGAGTTAGAGCCTTGGTAACTGCTAGCGTGGTGGTTGTGGATAGTTGGGCCACATCGATCCATTTTGAGTATGAATCTACGACCACCAAGAAGGTCTTGCCGTGTATCGGACCCGCTAAGTCAATGTGTAGCCTTGACCAAGGCGCGTTGGCGCTCTCCCACTTTGTGGGGGTGGTGACTGGAGGGGATGGTCTGGACTCCTGGCAGGGTTGGCATGAGCTTACCCACTTGACGATGTCGTCGTCCAGGCCAGGCCACCAGACATAGCTCTGTGCCAACGCCTTCATCCGGACGATGCCCGGGTGGCCCTCGTGTAGTGCCTCTAAGACTGGTGTGCGAAGTGAGGCCGGAATAACAACCCGGGTGCCCCACAACAGACAGCCCTGTATGCTAGACAGTTCCTGTTGACGGGTCTTAAAAGGTGTGAATTCGGCTGCGAGGTTAGAGCCCGGCCACCCCCTCCTCACCCAGTCCAGTACCTGGGCGATGGTTTTGTCCGTCTTGGATTTGGTGGCGATGTCGAGAGCGGTGACAGGGAGGTCGAGCTCGGTGACATCGAAGATGGCGTGGACCGGGGCCGGGTCTTCTGCTGGAGCTGGCAGGGGGCAGCGGTTGAGGGCGTCTGCGTGACTTAACGTTTTTCCTGGGCGGTGGATGAGCTTGTACGAATAAGCCGCCAGGAACAAAGTCCACCTCGTCATTCTGGGAGACAACACTTGGGGAGTCTGCTTGTCCCCGGAAAGAAGACCCAGGAGAGGCTTGTGGTCCGTGATTAGCTCAAAGTTGTGGCCAAACAGGAATTCATGAAATTTCTTAACCGCGGCCACTGCGGCTAAAGCCTCCTTGTCGATCTGACTATAGTTACGCTCTGTTGCTGAGAGCGTTCTGGAGAAGAAGGCAATCGGTGCCTCAGAGCCGTTGGGTAGTCTATGGCTTAATACGGCGCCAATCCCAAAAGGGGAAGCATCCGCGGCTAGTACCAGTGGAAGGTGTGGGTCAAATTGAATAAGGACCGCGTCAGATGTGAGCAGTGATTTGACTGTGCGAAAAGCGGTGTCTTCCTTGTGTCCCCAGTGCCAAGGTGCTTTTTTATCTAAGAGCCTGTGTAGAGGCTCTGCTACTGATGCTTTGTGAGGTAGAAATGATGCATAAAAGTTCAATAATCCCAAAAAGGCTTGTAGCTCGGCTTTAGTGGTTGGCGTGGGTGCCTCATGAATTGCCTTGACCTTGGACTCTAGGGGGTGGATGCCCGAGGCGTCAATTCTATAGCCCAGAAAGTCCACCTGTCTAGTGGTAATGGCACATTTTTCCTTTTTTAATTTGAGGCCATGCTGTCTGAACCTGTCTAACACTGCTCTGACTCTCTGGAAGAGTTGGGGTCTGTCCCTGGCCGAGACCAATATGTCGTCGAAGTAGGGCACTACGCCAGGGAGGCCCTGTAGTATACGCTCCATGAGGGATTGGAAAATGCCCGGGGCAACACTTACGCCAAACTGGAGACGCTTGCACCGGAAAGCACCCCTGTGGGTCACAATGGTCTGCAGTTCGGCCGTTTGGTTGTCAACAGGGAACTGCTGATACGCTTGTGACATGTCCAATTTGGCAAAAATGTTGCCAGGCTCAAAGGTATGCAATAAATGTTGAATGACCGGGACTGGGTACACACTAACTTGTAGAAAGCGGTTGATTGTTGTTTTGTAATCTGAACAAATTCTCAGGCTGCCATCTTTTTTAAGGGGTGTGACAATTGGCGTCTCCCACTTGGCGAAGTCTGTCGGCTCAATGACCCCTTGCTTTAATAATTTATCGAGCTCTGCGTCCAGTTTAGGCCAAATGGTGAATGGGACTCTACGCGGTTTCAGCCGGACTGGAACCGCTTGGGGGTCAACTGTAAACGAGATGGGGGTACCATTATAACACCCTAACTCATTGCTGAATACGTCTGAGTAGTCAGCAAATAAGGAGTCAGTGTCAGAAGCTGAGACAGCATGGACTCCTGTTAACCCTAGGCCGAGGTAGGGGAACCAATCAAGCCCCAGAAGACTGGGGAGGTTGCCGTTAACTACCACTAGAGGCAGGTGGCCTTTAAAAGCTTTAAAATTAACAAGGAACTTGCCTTTGCCGAGCACTGGAATGTCTTTTCCCTGATAATCCCTCAAGGAGATCTGGCACTTCCGGAGCTGGTTTCTGGATAGCCTGGGCTGGATTTTCTTGAGGGTGCTCCAAGAGATGATTGAGAGCGCGGACCCCATGTCAACCTCCATACGACAAGGTTTACCTTCTAATAAAATGGAAAGTGTTATTTTACTAATAGAGTGACAGGTGTGGTTAGCATGGTAGCAAGTGTGACAATTTAGTACTTGCCTTTGAGGCCCAGAATGGGAAAAGGAAGGAACCTTTTGTGCTGAGTTGTGCGCGGCCTGGCAGACTCTAGCGATGTGGCCTTTTTTGTGGCAATGGTTACAGATGGCACCCTTGAATTTGCACGTAGCTCTCGAGTGAGGTCCGCCACAGGATAGGCACAGGATGATGTGTTTGGATGCGCTGTTGGTTTCTTGCCTGACCCCAGCCTGTGGTTGTTTGGCATGGGTGAGGCGGTGGATGTCTGTTTGATCGTTAGGGTCGTCTTCGTTGACTACCTCTTCAGAATGAACTGTGGCGCAGCTTTGTTTGGGAACGGGACCTTGAATTTCAGTGGCTGACTGGGTTGCCAGCTCTGCTGCCAAGGCTTCCTCGACGGCCTGGGATAAGTTGAGGTCCTTCTTGGCGAGTAGTCGCCTTTGGAGGTGAAGGTCTTTGACCCCGCAGACGAGCTGGTCGAGGAGCATGTCATCAAGATAGTTCCCGAACCCGCAGTGGAGGGCTGCAGTCCTCAAGGCAGCCATATATTGGTTGACGGTTTCTTTTTCCGCTTGCTTCCTCATCCGGAAGGTGAAACGCCTCGCGATTTGTGATGGTCTGGGGGAGTAATGATTGGTGAGAATCTCTAGCAATTCTGCCCAGGGAACACTCTTTAACTCACGTGGAGCGACGAGTGCTGTGGCTGTATCAAAAACGATGGCTCCGCAATAACTGAAGAAGAATGACCTTTTTCTGTGCTCCCCAGCATCAGCCAGACCGATAGCGTCGATATAGTGGTTAAAACGATTCTTGTAAGACTCCCGTTTTTCTTCTTCCGGCTTGAACGGTGGGAAGGCTGGGTTGGAGTTCATGATGAGGACTCCTGCGCGTTATGCTGTTGAGAAATCTCTCTGGGACAACAAATAGCACTTGTGCTCTTGTCAGGCTAGTGACTACAGCTCTGGAGAGGCTCCACAGAACCTCTCTGCTCTCTCTCTCTGGGCTGCAATTGTGGCTAGCTGCAACGGCTGTTGGCAGCATTTTGATTTTCGCGCTCCTGGAGAGCGTAGGCGGTGACGGCTTACCACCTCTGATAGCGCTTTGAATTTCGCGCCTGCGTAAGTGTCAGTGACTCGGAATAACAGCACCGTGCTGTATTCCGGCTTAAAATTCAAACGACAGCCGTTTGAATTTCGCGCTCTTTTGTATTGAGCGGCTGCGGCTCGCAGCGCTTCACTTTCCCCTGTAGCTTGCTAACAAGCGGCTACAGATGCTTATTACTTTCGCTTTTGCTGACCGAGCTCTCCGGCGACGCGGCTGCGGCTCAGCGGTTTTAGTGATTTCAGCTGTTGCGAATTGCCTCTCGTAGCCATCCCATCCTCGTCGCCAGTGTTGTAGTTGAGCAATGAGAGGCTAGACCAGGGCTTGGATGCAACAAGACTTTATTATAGCAATAAAGGACTGAACGTGTTAGCTCTGCCTGGAGCAGGCTCACAGCGATCAGCGGCTGGCCGGACCCTGCAGCCGGCTTTTATAGCCGGCTGTCGAGGGAGGCCAGCCAATGAGGGGCAGCAAACGCCCCCGCAGCATGAACGGACCTGGGTGGGGACTTTGGCAAGTTCCAGGGACATAACAGATACAGAACAATAAATAAGCTATTTACTGCTCCAAGCATAGGTCTAACCTTGTAGCTATAGTCAGAAATATTAAGTTGGCCTGGTAGATGTGTACAACAGCCAGAATATAATAATATAAATAATCTATATCAATGTTTCTCCACTTTGGCAATTTTAGGATACATGACTCCAACGCTCACAATTCCAATTCCCAGAATTGGAAGCTGGGGAATTCTGAGACTTGAAGTCTATACATTTTAAAGGGGATGAGCAACAGGGTGAATATGATCTACATTCTTATTATATCTCTAAAAGGAAATGGAGAGTATACCTTTATAGAGGTGCCAAAAACCAAGAACGATGGCAGAAACCTCAGAGAGAGTGCCAATGCAATGGCCCAAAGGAGCCAGCATGAGCTAAGATGGCTGATTCTGTATACCCTACTTTCTCTG
Source organism: Pseudonaja textilis (assembly GCF_049901715.1). NCBI lineage: Eukaryota > Metazoa > Chordata > Lepidosauria > Squamata > Elapidae > Pseudonaja > Pseudonaja textilis. Next base: position 154,784,368 of record NC_141990.1, read on the forward strand.
GTCATATAGCCTTGTCTCTTGCCTTGCAAAAGATCCACTGTGGAGCAGGGTTGGGTGGAAAGCAAATTTTAGCTGTTATAATGTAAGGATGAAGTGAGAGGGGGGGGTCTCCTGTCCTAACCCCAGCTTGGTCACAGTGGGGCACAGCTAGTGAGTGATCCTCATTGGACTACAGATGAGTAGGCCTCATTGGACTGCAGATTTATACAGCACTGCTTCCCAACAAATGTAGCTAATCTGACCACATGGCTGTTTTTCTACTTTTCTCGCCAGTCAAAACAGAATTATGATTTATTGATTATTATTGGTTATTATGATTACATTAAATAAATAAAGTATTTACTTTTTAAATGTAAATGTGAGCTATCCCTTTATATATCAGTTGCCCTGCATAGCTCTATCCACAAGAGACTATGGGGACATTTCTTTATGTATATATCTGTGTGTGAGAGAGAAAAATAACCAGACTAGGCTTTCTGCTTGGGAAAATGTTAATTCTGTCACTAAAAAAGTCTGAGCATCGTGGAATTTAGCAGCAGAGATGCAAGAGAACAGGAGCTTCACACCCAAACAATCCTGGGCTTCTCAAGGAGCTACAATCAATTCCAGTTCTCTGAGCAGTATTTTTGGAAGTCATCCCATCCCCACTATTCAGTAATTCATATTCACAGTCCGTTTAAGATTTTGGCAGTCACAAACACTTATTGAAACAACTAAGGGTGTAGTTAAGGGTATGGAGACAGCCCCTAAACAACCTGAAACATGCTTTAATCGTCTTCAGCTTCCCAGAGAAGAAATTAAAGCGGGGGAAAAAAATATTCATATTCATTCTCACTGACAAGTTTGGCTGATCAGTAATGGGGGAGGAATGGATTGATGCCTTGAACTTCTGCTTGATTGTAAAGCTTCTTTTTCCTGCTCTAACCGGCAATTGTTTGCAGTTTCCAAATTGCAATTCATAGGCCTTTTCATCACACATCTTCACTGATCACAATTTTCTACTTTTTAGGTCACATGCCTGGAAACCGAAACCAACTCAGGAAGAGTCTCACTTTTCTCCTGCTTTTTATTTTTATTTCCCTTTCTTCCCAGTCAGTGCGTGAAGCTTGATAGGAAGTGCTAATCTCTTGGAACTCAGGCGCACACTGTCCACGGCAAAGCAACAATGAGATCTGATGGCGCTTGGTGTCTCATTATCATTCTGTTGCTGTCCTTGAATGTTCCCTCTCCTTTCCAAAGGTCAGCCTGGGGTCTGGGCTATGCCATAATGGACAACCACCGCTCACTCCCCATGCCTGCTACTGCACAAGTCCTGCACATCAAGGTGTTCTCCCTCCGCCTCCCCAACCTGTCTGCCTTGCAAATGACTCTGAGGAACTAGGCTGGTAGTGGATTCGGGGGTGGGGGAGAGAAAAAGCACTTTTTTTTTTTTTGAACCGGGCTCCCAGAGAGCACTCAGGGCTGCCATGCAGTGCACGATGCCTACCTGCTCAACTGCAGGGAAACAAGCTTCTGAAGGCTTTAATGGGATTTTGCCTGAGGCTGTTTTATTAAGATGTCGGCTTTTCTGCTGCCTCTGCAGCTGACACCATTCACTGTCAGCTGCCCCCCTTCTCTTCCAACAATGCACCAAATTACTCGCTTCATTTAGTGCTCATGGCTTGGCGCAGGCAAATAAGGGGAAAGAGCTCCACTTGACCAGATGAGTCTCAAGGAAGGGAGGAGGGGGGGAAGCTGTGGTGCCACTTAATGATGGGGGGGGGGTGAAGTGGGGCGGGAGAGGAGTTTAAGGGGGAAACAGGCAAAGATCAATACCACTGGGGCTTACTTCCCCTCTCTCAGAGAGAATTGTATTTTGCAGGCACATTGCCAATTTGGAAGGCACATTTCCATTCCTGGTTTGCATCAATTATGTCAAATACCTTCTTAATTTTGTTTTTAATGTTATTTCTGCAAATGAGTCACAGCCTAGGTATTGGGGTCTGCATAACTCACAACATATTAGCAGGCAGGCAGAAGCAGTTCTACGATTCTGCAAACAAACCAGCTACAAGTTTTAATGACTGTTAACTGTAATATAGTGCTTCTTTACCCTCAAAACAATCATTAAATGCCCCATGTTTCAATGGCAAGCAGCAAATGAGAGCTGGCACAGCAATGGGAAGGATCTATATAAGAAGGATCCTTTCTTTCTGGTCATGACTTACTAGGGATGGTAGGCAGAGGTATTCCTCTCTCACTCCTGCAAAGTAGGCACTAAGGAAATCTTGTCTACTGGGGCATTTCATAAGCTTGGAAAAAATTACTTCTGATTTCTCTTGCATATTCTTCAGATTTTTTTTCCTGCACCCCAAGCTATCTGAGATCAAGGCAGCAATGGATGAGGGGTTGATGTAGTAGCTTTCATAATCAAGCTTTTCACATCTTTCCATATTCCACATTCCCCTGTTGAAGAGAGGAATGTACAAGAGCATGAAGACTCGCTTGCAAACCTTGGTTTCACTGCAAACAGAAAAGGAGGGGTATGCAGTGGGAAAAAGATGATGGAGCTATTTAAAAGCTTCTGAGCTCTATGCATGGGTGAAGTGAAAAGGACAAAATATATTTATTGTTCCTTCTTCTTCCTCAGAGTGCAAGAGTTAAAAAGATGTCCAGTGAAAGGTGAACTTGCCAATCAAAATGAAAGAAGATGCAAGATTTTTCTAAAGTCTCTGGACTAGGCAGATATATTGTAGAAACATATCATTGCATCTTATTTTCCTATACCAGACAGTGAATTGCAAAATCATGGTTCCATTTAGCTGTCTGACAAGATATGAAATTGGGGCCTTTTACTTGAAGAGATTCACATCGACAAACCTAATGGGTTATCCCAAAGGACAGGAAAAAGAAACAGTATCTTGTGTGAATATTCAAACTTGGTCTTCTTATTGTGGACCAGAGTTATTAAAATCTGCCAAAAAGCTGTTCCAAGTGGCAAAGAGATGAATGGGGTGATGGACATGCCCATCAGAATTTCTCAACAAGAGACATGGTGGATTTAAATCCAGCATACCATTGGTTCTCTGCTTGCAGGAAAATCAAAGAGAAAAACTGTCAAAACACGTCATGGCCACTACAGCCCATTGTGCAAATTGTGTGCTGCACAAAGTGATTGAACATCTGTGTGTATATCTATCTGTGTATGTAAGTGTGTGTGTGTGTGTGTGTGCCAGTTGCAAATAATAAAAAAAAAGAAAAAAGAAAAGCAGATAAATTTCGATACAGGCTCACCAACTTTGCATATGCTCACTTGGCTGCCAAGACCAATGATGCAACCTATATCCATCACTTACCATCCCTGCATAATTATATTTAATAAATTTCAATTATTAAAGTGTTTTTGCAGGGAATTCTAGGTGGAATTATGCACAATGAATTAGTGTCAGTAATTGAGGTAGAGGACTAATAAGGGGAAGTTGTGTCTGTGAAATTTAAACATCCATTTAATGGTGACTTAGCTTCAAACCACAATCAAGCTTTGGAATAGCCACGTGTAGTCTAATTTATTTCATTGATGATCCTACTGAGCTATACAATATTTTATATATAAATATGCTCCTTTTGGAAATTATCTTAGGTATAGTATGCTAATAATGGATCATACATTATACTGGAGAATAGCAATATAGCTCATTTTACTGTGAAATATTTTCAGAATGATACTGTTTAATACTTATTTAATTTTTACTGATTTCTACCCCACCATTATTACTTTTTTTAAAATAAATAACTCAAGGCAGTGAATATACCTAACACTCCTTTCTCATCTTATTTCTCCTATAATAAGCATCCTATGAATTGAATTAGCTTGAGAAAGATTTGACTGGCCCAAAGTGACTGAGTTGATTTTCATGCCTAAAACAGGACTAGAACTCACAATCTCTTGGTTTCAGTAGCGGGGAAGTGGGGTGGCAAGGGAAATGTGAAAAATTAAGAGTTTTCCAAAGAAGCTGAGAATATTCTATGAACAAAGTGACACTGAGAAGACATATGCCACACAATAGTTTCTTTGGATTGCAGTGGCATAGGATGGTAGCCTATGGAATGGAATGGAAAGATCCAGCGGAATATGAAGAGGACTATTACTAGAGGAAAGCAGAAATATCAACCCTGTTTTAAAGGAAGACAATTCAATTGATTAAATAGCTGAATGATAGTTGAAAATTCAATTTGGCACATATATTTTGATTATTAATTATATTAATAATTAATTCAAACTGGAATAATCACTCAGGCTGCAGAAATAGCTTAGATTTCTGAATTGTTTAGAAACAGCCACAGAAGGTTAATCTCCCAAGAAGCAGTTCCCAGTAGACTCAGAATTGGGCTAATGGGATTGTGTCTTGATTGTAGTAGCAGAGGAAATGAAAGAAAAATTGAATGACTGGCTAGGCCATTGTTAGACTTAATTACACAAAAGGAATCGGGAACAATGCCTTAAAGTAAAGCCCCTCTTCAGAATCTGATTACTCATAGGAGAAGAGCAAATACAGAAGAAGCCAAAGGGACTGCAGGCAAAGAGGGGAAACTAGTGCATTCGTATGCATGATTGAAATTCACATGCCACTCTGAAAAATATCCGAACAGAGTATTAGGCTCCCAACGTGCATGAAAAGGAGAAATCACTGCACTTGGAATCCACAGTCAGCTACTCATTAGAAGTAACATAGCCTCATACAAAGCACAGCTTCTCTGGGTTCCATTATTATATAACAAGGTATGAGATTGGCTGGACTGAACTCACACAATAGCAAGATTGAATCGTGAATGGAAGCCAGTTCGGAAATTGCAATGAATAGAATTTCAGGGATAGTTTCCAATAAAGCAATGAGAAAGAAATGCTGGTCTTGGAAAAAGGAATCAGGAATCAGGTAGCAGAGGAAGAATTCCAAGAGGAAAAGGGTCACAAGGCAGAAGCTGAGAGCCACATAAATTCCTATAACCGAAGGAACTTTGTGATAATCGGTCCATTCAGAATGTTGTGAATGTCCAGGATGATTGGCAGTTGAAGACTTCAAAAACATGGCAATGACTTTCTAAGCAGATTTAAATTTAGAACATAAAAAGTCATTTAGGGGACTGAATGAGATTCCACATCCTACAGAGCTTATTGAAATTTAAAGGCTCCTTTGTAGGATGTGATAGCTTTGTATAACACCCATCAGAACCAAATCAGTAGCTGTGCAGAAGCCTGAATGCTGGATCCCACCTTGGTCTATGCAAGGTTAATTTACCACGAAAAGTAACTTTTTTGTGTGTATTCCCCATGCAGCCTAATGACATTCTCTCAGTCCTTCTTCTGTTCATGCGTCTTTGGGAAACCATGCTTGCCTCAGTCCTTCAAGATCAGGGCATCCAGTTTTTTCCATCTTGTTCCCTCACTCAGTTTAATCTTTTCCACACCATTCATTAGCTATCTACTACCTCCACCTTCACTTTTTATAATGCCGTGCAGCAATGTTGGCAGCTTGATTCTTCTCCCACATTTGACATATTTAAAAAGTCAGACTTCAGGGAGACAGCCATAGATAGAGACACACAGAAGAGAAAGATCTCACAAGGGCTCTCCAGATGGTGCTTCAAACTGATGACCTACATTACAATGGGGATACTCCAGGATTGGGCCACATTTCCTGTCAACCTCTAAATTAATCAGTTTAAAGATGGCCCTGAGGGCTGCTGCCAATAGTGTGGTAATTTAGCATTCAAGAAGTCATTTGCATATATTTAGGATTCTCAAAACAATGAAAGGTGTAACTGTAAGAGAGTAAGAGCTCCCAGTGACATGGAGAATTTCTTTCAGTAATCTCTAGTTGTGTTCCAGAAATCTTATTCTGGTAGATTCCCACCAAATGACTCTATCCATTTTCATCTTTTAACAATACTAGCTGAATCAGTCCTGCTACAAATTATATTGGAGTGAATTTAGGGCATTTCATTCCCACCAGACCTAATGAACAATAGCCTTGAAGTCAGACTAAAGTTTATATTCCTTGATTAAAAAAAGTTAAAAAAAAGAGCACATCTGAAAAAAAGTGATGCTAGTGAAAGTTACATGTAAAATGGTAGTTACATCTAAAAAAAGACCTTAAATCAGAACAATCTCTATGTTAAAAGGAAATGTGCTTCTCAAAGAATGAAAGTAAAATGATTTGCATTAAAAACAACAATCCTGAATAATTAAAGTTAATAGTTGCAACATTTTTTATAATTGCTTTCCTCTCCCTTTCCAGGCCAATGCAGTACTGCTGTGCCAACACATAAAGTTAATATGTAAAGTTGGTAAATTTTTGCCAATTTATTTATTCCTAACATTGACTATGACTTGGGTGCTTCCAGAAAAGCCTTGAAATACAGTTTATAACACACTTCTTAGGTTTTTTTTTATACATCTTAATAAAAAATTATTATATTATTTTTTTCAGAGAATTCTGAGATCCTTCGTTCTCCTATTTTAGAAAAAGAAGGCCACTTTACCAACAACCTTTCTCCTTCTTTTTTTCCTTTTACAGGGCCACCATGCCCTGAGAATATACAAAACAGAGAGAATCAATTGCATTTTAAGAGCAGTGTTGATAATAATGTTGCAAACATTATTGCAAACCAACCTAATTGCAGGCCAACACTGTAATTTCAAAATTCGTTATGTCTCTTATGTAAAGAAAGATAATGAAGTTTCAAAATTTAGAGAATGTCCACCGACAAGCCATTATTTTCTGTCATGCTATAATTCGTTTGAGAAAGTGTAACTCAATCAATCACATATTTATTATGGTAATTAACCTGAACATAATAAGCACTTAACAATGCAAACAAAAATTGACACAATGTTAACAAGGCCAAAACACAGCTGAAAATGTTAACAAGGCCCAAAAGTCATTGGCGAGATGCCTGAAGATTCAACTACAGCACATATTTTGGCCATCCAGCTGAGTCTTTTATTTATGCCAATAAAAGGAAGTACAAAATAAGTGACATTACCAGTTACCAGTCTGTTGGTTGGTTAAAAAACCCAACACAGAGTATTGAGAGTAAGAAAGGTCACCTTGGGAAATCTAAGGTTGATAAAGCAAAGGCCACTAACATTTCCTCTCCAAATGGTGGGAGAAGAAGAAAATCCAGGGAAGCCAGAGGAGGAGGTGGCAAAAAAACGGTGATAAAGGAGAGAAGATTGACTTCTCTCTGCTTCTTAGATGGAGGGCAATTACAAGACCAATGTGGCGAGTGGAGAAGGAGAAAGTGAAATCTGATCGGGACATGAGAGTGATACGAAAAGAAAGTCTTGGAAGGAAGGAGGAGGTGAAGTGGAAGTGGAGAGACGTTGAAAGGATCAGAAGGAAAGTCGGGACGACGGAGGTGACAAAGGTGAGACATGGAGAAAGGAGTGACTGAGCAATTTTCATATGGAAGGAGATGGCAGGACATTAATGGGAGCAGAGAAGAAGACAATTTGGTGGAGAGTGGGCTGAAAGAGATGACGAAGGAAGATTGGAAAGAAACGGAGAAGGTACGAGTGGAGTCATAAAGAGAGAGACTTGGAAGGAGTAGTAGAAAGACAAAGTGGAAGAGAGAAGAGAGTAGAAAACAGTTTGGACTGAGATGGTGAAATCGGAGAGAAAAGAAAAGGAAATCTTTGAGTGAGGTGTATAAATTGTAAATTTTAAAGATAACAAAATAGGCTGGTATTGAAATATAAGTTTGATTTATATGATTAACATGATCTGTATGACTTATATGATTTGAATGTATTTGTCTATTAGAGCACTGTCTTAAGGTGATTGTGGGTATAAGAAATCAAAAAGGAGGCTTTCTCCTTTAATTTGAAATAACTTGATGGTATAGTTATCTTGACTAAATAGGATTATTGGGTTAAGGAACATAGTGATAAATAATCTTAGATTAGGACATTAAGAGTTTAAGAAGAATATACAGTATATTGTTGTGAGTATAGAGAATCTAAACCTTGACCCCTCTTTTATTTTATAAAGGAGAAACTACAATACATTGTGTATAGAAAGAAATAGAGTTGTATTTGAGTCAGATATTTAGAGATACATGCAGATATAGATCTTTCAATTGACAAATACCTGACTACTGGATTACTGCTCTAAGTTAAAAGTGAATTAAGCAACTAAAAAGGGCAGCTTTTTGTCTTTCCTTCTCTATTGGGGTGATATTTGAGGTTATAATTACTTTGATTAAGTATTGTGTATTGAACTAAGGAAATATAGTGATAAATAAGTTTTGATTACAATATTAAGAGATTAAGGGGAGTGTATATCTAGGTGATTATATATAAATGGAAATTAGATTCCCCCTTTTATTATAGATAAAAGGGAAAAAAAGAATAAATTTAATACTTTGTGCATAAGGAAAGGCAGGAGGGCTTTGTCTGAGTAGGATAATGTTAGATATATAATGATACTGACTTTGAGATAGAGAAAGGGATAACATGCTGCTAATTCTATAATAAAGAGATTTGAAAAGAAGAAGGAATAAATTGAAAGTAGGAGATTAGTTTAAAATATATTGCAAAGGAGATAATAAAATAGGTAGAAATAAATAGAGCTTGAAAATAAGACAAGTGCCATGACATCAGCCTGGAGAACGGCAAAGAAGACAACATCTAGTCCAACATTGACAATTACATCACTGGCCAGTCAAAAGGCAATTGAGGGAATGTCAGGGGCAGAAAAACAAACTGCCAATATGCAAACAATACAGGCTTCGTTAATGACCATTCAAGAAACCATGCTTAAAATGCAAGAACAACAGATAAAAACACAAGAGAATATTTTGCAAAATCATATGGAATTGAAAGGCAATATTAATAAATTAGAAGACAAAGTTGATGCTATACAGCAAACAATGCAAAAGAATGAGCAGAAACTAGAAGAGGTGGAACTTAGAACAGTACAAAATGAAAAGAAACTGGAACTAATGGATAACAGGATGATGACAATAAACAAAAGATTAGAAGAACAGATTATCCACCTAGAGATGGGCCATGCTGCCTATTACTTACTATCATTGAAAGTAGAGATGAAGATCTGAATGTGCTTATGGCAGAATTACTTGCACCAGCTTTACAAAGGGAGACCTGAGAGATCCTGCTAGAAATCGACGAGGCCTATAGAGTTCAAACAAGTTACACTCGATGTAACAGGTTACCCAGGGAAGTCCACATGTAATTTGTCAGGAAACAAGTACATGACATAATATACAAGATAACGCAAGGTGAACCATTGGTTTATAAAGATAAAGAAGTGCAAACCCTGAAGCAGGTTCCCAAGAAGGTGCGTGAATAGAGAAAAGACTATAAGTTTTTGGCAACACAACTTATCCAGAAGAACATAATGTTTTGATGGTTAATCCCAGAAGGCTTGTTGATAACATGGCAGGAAAAGAGGATCAGGATAGAGAACTTAGACAAGGTGCAAGATTTCTATGAGCAGATTGGAGGAACAGAAGAAGAAAGCAGTGGTAGAGAGGAGCTAGAGACAGAAAGCCAAGAACAACAACAGCAAGATATAGGAGGCCTAGAACAAGAAGGAGAGAACAAGGAGGAGATGGAAGGAAGAAGATTAAGAACACACCCACAAAGAGAGAGTAGAATTAACAGAAGACAGATAATATCCCACAAGTAGAAAGACGGAAATGGAAACGAAGCTATTATCATTAAACATAAATGGTCTAAACTCACCCATTAAAAGGAAACAAATACTATCTAGATTAGCCAAACAGAAATTAGAAATAATATGCCTGAAAGAACTCCATATTAAAAAACAATTTTGGAAATGTTTAGAATATCCTAAATTAGGAAGATTATTTGTAGCCCTGGCAGATCAAAAACAGAAAGGGATAGCGGTATATGTTAAAAAAGAAATTAAGGCAGTAGAAAAATATGTAGACCCACAAAGGAGAATTTTGATACTTGAACTAGAATTAGGGTACAAGCCAATGTTATTAGTTACAGTTTATGCGCCGAATGACAACCAAAGTCAATTCTATAAGGATTTATATGAGAGAATCGTTGAGATGGGACAAGATAATGTATGCATTGTGGGAGATCTTAATGCGATAGTAGATATAAGAAAGGATTAATTTAGTAATGCAAAGAACAAAAAAAAAAAGGAAAATTTTGCCCAGGTCCTTTTTCAATATGACACAGGAACTAAATTTGATAGATCCATGGAGGAGAATAAATTTGGGGAAAAAAGGATTCATGTTCTACTCTAACCCACACAAATCATGCTCTAGATTAGACATGGCGTGGATGAACACAGAACTAGGAAACCAACTAGATACGATAGAGATTATGACAAATGTATGGGCTGATCATAACCTATTAAAAATAATTTGGAAAGGAAGAAAAAGGAAGAGTAGAAGGTGGATACTTAATCCCCAAATTTTAAAGGAGAAAGATTTTGTAGAGAAAATTAAGAAAGAAATGGAACTTTTTAAAAGGAAAATACAGTGGAGCAAACATCATTACAGAATATATGGGATACAACAAAGGCAGTCTTGAGGGGGCTGGTAACAGCATATACAGAGAAAAGGAATAAGGAAAGATGGCAAAATCAGAATAAATTACAGGAGGAGATTAAAGACCTAGAAAGTAGATTACAAAAAAAAAACCACAAGATGAAAAATTGAGGAGAGAGATGATTCTTACTAGGCATAAATTGAACATTATAAATCAGGAAGAGAGAATTAAAAAGGTGAAAAGGGCAAAATATAATTTTTTAAAACATGCAAATAAACCAGGGAGGTGGTTAACCCATAAATTAAGATTAGAAAGAGAAAGAAGATTGATACAAGAATTGGAGGATGATGATGGAAAATTAGAATATTGAATGACTGAGAAAAAGAAAATAGTACAAAAATATTTTGAACAACTATATAGGGAGGATGGAATAAACCCTGAGAATATAGAACAATATTTGAAAAGGAAAGGTGTCCCAGAAATTACAGAGGAACAGAAAGAGATATTAAATAAAGAAATAACAGTGATGGAATTGAAAAGGGCAGTTGAAAGGCAGAAAGATAATAAGATGCCAGGGCTGGATGGTGTTCCAGTGGAACTGTATAAATATATTTATGAATGTTTTGAACCAGTGATGTTAAGATGTATACAGCGCAGTATTAAACTTTGCCATTCATGGAGAGAAGCAAATATCTCACTAATTCCTAAAGAAGATTTAGATCACAAACAAATTAAAAATTATAGACCAATCTCACTCTGAACGTAGATTATAAAATATTTGCAACAATAATGTCAGAAAGACTAAAAATTATATTAAATTAACTTATTCATATTGACCAGAACAGTTTTCTAGCTTCTAGACAAATAAGGAACAATATAAGGATAATATTAAACATATTAGAATACTATGAGGCCCACCCGAGAAAGCAGGCAGCGTTGATTTTCTTGGATGCTCAGAAGGCCTTCGACAATCTCAGCTGGCAGTTCTTGATCCAACAGTTGAAAATATGGGATTTGGATCTAAATTCAAGAAAATGATTGGCACAATTTATTTGAACCAAAAAGCTAGGGTAATTATAAATGGGGAGATTACTGAAAACTTTAAGATTATGAAAGGTGTTAGGCAGGGATGTCCAATGCCAACTCTGCTTTTTATATTGACCATTGAAATGCTTTTACATCAGATTAGACAAAGAAAGGAGATAATTGGACTGAAGAGCAAAAAAGAAGAATATAAAGTACAGGTGTTTGTGGACAACTTAGTGTTTTTTGTGAAAGATCCAATAGAGTCAGGGACCTATCTAATTCAAGAATTAGAAGAATATGGTGCAGTAGCAGGACTAAACATAAATAAAGATAAAACAAAAGTAATAACCAAAAAAATTTAAGAAAGATGTAAAGGAGCTAGGGATAGATAAAGATTTACAAAAATTGGACCAAATCTTGACAAGCAAGGACATAAAATTTATAACACGAACATATAATTATTTACTGGAGGTAGAACTAGAGGAGGAAATTGTTAAGGGACCAATGATTGCCTGGGCGAGAAATATGGGTCGTAATATAAATTTGGATGAGTGGAAAAAGACTTGGACCAAGAACTGGAAGCTGACTTTGTCGACGGCATTCAAAGAAAATCAATATAAAATGTTTTGTAGATGGCACTTAGTGCCGGCATGACTGGCGAAAATGTATCCAACTTTGAAACCAGAATGCTGGAAGTGCAAACAAAAGAAAGGAACATTTTTCCAAATGTGGTGGCAATGTATAGAGGTCAAAAAATACTGGAAGAAAATACAGAGATGGCTTTTTGAGATTACAAAATATAAATTGAATTTGGAACCTGAAACATTTTTATTACATATGATCAAAGGGAATTTGAGTAAAGATAAAAGATACCTTATTATACACATCTTAACTACAGCAAAATCACATTAACACAAAATTGGAAGAGTGACAAAATACCACCAGATGAAGTTTTGATTCAAAAAACAATGGACTGTGCTGAACTAGATAAATTCACTACGGAACTGAAAGGCAAAGAGGATCGAGAATACTGCGTGACATGGGAGAGGTGGTATGAATGCGTGAAGGATAAAGATAAAAACAAATGTATAGTCACAAAATAAGAAACATGTATATACAATGACACAATAACTGTTAATGGAAATGAGATTTTTGTATTTTTTTGTTTTTAAAGAATGTTTTTTTTTTTTTTAAAAATAGTTTGTCTCCCCAGGTTTGGTCTCCATCTCGTCTCATATGCTGGTACTGTATTTTGAAGAAGCTCACTTGCATCATGTGCTCATTCACATGCATACTGTGAATGTGTTATATTGCTCCCTTGTTGTTGTTGTTTAAAAGGAAAGATTTGCCTTTAGGTGTCTAAAATTAATGAGACTGAACACCTTACGTATGTTGTAACAGTTGCACTGAGTTTTGTTTAGCATTTTGATTATAAAATAGGGAAATGGTACATTAATTTTGTTTTGTGGAAAAGATTTCTAAACATTCTGTTTATTAAGCTGTTACTGCAGTGTGATTTGAAACATATGCTACATTTATAATTGACTTATTAAAACTTATACATAGTAAATGATTGCACTACTACCCACAGGCTACAAATCATCAAAATATATAACAACATTAAACCAGTTCCTCTCAGAAACGGGAGCTGCTGTTTTTTTTAACACTGTTCTTTGGAATCTATACTGTAGAAATTTCCAGTGCTCTGCTTGCTACTCAGGTGATTAGGAAAACAAAGAACAAAAAGCTTATTTAAATCAACTGACGATAAAGAGGAAAAAAAATCTGATTAACCTTATATGGGGGGGCCCTGTGGGAAGAGACTTTCATTTTGGAGATCTGGGGCTCACCTATAGAAGGCTTTGGGACTATAGCTCTTTGTTCCTTTTTTGCTATCATTATAGGATTTTAAAGCTGCCAGTCAGTTCAATCAGTTGATCAATCTACTAAATTTTTCACTGATTGATCAGCAGGACTTAGGTTAATCCATGAGCGCAAGTATTAATTAGTGGGCCAACTATGTTTGCTTTGCGAGAGCATTTGTGTATATGTGTATGTGTATGTGTATGTATGTGTATATATATATATATATTTCATTTCCTATTCTACAACTGGAAAAGAAGAAAAAACGGACGAAAGAAAAGCTTTCACTCTAGCAACCCATTATTCCTTTCCTCTACTCAATAATGCAATCTATCACATACTTCCCATTTTTCAAAAATGTTGCTTATGCTCATTTTTTTGATATGGGCACTCATGTCAGTGCAATTATTTAAAAATCAGTTCATTGGTTTGCCGGCAAATGATTACACATTTGAAATTAATTGCTTTTTTTTTTTAAGCAGTAAGAACTGCCTTTAGAAATGTTATGGATACAATTCATATACAATACAATTCTTGCATTATCCCTTTCACACCAATTTTAGAAATATGATCAGAACTGGCAAGTTAGCATCCCTCCGTTCATTTCTCTTAGTCCATTCTCAGCTCATGAACCTTGTTTGCTTTTGCCCAACTGTCAAACTTGGTATTGACATATCTGTAGCCATATTAGTTAGGATTAACATACTGTATATTCTTTTCCTTACTTTCTCTTTGGCAGTCATGGGGGAAGGGTTTCGGGCTTGCCACATTCCTAAGGGTGGAGGAGTGGAGATAGAGAGAGTTGTTTAGGCTAAGTGATCATTCTTCCCGCAGGAACCCGAGCTGTCCATGTCTAGGCACTGGAGGTGGACATTTATGACATCAAGCAATGTTGAATTACTTCTATTGGATAATGTGACCTTTGGGGGGTTGTTTCTAATTTCTAAAATGTGGGGTAATTCCGGGTTGTGTCAGATCTGGAATCACCATGGATTTTGCCAATTTGATGCTTTCCTAAATAAACGAAATTGTCTTGGAAGATGGACTTTGTGCTTTTCTTTTAAAAATGGATTTCATCACTTGGAAAACTGACACCAACAATATCATGCTGGTTCGTTTTCTGCTAACTGGTCCCCGACTCTTGATCTCCAGAACCACATTTGCTTTTTTGTGTGTTTTGGTCCCTGAAATAGAAGTACAACAAAGTTTTCATCTAATTCCTAGCATTTGTTCTTCAACATTTCATATTGCAGAAAATCTAATCAGTTTACTATTGTCTTTTGCCATATGATTCAAAGATTTGAATTTTACTCATTATTCATTAGAATAAATAATTAGCCTGGTTCAGAAAGAGCTATTATTATGCTGTTCCAATCAAAAACATCATGTATTCTGAGGTATTTTTTACCATATTACTTTTCTGCCCAGACTGGAGCATGGCTGGGAAAAAAAGATTGTCAACTGTTCATGTAGATCAGGGGTGTCAAACTCAAGGCCCGGGGGTGTGGATCTGGCTTGTGGGGTGCTTAGACCAGTGAAGAACTGGCCCGCGGTACCTCTGTCAGTAAAAATGCAGCCCGCACATGGCTGGCAGTTTTCACTGGCAGAGGGCGGCAGGAGGCCATTGCAGCCAAAAACGGAGCTCAGGAGCCTGTTTTCGCTGGCAGAGTGCTTGGGCCACCATAGACACCCCCGACACGAATGATGTCAAGCTGGCCATGCCAACTGTGGCCACACCTACCCCAGTCCCCAAGGTCAAACACAACCCTGATGCAGCCCTCAATGAAATCGAGTTTGACACCTCTGAAGTAGGTGATGTCATTGTTGCCTTCCAAGGGTTTTTTTGTTGTTGTTTTCTTCAAATAATTTATTAGCAATACAGTTAAAAATAATACAAACTATCCAAGTTTACAAAAACTATAAAATCTATAAGAAAACAAAAAATGAAAAAGAGTAACTTCCTCCTTTCATCTCAATAAGCATACACAATTTAAGAAAATTTAACACCATCCCTTAATTTACAACATATCCTCTTCCCCCATACCTCATTTATTAGCTAAAAACCCAATCCAAAATTCTTGTCATTCAGTTTTTAATCAGAAAAGTGTAGTAAGGGTTGTCAGACATAACTAATTACCTCTCATAATTTTGATTGAATAGGGCAACTTTGTATTCCTTCCCAATTCTTTTAACAATCTTAATTCTTAAACCTTTCAAGCAGCGCCACGGCTTGATTCCTTGTTATCTCTTATTAATCCTTCCCCCAGAAAAATCTTTCAGAACTTTAGCAAATCTGTTCTGAAGGTCCAGTTGGAGGATTTTTATAGCATTTCTCAAATTATAAAGCTCTCTTTTGTACAGTCAATAATAATAATAACAATAATAAAAACAATCTATCTCTTTTCTGGCTTGATAGTTATGTATTTCCTTGGGCATTGAAGCATCATCCTGTTTCATTTGAAAATCCAGTAATACTTTTCTGCATCCTTCTCATTACTTGCCACATTTATATCCATATTCAGATTGATTTTAAATTTATCCCGAGTTTCTCATTCTTCTTCCATTGCATCTGTCCATTTCCGCATCATTTGTCACAAATTTTCATAAGTTTTTCATAGCTTCCCATCAAAGACTCATGGTTAAAATATTGCCTTTCCTTATCCCTCTAGTGTCCAATTTTTTTAACCATCCATTATCTTACTTCGACTAACAAAAGGATAAGCCATACTACCTTTTCACAGGAAGAATTGTTCCAAAAGTTTAAAATTGTAATTCTAAGTGCATCTGAGTCCTTAATCTGTTGTTAAACTTTCTAAAATCCATATTCTAAGAACTCTTTTGCTGTTTAATCTGGAAAGCAATATTTTTAAAAGGCTTTAAAATTGTATTTTTAAAAAATCTTTGAGTGAGTGCAGTATAAGTTATTGTTCCAAAGAGTGTTAATCCTTCTTTACCAATAGAAAATATACAAACACAAAAGGTTTAAGAACTGAGGCTCAGTTAAACTTAAATGTTCTTTAAAAAGGATGTATTGATGACTGTGAGCAAATAAGATTCCTCCCTTGATTTTTAGTTGCTCAACCCATAAGTAAAGTGCAAAATGGTGATTCTTGTTGTTTACTCATGAGGAGCAGAGGTTTGGGGTTATATGGATTATCTCAAGATCGCCTTTTAAATCTGGAAAGATATTGGTGGCTTGATTGGATCCTATATCCAGCTGCTGTTGCTGTTGTAATGCTCTACCATAACAAAAAAGGGACATCTAAAAGTCATTGCTTTTCCAATTCTGTATCTGAATTTTGTTGTTTGTGAAATGCAGAAGGAGAAAGGGAGAAAGAACAGGAAAGAAGGGAAAGAAGATAAAGCATAGTGCAAGGATAATTCAGAAAATTTCAGAAAGAAGTTATACCCCTAAACCAGAACATAGAACATAGAATAAAAGAGTTGAAAGGGACCTTTGAGGTCATCTAGTCCAACCCCCTGCTTGAGTATGTGGAAAGGGAATTTCATGAAGGCAGTAGTGTCACAAAAAAGAGGAAAAGCCCAAGGGGAACATCAGGTCAGACAGAAAACAAACTTGCATAGGACAAGGAATCAAATAAAAAGTATTAAAGAATCCCTATAGACAAAAGCCTAAGTAATTAAGAAAACTAGACAAATAGGAAAAGGAAACAAAAGATAATTTAGAAAACCCTTACAAACACAGGACATACCAAATAAGCAAAACAAACAGACAAAAGACACAAAATATAAATTACAAAAGGGACAGACAGGCGATTGCCACAGAACAAATATGAAAAACTATCTTAAAGCTAAAAGAGATTACAGAAAACCAATAATACAATCTGGCCACCCCGCAAAGTTTGCCCTCCGACGGAAATAAAGACAAACTCAAACAGGTTTTTTAGGTACAAATACAAACATTCACACAAAATCAACTTACAAAGGGAGAAAAGGGTATAAAAAACCAGGGACTTACCATAAGAAGCTAGCTAGCCCAGGAACGCAGACTTCTCGCTGTTCTCCGTCTTCCTGAAAAATAAAAAGATCCAGCTTTCAAGCAGTTGTCCGTATCCTTGCGTCGGAGCTCTCCCAGCGGGAAAATTGAATCCTCAAAAGAAAGGCATTTTGACACCTTTCAACAAGTAGAAGAGTCTATTCCAAGTATTAGCTTCTACCTAGGATCAGACTCACAGCCTCCTGATTGTGAGATGAGAGCTCCACCTCTAGGCCACCAGAGCTGGCACCAGGGCTGCCAAACTCCCAGCCTGTGGGCTGTATGCGTCATGGGCTGGCCACACCCATGCCCAGGTTAGCAAAAGGGAAAAAAGTCCTAATACGTCATGTGATGCCATGAGTTTGACAAATCTGTCCTAAACTTTTAGAGGAGTTAATTGAGCTATTAATTTTGATATTTTGCTCAGAACCTTTATAATTTGACCAAACACAATATCCTACTGCTTGATCTTTATTGTGCATATTTAGAAAGTGGTTAGGAAGAAATGTTAGGAATACACATAAACATGAGCATATCATCTTTTTGCTGGCCCATCCTTTATTCCAGGCTTCTGTATGACTCATAATGAAAATTGTAGTGAATTAAATAAACTGGGTGATTGCTTTAGATGTTAGTGAAATATTTAAAATGGGATATGAACCAACTGATCACCTACTGTACAAATAAGGTATGTGAATAAAATCAACAAAATTTAGTGATACATTCCAAGGCATGATTCTTATTGAATTATTTATTTATTTTATATTAGTTCCAGTGAATTCTGCAACAAAGTCTCAAAATAAATTATTACTGAAGTATTATAATTGTACATGCCCTTCATTTTTTTTAATGTACAGGAGTAATCAATAATTTTCTGGGTAAAAGAATATCTTGGAAGGAAATTATCAACAAAATTTCCACTAGAAACTCCTTTCAGTTCATCTTTGAGTTCTTTCTTTCTGATCCTGTGTCAAACCATTTGCACTATTGATTACTTGTAGAATTATCCAATACAGAATATGCATTATATACACTTTTACTTTTGATGTTGTGGCAAGGGGAAATGGCAAAAAAAAAACAACTTTAATCTTAACAAAGAGAAGAAAGGTTTGAAGTGGGTGTACTTTCAGACAATCTTGGTAGGCCTGCTTTAGCATAGTCTCAACAAGTTTTTGTAGGAAGAAAAGGTTTCACGTTTTTTAAAAAAGAACTCCAAAAGACCTATTTTTTTTTCTTTCAAAAAATGGAATTGGAAGCATTCCAAGTTTGTCTTTCAAAATAAGCTTTGATTTATAGTGGTTCATGTTGGGCTCAGTAAACTATGCCAAAAATCCAGGGCAGATCAGAGGTTTTTTTGAAATAAGCAGAACCCTAATCTGATGTAGGTATTTCAAAACTCCCACTGCTTTAGTTATAACATAATCTGTTACTGAATGATTTATAAAGCATTTATAAAACAGGAAAATTTCAGCAAGACTGAGGATGATATATTTTGACCTCAAGGCCAGTCCTAGCTTCTGCTTTTGCAATGAATGCTGAGCCACAACTGTGAGCAGAATTGTGGTTATATCAGACCATGAGCCAAACTACATGTTACACAGAGTTCCATGCAACTTTTATATCTTTTTTAAGTTGCACCTTTTTTTAAAAAAAAAAGAAGTTTTCCATTCACTATGTAAGATGTGAATATGTGCATATAGTTAGTAATATCCCATTTGCTTTGTAATATCCTTTCTTAAATATACTTTTTTGTTGTTAGGGAAGCAATATTTAACAGTATTGTTGCTGGACTTCTGGTTTGTTTGTTGTCAAAGTTGGAATGGAATCTGTGATCGTGCGGAGGTTTGCTCTGAGCTCACTTGCTGGAGGGTCCCAATTGAGACCAGAACCACCCTGGAGGGGTGGTGAAGAAAGGGGGAATCACTTGGAGGGTTGAGAGGAGCTGCAACTCCCCTCCCTGACAGGAAAAATCCCCTCCAAAGGCAAGCTATAGCTGTGGTCCAAAATGGCCACCATAAAGATGAACAGCAGTCCAGGAAACTAAGGCTGTGATGGAGCAGAGAAGCAGCAAGCAGAGTGTGAACCAGGCAAAATACATGGATTTTGAGGTACCCTGGTATTAAAAATATAAAGGACTATTTTGGAGGAAAGTGCATGGAAGTGGCGACCAGAGAAAGTGAGAAGGAAATTGGATCTTATAAAATTGGCTTGAATTATTGTATTGGATTAACTCGGAGGAGAAAATTTAAAGGAAAATACTTAAACAACACAAAGGCTTGGAAATTAAATTGGATAACTATTGTATTATTGGCACTTAAAGGACATAACTAAATGCTGGAATTGAGTGTGTTGAAAAGAAAAGAAATAATAGCTTATAATTGAAATTAGCAAACTTAATAAAAGTACTATATTTAACAAAGAAAGTAAAAGTAAAGGAAGGAGTGGATTGTGGAGAAGACCCAAGAGTGCCACCTGATAATACAGGAAAAATTTCAGTAACTCTTTAAAAAGTGCTTGGTCTTTCTAAGAAATTGGACTTTGGAATTTAAAAGAAACTCCATTATAATAAAATAAAAACTTTGGAAAGTGACATTAGAATATTACAAAGGGGAAGATACTTGGAAATATTGTTATAGAACCACCCGGTGATTGTGGGAAACAGCTGGGAAAGGGCCAACTAGAAGACCTGGAAACAAAGACTTAAGGACATTGATTGTTGAAAATAAACTTAAAAGACACTGGCTGAAATAATATACTGGACTTTGGGACTGAATACATCTATTAAGGAAGAGGAAAGAAAAGGAAAAAAGGAGAAGATATAATGGAGGAATTATTTGTTGAAATAAGATTGGACTTGCAAGATATAAAGGAAATGATGAAAATTAAACTTGAAATGTGCAACTACCTATACTAGAAATTTGAAATGGTGACTCAGCTTGTAGAAGAACAAAGAAAACCAGAGGGGGAGGAGTTTAACAAAGAAGAAGCCAGCTTTGAAGAACAAAGGGAACAACAATTATTTATGCGGGGGTGGGAATTAAAATTAAAAAACTGTGGTCTGATGTGATAACAAAAGCGAGAATGGTTTGGAAAATGAAAAAAAGGAGAGGGAAAAAGCAGAAAAGGGAAGTACAAAAGAAAAATCGAAAGAGGGAGGGAGATAAATTTAATAATTGGAATGAGAAATGGAGGGGAATAAGAATAGGGAAAAAGGGAGTTAAGAAAAAGGACCAAAAAATAAAGAGAAACAGGATGCAAACAAAGATGAAAAGGAATTACATTGCAAGGAGAGTGAGAGATAATGGGTGAAAAAAAAAGGATAGGGAAGGGGATTCCACAAGGTAATATATTGTGAAATATAAGAATGAGTACTGAAAAGAGATAAGAATGTAACTGGTATGTACTGTATTGAGATGTGAAACATGGAACTACACTGCTTGCCAAATGGGAATTTTTTATTTAAAAAACAAAATTGGAGAGGAAATTGAATAATGAAATTACTAGATATGTTTAACTGATATGGTGGTTGACATTAGGAGGGAGTATTGAAATGTTGAAAATAAGCAATGAAGGATTATGACTTAATGTGAATATGTGTATTAAGAGATATGATTGGTATTATTAACTTTGCTTGTACTAAAATCTATAATGTGTTGATGCCACACTGTTAATGTATTGTTGTGTATGTGTAGATTGAAGTAAAAAACTTGATTAAAATAAAACAATATTGTTGCTGGTCTATATCTTTGACTAAATATAAGGAATGTTTGAAACAACATTTGGTAAAACTGAATATTTCCACTTTGAGTGAAAAAACAGGATTATACTTGAAGCATAACCAACACCATTTACATTCTCTCTCAGTTTTTTACTATCCTTCTAAATGAGCCTTGCTTCCAACCATCCATCCATACACTGTTTTGCACATTTCCTTTTGTTTTTTAAACCTGTCACCGCTCTTTTTCAGGCAGTCATCAGTTCCGTTCATCTATAATTTTCATCTGTGATGAAAATGTGATGGCACAGTGGTTAAAATGCAGTATTTCAAGCTATTGATACAGACTATCAATTGCCAGCAGTTAGGCAGTTCGATTCTCACCAGGCTCAAGGTTGACTCAGCCTTCCATGTTTCCAAGGTCGGTAAAATGAGGACCCAGATTGTTGGGCGCAATGTGCTAACTCTGTAAACAGCTTACAGTAAAGCACTGTGAAGTGGTATATAAGTGCCATTGCTATAATTTTCTTTGTCTTCTCCCTCCTCTCAACCCACTCATTTTTCTTTTATATATGTTTTGTGATTCAGTCTTCATTAATTCTCTCTGTGTGATCAAATTGCTGCAATGCATTTCTTCTGTACTGCTCATTCATTTCATTAAGCTATATTCATTTAACATCCATTCAGTTGTTACATGATATCTGCCCAAATTGATGAAGTAGCTCATTTAATTACTTGCTTTAGCTTTAAGCGATCATATATAATTTTTAATCAATCTCTTCATTTTTCCTATCAAACATATCTACCTTGGTTTTTGATAATTAATATTCAGTTCCATGCTTTTCATTGCATTATACCATCTAACTTTTGCTGCAAATCAGTCAGGTTTTCAGCCAACAAGTTAACATCATTTTCAGTCAAAAAATAAATGCTTGTTTACATCCTCAACTAACACATTTCTACTGCATTCCTTATACAGCACATTTATCCATAAATGCATTAAACAACTCTTCCCAAATTCACACCTACTTGTCTTCAGTATTGAATCATTTGCAAAACATTCCACATTCTCATTCATGCTTTATTCCCATCATACAGTGCTTTTATCACATCCAACAATTAACCTACAAGTTCATATTCATGTAAAAATAAGTAAGAAAGAACAAAAACAAACTTCATTTCTCACGTTCATACATTTCTCAATGACTTGCTTAAAAAAAAATCTGATCCATGCATGTCCTACCTGCTATGATAAGGAATCTGAAGTTCAGGCTTTAAATTCATTTATTTGTATATGCTGCAATTGAGTTTTTCTCTCCGTTATAAAATCATTTTAGATTTTAACATTCAAAGCAAATATAAAGGTACAAGAAACATTCTCTGGTGTGTAAAGTCAACTTTTTTACTCTTTATCTAGTTGCAAATAATGACCCATTAAAAGTTCATATTGTGAGAATAAACCAGCATCCATGCATCTTATATTAGTGATCTTAAGTTAGTGGCTAGTGATAAAATGCTAACTTACTTGATCAGTATATATCTTACAGAGTGCATAAACAGTAGATCACATAAATGTGATCTACTGGGTGCGGTCTTTTGTTGCACAGATATGTTGGAATAACTACAGCACAGCTCACAGAAAAAAAAAATTCTCCCCAAGTACAGGGATTCTTTGCCAAATTTTGATAAGACATCCCTCTTTTTCAGAAGCACCAGCGGTCTCTTCTTCACATTCAAACAAGAGTTTTATCAGTGAAAGGGAATCATCTTATAGCCCATCAGACAAATGTACCGGAGGAAGATTGCAGAAGCTGTCAAATTGTTCTCACTGCTCAGTGTTTTCCACTCCCAAGAGACAAGATATTATCGAAGTACTATTGCTAGTTTGCTGTTGCTCTTGTTCTTATTGTATACCACTGAATACTATAGGAATCTCAGACATTGATAAAGTTCTGTAATTAACATTCACAAGCATTATGTGACAATCGTTAGAAATCGTAAGCATAGTTAAAGCATCCCTGAAAAAAGTAAGACACAAAACAGTAACAATAATCAGTCAAATGAAATAACAACCCCAGTAAAGACTATAGCACTATACTCAACTGCAAAGCTCCATAAAAGCTCTATAGAACTGCTCAGTTTTGAGCGTTTTCCAGTTTTGAGCTTTTCACCAGGCAAGTCTGATTTTACCTAGGAGATTGTTATAAAGAGTAAACTTGGCTTCCAAGAAGCAACGTTCTGCTCCCCCACTTCATGAAAATGGAGAACAAGTAGCAGTGTCTCCTGGAGCACCATGGTAGCCAGTTAAGGCATCATTGGACAAGCTGGTCCCACAGATATAAAGGTCAACTTCATCCATTGTCAAAACCAGCACTTTTCAATTGCATCCAGAAAACTACTTGGGTGCCCACTCAGGGCCAAAGTATAGCTTTTCCCCAAGTCATCTGGGAGATTATCATTCTCTTATTTGTACTCATAGCAAAAGTCAGAGGGCAGCTCCACCAAATAGTACCAATTTTCAGTCAAGGGGGTTAAACAGAAGAACAGAAGCCTATCCCTTGTCCCCAGTGTCTTAATCAATCATCGGCACACAAGAATATCCTTATCTTAGGGCTGAGTTGACTCACATTCATATGTGTGAAGGTGTTTTGCAAAGTAATCTTGCCCATGGAGTTCAGAATTTTTAATTGAACTTGGAAATTCATTAGCGACCGTGAGACAATATATTTGATGCTTTGATCCCTTATTGCAACTCCTGAAGGTACCTGTTGAACCTGTTTTTAGAAGGAGACTCATAAAGAGCATGTTAGCATTTTTAGATATCATCAAAATGCAGATCATTGTAGAAAAATCTGCTTTCTTCAGACTAGGATATATAGAAAATAGCAAATCAAAGGAAGCAGATCAACACAGTGATGGCAACTCAACCCATCTGATGACTTAAGGAGAATCCCAAAATGTACATGTGGTTGTTCAAGGTAAGTGCAATACCAAATTCTAGTTTTTATTCATTTTGCTTGATGAAACCTCAGCTTGTTTGATTTTATCAGTTCCAAAATAGCTATCACATTCTGTTCAGAATTCTACAATGTCATTGGGGATTGAAAAATATAGTTTCCCAGAATTATTGAGAGGTGGGTGGGATAGATCTTTAATAATGATAATAACTTTAACACCATCAAACAACATCTGCCTATCCCAAGTCTTTGGAAATGACACAATAGGTGGATAAAATGCCAAATCCAGTCTGAACATCTGGCTGATTGTGTGACCAACCACCATCATCATCACCATCATCATCTATTAAGCCAAACTTTGGGTTGATTTCTCTCCACACCTTTGGACAACTGCTGATTAATCATGCCATCTTTCCAATATTTCAGTAAAGATTGATATATCAAAGACTGGACGAACTAAGAATTTGGAGGGGAGTGTTGAGGAAAAAGAGTCAAGGATATTTTTTTTAAAAAGCACTGTCTAAAATAGGATGGGTATAAACTGTTTAGTTTACATCTTCAACTGAATTGTCCCAACTTGTACTTCCAAAATTAATATATGCACCAAAATAGCAATACTTGGAATGAAAAATGCAAATAAATGTGAATTCTTCTCTTTTCTACAGGCTGTCTACAAAAACTAAACGGGGAAAATTTGAATAGTTCTTTATAAAAATATTTAAACTAGATAATTCACTGATGCAATGATGCACAATGGCTATTAGTTCTAATAATGTTAAAAGAGAACTAAACAAATAGAAGAAATATAATGCTCTCATGGCTACTTATCTTGATGCTTGTGTCTTACCCAAGAAGAGTTTGAAATTACTTTAAAAAATAGAGACAACCTTGAATTAAGCTCAAATACTGGTGAGTTTATGAACAGATCAATATAGTTTCTCTGCAATAATATAGAAATCGGTTGTCACTGTTGTCTTCCATTTTTTTTCCTCACAACTTAATAGTTGGCCTTTAATTCTGGAGCTACCTCTCTCATTCAAAAATTAACCAGATCCGAATCTGAGGCAGATAAACTGATCAGATACTTCATATGCTAAGGCACAATTAGTAATATTATAAATAACCTTTCATTTTGCCCATGCAAGTGATAACCTCATCACATTTTTGGTAAAATTACCATGGTTGGCTATTTGTCAATTGTCTGGCCTATTGTGGGGCCATTCTGAAATATGATAGGTGTAGGTCAACCTGATGTGCAACACATTATGCTGTGTAACACAACATCTGTGATCAGAAGTAGAAAATAGTCACTGAATATGAGTATTTTTTTTTTGCTTTCATTCTTTCTATCATGGTTTGATAAGTAAAACTATATGCTTATCAGTAGTTATGATTTATCTGTAATAGATTAGGACAGTCATGCTCTCTGTTAATATAGTATAGTTAAATGATTTACATGCATAGTAGTGTGATTTTAAATTCTTTGCACTGTCCTAAGCTTCCATCAAAGGTGCACACTTTGAAAATGGATGGTTTTTAATAGGCTATCTAACAAAAAATAATTTTCTTATAAACCAATAATACTGTCCCTTCCTTTGATATCCCCATTCCTCAATCAAAGTGACAAGGGGATAATCCACCAATAGCCATTAAACTATCACTCCTGATTAAAATTCTAAAATTCGGTCAGAGATTATCAGATAAAAATGTTAACAGTCAATATATCAAGAATTCAGTGCACATCACACTAGAGTTGATATAATACCTGTGTTTTTATAAAGAAAGCCTTTTGAAATGCACAGTTCTGGAGCTAAGCTGGCTTCTTTGAAGAACCACTTTCCATGGTGTCAGGGTTTTACTTAGGATTTCTAACTTCTAATTATTGGACATCCTTGTTCGTAGTGACATTTATAGTTCTATGATATCAGTTTTAGTCTTTTCCTTAGAAGGATGGGAATCAGAACAATACTGAGTTGTTTAATGTATGTATATGTGTACCTGTAAAGTGATTTATTATTCTCATATGATATTTGAGATTTCTTATGAATGATACATTAGTTTTACATGACAATCTTGAAGTTTCTGACAATTTATAAACAGAAGTGTCAGTCTGAAACTTTTAGTTGCGATAGCTTTCTCTCTCCCTGCAAACACTGGAATTCCATTAATTAATATTACCATGACTATGAAAAGCAGATTTGCCCAAGGGCAGCTTGAAACGCAATATATTTCTTTTCCCCTTGGTGCTTCTGAGGTTGGCAACATATCACATTTCAACACCAAGACATGAATCTCCCGTAGTCACTGATGGCTTGAGTGAACCTGAACTTCCATTGCTTTGTAGGGGACTTCAGCATTGCTTATTCTCTTTGAGGCCATTTCTCCCCTCTTGTGAGAATGAAGGACAGCTGTCACAAAAAAACAGTCCACTAGAGCCTCTGAATGGGCTGCTGCTGAGTTCCAGCAGGACACTTGCTGCTGTCAGAAAATTTCATTGCAACAAGAGTTGTTTCAAGGTCAAAAGGTTCTTCTGAGTTATTCTAGACTTACTCTCTGCATGGAACTTGACAACTAACTATCCTCCCTCTTCCTGCTTCCCAAAGGGTTGTACAAAATCCAACAAATGTTTTGTTCAAGCACATTGATTGGAAAGAGGTATATTCTGCACAGGGCAACTTAAATCTGCCTCAGGGATTTATTCAATGGTCCTCTTAAGGCCACTTGTGATTGACAGCATTCCTCTTGCTTGCCACTCTCCTGAGTTGTGGCTTGGGGAAGCAGAAAATGGCAAGAAGGCCCAGTTTCTATGTGGGGTAGCTACTTAAATTAAGAACTTTAATTGCTGGGTGCCACTGATCAATGATTTTGCATACCACCTTTGGGTCTTAGGACACAGGTTGCAGATCAACCCTTGGAAATAGGAGTATCTTTCCATTGTCTATGGAAATTTGGGATAGGTTTATGGATAGGTGCAAGGTATCTGGTGATTTAGTAATATCAGTGTTATACATGTTACTGTTAGTGTGTTTCAAAAAGTAGCTCTATTCATATATTTTTTAGATATATAGCCTTCTTTTTGTGAGGTTGGGCTAAAAAAGTGAATGACCACAAGTCTTCTAAGAGTCAGAATGGACTCAAACATGGGTCTTCCTGGTCCCTACTCCCCAGTTCAATATCTTAACTCATTCTTAACGTATTTTTTGGATTTATATGGCCATCCATCACATATACATGACTATTCCAAGACTTCTGTGAAACCCTAGAAAGGCAGGGCACAAGTTGTTAGATAAAGGAAAGGCTCAAAATCAATATAAGGCAGATTTCTTTTAGGGGCTGGGTGAAATGCTATCTGAGACACTACATATTCTATCTGTTAAAGGAGGCTGGACCAAGAAAGCACCAGGTGTCTTCCACCAAGTCCTATTTTTCAAACCTTTCTTGGAAGTATGAAGTGCTAAGTCTCCTGCAACCTAGCAGAGGGAGTGTATTGTTGTTCTGACCCAAGCCTCATTCAAAGCAAAGACAGAGAGGTAAAAGCAAAACCTTTTTAATGCTTCTCTGTGAATTCCGTTCATTCTCAGTAACATGCTATTAAAAACTAATTGTCCCAGATAAGAACAAGCCTTGCCAAGGTTGTGCAAAGCTGCCAAGAACACTAGATTAAATTGCAAGGAAATAATCAAAACCAAAAGTTTCCAAACACAAACCAGGATAGTCTGAACTTCCACAAGACTTGAAGTGCAAGAACTTATTTGCTTCCTGCAAAGAATCCCACCTCTGAGGGTTGGCTTTTATCCATTAAGGGAGGGGCCATCACCTTGCAGCCTTATTCCCAAGTCGCCTGTGCTGCTGCAGCTGCTCTTTCCTTCGAGCAGTCCTGCATGCACATGCAGTGGGCACAGGCTCCTCAGCCTCTGCGTCACTTCTGCCAGCCTCCATAAGCTCCGAAGGCAGCACTCCACTCTCTGATAGTCCTGGCCCCATCCCTGCATCACACACAGGCCCCTCATCCAAGTCCTTGCTCTCTGAGACCTCAACCATCTGCACCTGCTGCTGGTGAACCACAACAATTGTGGTGAAATTCTCAAGAATGGCACATGAGTTTTTGCATAAAGGAGACCCTAATATGGTGGTTTTATAATTCAGTTTTTATAATTTTGCTATGTGGATAGTGGATTGAGGAACACCCTTCTGGGAGCCAGTGGTTCTAATCAGTGGTGGGATTAATAATTTTTTAATACCGGTTCTGTGGGCGTGGCTTGGTGGGTGGGGTAGGGGAAAGATACTATAAAATCTCCAGTCAGAGGTGGTATTTGCTGGTTCTCTGAACTACTCAAAATTTCTACTACTGGTTCTCTAGAACTGGTCAGAACCTGCTGAATACCACCTCTGGGTCTAATCTACAACTTACTGCTATGGTTGTGTGTGTCCCATTACAACTGAATACAGATGTCTTCCCCAGCCTTACATCCATCTTGGGGAATTGTTAGTGTGGAAATCTCAATATATCCGAAAGGCATTCACATCTATTTCTGGGAGAGAAAAAAACTCGCATTAATGCAATTTTGAACATTTCTGTGCCACCCATTAATTAACACTCTGAGGATTGCCTACAAGGAATAACAATTCAGTCCTAAAAAAAGAAAATGCTAGAAATGGTAATTTAACTTTTAGCAGGTTGAATACTTAAGGTGATCTATATGGTATGTTAAAAGGTTACCTTCGTACTGAAATGTTATTAAAGTTGGCACCATTTGAATCCCTCTGGATGGAAATCAAGCAGAGGGTAATTCCTAGGTCATCAACTTCCTAAATTCAGAACAGTAGAACGCTCAGACTTTGGGCAAGCTCATTTAGCAGAAAACTCAGAGAGTGTTTATCATTTTGAACTGCATTTGTCTAAAAATGAGAAAGATATGTTTCTTATATTCATAACTTAAGTTCTGTTACTGAAGGAATAAAATTGAACACACCTTATTTGACTTAACAATCCTTTAAGAACAATAGATTTAGTCCAGTAGTTAACTGTTGAATTTCTACTCTCAAAGAGTTTCTCAAACACAACAAAGAGCACAATGGTGAGTGTGTCATCAGAATGACCTAGACTAGAATACCCTAACCTGTCCATCTTTGCAGGTGGGAAGGGGGGGATGGTTCTGTGCAAATGGCAGGCAAGTATGGCACACACAGAGAGCTCCATTTCACAAGCAACAGGTAAGCATGCATGCCCAGTGGTGGGATTCAGCCAGTTCTTACCGGTTCGCCCAAACCATTAGTTAATTTTTTATGCAGTTTGGAGAACCGGCTAAAAATAAAGTGCAAGAGGATTTTCCCCCCACTCCCTTCATTTAATAGCTCCAGGCAGACAGCCAAGAACCACTTAACAGTTGCAAGTGAAATGCAGCCGACACATGCTGAATCAAGTCAATAAACAACAGAAACTGACAGGATTAGGGCAGGGAAACCCATCAATCACCCATCCCAGGATGGGACCTCTTCCCTTCAGGAAGAAGGGCAAGATTACAAACATTTTCATTATAAAGAGTATTAAATAACACTTCTATGATCAGCTGACACTCCCTGTAGTTCCCCATGACATTTTATAGCTGCTGCAGTGGTGGCTACTTCTTGTTTCTTCCTGGGAGAAAAGATATAGGAGGGGACAATGATGCAGCTTGATCATAGAAGCCGTGAATTTAATGCATGTGTGGTCCAGCCAGATGTATTGCTTTTGCTGTGAAGCACCCAATTTAGAACATAGAGAAAATAGAATAATAGAGTTAGAAGGGTTAATAGCTTTTGGCAGCATGCCCAGGCTTTCAATTAGCATGAGCAACTGCTCTTAGTTTCCCTTCAGCTGTTGTGTTTGCTTTGGGGTTGACTTTTTTTAAAAAGGGGAATGGCTGTTTTAAGTTTTCTGCATTGTTTAGTGGTTCCTGGCACTGTCCTTTTGGGGTGTACTTCCCTCACTCTTTTTGAAAGCCTTTAGTGATGGAGCACCCACAACTTCTGAAGGAAAGCTATTCCATTGGTTGATTGGTCTCACCCTTAGGAAATTTCTCCTTAGTCCTAAGTTACTTCTCTCTTTGGTTAGTTTCCATCCATTGTTTCTTTTTGTGCCTTTTGGTGCTTTGGAAAATAGATTGACTCTCTCATTTTGTAGGAGCCCCTCAAATTTTCTGATAGTTAGAACAATTAATCAGGGGAACAACTTGCCTCCAGAAGTTGTAAATGCTCCAACACTGGAAGTTTTAAAGAAGAGATTGGATAACCATTTGTCTGAAGTGGTGTAGCATTTCCTGCCTAAGCAGGGGGTTGGACTAGAAGACCTCCAAGATCCCTTCCAACCCTGTTATTTTATTTTATTCTATTCTAAATATTGGAACAGTGCTATTTTATTGTGAGTTGGACTAAGGATGAGGGTGAGACTAATTAAGTTGGCCACGGCCACCAGTCATATGCCCACCCAGCCATGTCCACCCAGCCAATCATTAGAGCAGAGAACCAATTGTTAAGTTATTTGAATCCCACACTGTGCATACCCCTCACATACGTGGACTGGATGTACACGTGCTTGCCCACTGCTTGTATCCCAGTAGTGGGCCATGGCCTGGGGGTTGGGGACCCCTGACCTAGGCAAAAGAAACAATGGGGAACAAATGTTACTTTACAGGCTCTGGAGGAATGGTCTTCCATTCATTTCTCACTCACATAACAAACCAGTAAAAGGAGGCAAGCAGGCAGGTGGGCAAGTTATAGGTGGAATTGAAACCATGAAGAAGGCCATTACCAAAAGCCACCCAGAAAAGGCCAGGTTGAGCTGGAATATGACCAGTTCTAATCTAATGAACATCATGCCAGACCTCCTGTTATTCCTAGTTGACCATTTTCTCTATGGGAAGGAAAGAAGGAGGAATACTGAGCCAACCCTATCTACCTAAAGTTTGGTGTTAATTATACCTCAATACTTAATAAAATTTACCATTGTTATAGTAAAGAAAAATTTGTTAATTGACTCAAGATGTTTAGGATATTATCTGGGATACTCCCTGATTCTTTTGTCATAAACAGAGTTGGATCAAGGTCTTCTAGCAATTGCTAAATCCGAAGGTGGAAATGTTTAATTTTTGAATATATAATACCTTGCCTATCTCAGCTCCTTGGAAAGGGCTTGATAGATAGAAAAATGTCAAGTTCAGTCTGGTTGACTCTGAGACCAGCCATGGTAATAATAATTCACTGATAGAAGTTTGCCTGGGAAATCAATAGTTCAAACCACTCATCAGTTAGAGGAGTATGTATGAGCAAGTTATTATTCTCTCATTCCCTACCATATGAAACATTTATTTCATCTATCATGTCCTCACATTTTTATTCCTGTATTCTTCTTATAAGTATATGAAGTTATTGGATTTTATAATCCATTAATATAGTCATAGCTACAGAACTTATGTTTATGCCCCTTCCATCCTATACAATTTTAATTTCCCCATGCACAAACACTGAAATAAGGGTGTTGTTCCTGTGGTTAGTAAACTTACGAGTGGAGTTTTGAACCTAATTCTCCAAGTTTCCAGGGTGAAACTGAATCACATACTCTTGGAACTATACATTGCACATATAAAGCATTATTATTTGTGCTAAAAAGTCCAGAATCCTATGAAAGTACCTTTTTTAAGCAAATTGAAGCTTTGCAAAAATAAACAGCAAACTTTAGACTTTCCAAAATCTCAGATATGCTGGCAAAAACCCACAAAAAAAAAAAAAAAAAGAGATGCTGAGAGTAAACAAGAGGGTTTAAACCAAATCTTCATCAGTTTGGGATATAGCACTCTGGCATGATTTTATACACTGCAGACCAGAGGTGGGATTCAAATTTTTTTACTACTAGTTCTGTGGACGTGGCTTGGTGAGAGTGGCAGGGGAAGGATACTGTAAAATCTCCAGTCAGAGGTGATATTTGCCGGTTCTCCTAACTACTCAAAATTTCCGCTACCGGTTCTCCAGAACTGGTCAGAACCTGCTGAATACCACCTCTGCTGCAGACATGACACCATTTGCTGCAATAGGACCTTGAGACAATGTAGTTGCATTATCAAGGTGTTCCACATAGCTTCAAAGCTACAACCAGCAGGTCAGTGACAATATCTGGACAAGACTTTTGTTATGTTCAGATGTCTCCTCTGGATCCTGGAACTGACATAGAGATGAGCAAAGAGAACAGTTTCTCTTCTTCTTTTAGAAGCAAGGGGCCCACATTGTTTTGCAAAGCAGCTTTGAAAAATGTTCCTCATAAGCCTTCATGAAAGCAAAAATATTTTTCAGGAATTTCCACAATCTTAGCAAGAATGTTAAATGGAATTTGGGAGACCTTCAGAAGGCACATTTTCATTTTATTGGGTATAGAAAAGATAGAAAACAATGCTTAATTCTCTCTTTGAAATTAGAAAAGCCATTTATTAAAGTATAAATTAGATATACATCAGATCTCTTTATAAATTAAACAAACTAAGCAACATTTGGAGGAATTAAACCAGGGGTGGGATTCTACCTGGTCGGACCAATTCTATAGAACTGGTTGTTATGATTCTGCCCAGTTCAGAGAACCGGCAAATCATGCTACTGGCTGGCTCCTCCCCTCCCTGCCCACTCACTCCTTACCTGGCATGAGCACAATCAAACTTGCCTGCTAAGTTGCTATGCTTACCATTTTTCCCCACAACTATCAGCTGTTCTGCTGTGCTGGGATATTTAGATTAGCTAGAAAGCAGGAAATTGTTGGATTTCTTGCTTTCTAGCTAATCTAAAAGCAGAGCTGAACCTTCCTTGGGATTGAAGCTTCTATTTTTCAGTGTAGACTCAGGCAACAGATTGCAGAAAGATAGATCTCTGAGTGAATCTATGATTCTGTGAGCAACTCAATCTGCCTGCCTGCTTTGCCTGATTTTAGGTAAAAGTTGCTCTTTTTTAATAAAAATCCCCAATATTTACATAAATATTTACAATATTTACATATAAGCCACGCCCAGCCAGTCACATAACCACCAAGCCACACCCACAAATTAGGCCATCCTTTCAGATGATTATGCAAGGAATTCAAGATCTTAAGGTAAAAATGGATACTATTGAACAAAGAACAGGTAGGATGGAACAGATGATGGTAAAATATGAGGAGAGACTTCAAAATGTTGA
The DNA here is from genome assembly GCF_049901715.1 of Pseudonaja textilis. NCBI lineage: Eukaryota > Metazoa > Chordata > Lepidosauria > Squamata > Elapidae > Pseudonaja > Pseudonaja textilis. The sequence continues at coordinate 154,817,646 of NC_141990.1, forward strand.
AGAGGGGGGCAAACGAAGAGAGGAGAAGATTGGAAATATTGATAATAGATTAACAGTGATTGAACAAGAAAAATGTGAGATGTTGAAGTGGGAGTTGGATAGATCAGAATTTTATCTCAGATTTCAAAATATAGAAGAAGAAAAAGGACAAGATTTGGCTGCGATAATGGTAGGAATTTTGGCGGAGGCGCTCGAGATAACAGAAGAGAAGATGATGGATGGAATAGATGAGATATATCGAGTTTTTACAAGATATGCGATGAGAAATAACCTACCCAGAGAAGTTCATATTAGATTTATTAAAAAATCTATGAAGACACAAGTATTGCAAGTAGCAAGAGAGAAGCCACTGAAATACAAAGGTAAAGAAATTTTGGTTTTAAAACAAATACCTAGAAGAGTGAGAGAGATGAGAAGAGAATATCGATTCCTGACTAAAAGGTTATTGGAAAAAGAGGTGTCTTACAGATGGTTGATTCCAGAAGGATTGATGTTTACGTGGCAGGAACAGAGACATAGAATTGATTCAATCGAGAAAGCAGAACTGTTTTGTACAGAGGTTCTTGGAGGGAGAGAAGGAGAAGCAGGAAAGGAGGTCCCATCAATTGAATCCCAAGAGGAACAAATGGAGATCGGAAAAGAAGAAGGTGCAGTAGGTGGACAAGTGGATATTAAAGATCAACGTAAGGCAAGACCCACGAGAGTGGTTAAATCTAAATATAAAACATAATTATGGAAGAGAAAAAATTGATTACAATGAATATAAATGGACTTAATTCAGCTGCTAAGAGAAGGAAGATTTTCCATAAATTAATGAAATTAAAGTTTGACATAATTTGTTTACAAGAAGTTCATATTAAAAAGCAACATGAACAATTGTTATTACAACCAAAATTAGGGAAATTGTTTACCTCTTTGACACAATCCAAGAAAAGAGGGGTGGTTCTATATATTAAAGAGGCCATACCAGCAAAAATGATTTATACAGATGATGATGGGAGAATATTAATGGTAGAAATAATGGACAATAATAGAAAGATACTTTTGATTGCAATTTATGCCCGAATGATAAACAGGAAGAATTCTATAGAAAATTACATACTAAGATTGCTGAACTTGACTATGCTAATACAATTATGATGGGAGACTTTAACGGAATTGTGGATAATAAACTTGATTATATTGCAACAGTAGTAAAGCATAACAGAAAAACTCTTCCTAAATCCTTTTTTAAAATGATAGATGAATTAACTTTAAAAGACATATGGAGAGAAAGAAATAATAAATCTAAGCAATTTACGTTCTATTCAAATAGGCATTTATCATGGTCCAGACTGGATATGATTTGGACTTCAACAGATTTAATGTCTAGTATTCAAGAAGTTAATATTGAAACAAGCACTTGGGCTGACCATAACCCATTGACAATTAAATGGAAGGGACAAAGGAAAAGATCGAGATGGACATTAAATAATACTATCTTAAAGGATAAGGAATTTATACAATGGATGGAGAAAGAATTGGCCTTTTTCTTTAAAGAGAATAGAAAAGAAGACACCTCAACACAGAATGTTTGGGACACAATGAAGGCCTATGTTAGAGGCTTGATAATAGACTATACAAGAAAAAAAGAATATTAGGAAAAGGCAAACTCTTAAAGCCTTGGATGACGAATATAAGAGACTTGAAAAAGAATTACAGAAAATGCCACACAGAAAAGATGTCAAACTGAAACTGGATATAACTAAACATAAAATGGACTTAATAGAGAAAGAAGAATTGGCACAGAAAATTAGGAATGCTAAACAGAATTATTTTGAGGATGCAAATAAGCCAGGTAGATGGCTAGCATACAAATTGAGAAAGGAGAAAGAGTCGAGGAAAATACTGCAGTTAATAGATGACCAAGGTAAAATTTGTTATGGCAGCAAAGAAAAAAAAGAAATTATTTATGATTTTTATAAGCATTTGTATAAGAAAGAAGACATTGATGAGGAGAAAGTTAAACAATACTTGCAGAATGTAAATTTACCTAAGATACCTAAAGAGATTGAAGAAATGCTAGAAAGCAATATAACAATGATGGAGTTAAGCCAAGCACTTAAGAAACAAAATAATGGAAAGGCACCAAGTCCAGATGGACTTCCTGTAGAATTTTATAAAACTTTTCAAGAATTACTTTGTATTCCACTGTTAGAAGTTATGAATGAAGTTATGGTAAAAAAGATAATTCCTAAAACATGGTCAGAGGCTTATATTACACTTATTCCAAAAGAGGAGGCGGACCTACTTCAAATCAAGAATTACAGACCGATTTCCTTATTAAATGCAGACTATAAAATTTTTGCTTCAATATTGGCAGAAAGACTTAAAAAGTATTTGAATAACTTTATCCACCCAGATCAAAATGGGTTTCTGCCAAAACGACAAATTAGAGATAATATGAGAGTAATTTTAGACACCTTGGAATATTATGAGGCGCACCCTGAAAAGCAAATGGCTTTGATATTTTTAGATGCTCAAAAGGCATTTGATAATGTAAATTGGAGGTTTATGGTACTCCTAATGGAACAGATGGGCTTTGCTAGAAGATTTATTCAAGCAATAGAAGCAATTTATAATGAACAAACAGCTAAGGTAATGATGGAAGGAGAATATACAGATTCTATTAATATAAGAAAAGGTACAAGACAAGGTTGTCCTCTTTCGCCTTTGTTATTTGTATTGACTTTGGAAGTGTTGAATAGAAACATTAGAGAAGATAAAACTATAAAAGGAATGAAAATCAAAAAGGAGGAATTCAAACTACAAGCTTTTGCAGATGACCTAGTCTTTATTTTGAAGATCCTATAGAAACAGCCTCGAAGCTGTTGGAAAAGATAGAGGCCTATGGGGAGGTGGCTGGTCTGAAAATAAATAGAGATAAAACAAAGATTTTGTCAAAGAACATGTTGCTGAAACAAAGAGAAGAGCTGGCAGAACTGTTAAAAATCCAAGTTACAAACAAGGTTAAGTATCTGGGGATATATTTGACATCAAGATGTAGTACATTGAAGGAGAATAATTATATTAAACTTAAACAACAGATAGCTCAAGATTTGAAAAAATGGGAGAACTTACAATTGTCATTAATAGGAAGGATTTCAACAATCAAGATGAACATTTTACCCAGAGTCTTATTTTTGTTTCAAACAATACCAATTAGGCTTGGAAAAGAATATTTTGAGGATTTAAATAAAATTGTTTTGAAGTATATATGGCAAGGCAAGAAAGCAAGAATAAAGTTAAAGCTTTTACAGGATGCTAGATTTAGAGGAGGGTTTGGTCTGCCTAATTGGGAGTTGTACTACCAAGCTGCAAACTTGACGTGGGTTAAAGAATGGATAACATTAAGGAAAACCAGATTGTTGACATTAGAAGGTCATGATTTGTTGTTGGGCTGGCATGCTTTTTATGGTACAAGGGAACCAAAACACAGGGGTATTTTAGAAGACATTATATACGGGAGTCTCTGTGGTTAAATTGGGAGAAGATAAAAAAACAGTGTTATTTGAAAATTCCAGTTTGGTTATCGACGATAGAAGCGTTCTCTTATCCTATAATCTATAAAAAGGAACAAACAGTTAACTATGGGGAATTATTAGATGAAAAGGGTGAACTTAAATCGATGCAAAAACTGGAAGAGCAAGGTATACAGATGAATTGGTTTTCATATTTGCAAATACATTCAAAGTACTATGAGGATTCCAAAGCAGAGGGATTTTATGATAAGCAAACTGACTTGGATAAGATTTTGATGGGTACTGATGAAAAGGTGATTAAAAAATTGTATGGTTATTTATTGCAAATTAAGCTTGAGGAAGAACAAGTTAAAGAAACTATGATTGCGTGGGGGAGGAATTTTGGATATGGGATTGATTTAGAGAAATGGCAGAAATTATGGTCGCAAAATTATAAAATGACAATGTCTACAGCCTATAAAGAAAACTTGTATAAGATGTTTTACAGGTGGCATTTCCCCGACAAGGATAGCAAGAATGTTCAAGAACAAATCTGAAAAATGCTGGAAGTGTCATCAGAAACCTGGTTCATACTATCACATGTGGTGGACTTGTGAGGATGCTAGAAAATATTGGACTAAAATCCACATGTGGCTGGAAAAAATGACGAAGAAGCATATAGACTTGAAACCGGAGTTTTTCTATTGGGAATCCTACCAGATACTTATAGTAAAGAGTTGAAATATTTGATTGTAAATGTATTGACTGCTGCTAGGATTGTATTTGCAAAAAATTGGAAAAATGAGAGAATTCCATTGCAAGAAGAAGTTGTAAAGAAAATTTTGGAATGTGCTGAGATGAGTAGATTGACTTTTGAAATTAGAGAGCAAGAAGATAGACAATTTTATTTAGTTTGGGATCTTTTCTATCAATGGTTGAATGATGAAATATTAAAATATAAAAGTTAGATAATAAGGAATAATAATGACTTTATTTTCCCTTTCCTCTTATTGGTTTTTGATATTATATATATATAATAGTTTTTCTGTTTCTTTCTTTTCCTATTTGGGATAGAATTGGTATGATTATAAGATTTGTTTTAGAATAAAATATTTAAAATATAGTTATCTCACAAAGGCATGACCGAATAAAAGTTTAGTCAAATTTTTTTTCTTTTTTTTTAATAGCGATACTATGATTTATTAATTTGTATTGATAAGAGTATTATATAAGGTAATTGTAATTGTGACTATGAGGTGAATGCACAAAACTGATGGACCAACCGACTTACTGTGTGTACAAAAATATGGGGGAGCTGATACTTTTATGTTTTGTCGTTGTGTTTTGTATGTTAAAAAACAATAAAAAATTAAAAAAAAAAAGATATATGTACCCAACCGACACACTGTATAATTGAAAGATGGTTTTATTTGTTGTTTTTGTTAAAAAATTGTTTAAAAAAATTCAAAATATATATATATTACAGTAGTTTATCCTGGTCTTAGGAAGCATATTCTTCGTTTTAGAAAAAAGAGGTTTTTCTGGACTCTTTCATTATTATGTGAGAAATCCCATCTCTTGATCACCTACCATGAAGCACCAGTAGTTTTCACAGATTGGCAAGGCAAAGCAAAATCCCTTGAAGGTGTAAACATCTGGCTAACTAATGATAGAACAGTTTGACACTTTTGCGGCCATAGCCACTAGTTTTCCCTAACAGTCTGTCATAAGACTAACCAAAGCTGTAAGAAATGCTATGAACTTCTGTTGTTAGTTTAATATAGCTAAAGCCAATAATTACATTGATTGCTTTCTGTCTTAATACCTTCATGTCTCTTTAAAAGAAGGAAGACCAAGAATTTGACCATTCTGTTAGAATCCTGAAAGCAATTCTCAATCATTATTATTATTATTATTATTATTATTATTATTATTATTATTATTATTTCATTATGGTAAGAAACTGAAGTGAAGAGTTGAATAAATGGATAGGAGAGATTGCTTAGATGGAACTTTAGTAAGACAGAACTTTTCTGTGCATCAAGGTTCTCCAATAGTCCCTGTTGTAACACAGAATGGGGTTGTACTACCTCCAAAGATGGCTTGTGCTTCTGCTAGATCAATAGAAACTGTACTGGGGGTGGGGCTTTGCTCAGCGTTGGCTAGTATGCCAGTTGAAACCTAATTTAGGATGTTACAGCATCTTGTGTTGCACCCACTTAGGCTATTGTAGAGTTCTCTATATGGGGTTTCCTTTAAAGATCACTCAGAAAATTCAACTGGTACAACATTCAGTGACCCAGGCAATTATGGGCAGTGGTGGGAGGATCACATCACACCTGCTCTGCATGCTAATAGGCAACTTACAATGTCATTTTTAACCTATGAAGTCTTTCATGGGCCGACTCCAAATTACTTGCAGGACCACATTTCTCTAATAAAATTGGCTGGATTAATTGAATTGTGCTGGGAAAAGCAGCTGACTATTCCCCATTCTGGGGAAGGTCAAATGAGCCAAAATCCAGAAGCATTGCTTTTCTAAGTTACAGAATGGAATGACATCCTATTAGTAATTCCAACATTATCTACTTATTGAAGTAGCTGAACAAGGAACTGGTCCAAAGGCCATATGAGGCATGACACCACTTATTGGTTGTTATTGGAATGGTGGCAGTGATATTGTTTCTTGCATTATACAGTATAGTTTGTGTTTTAACCTTGTTGTAAGCCACCATCACGAGTCTTCTTGGATTGCAACAAGGTTTACCTTTGATTAATATAAAATTGAAGTAATATGACCATAGCTCAAATTGACTGTTTTAAAATGTGCTGTTCTTTTTAATATTTATCAAATTTGTGTTAGATTAGGCAATAGTTCTCTAAAAGCTTCCCATTCCCTTAGCAATTTCTGCTAAAGAATTCAAGAGGAAAACTAGGGGAAGGAAATTCAAGTGGGATTTCTTGGAAGTGCTGTGTAGAGTTTAACTTTTGCAACAGGTAGGAAAAATGTTCAGAGATTTTAGTTTTAACATTAAATAGCTAACTGAAACAAGCAAACCAGCATAAGCCTTCGGGATGCTATGTGACTGGACTTACTGATATATCTCTGGAAAACTAGGATTGTTAATATTATACGTTCAATAATTTGGCTTTGCGATTATTTTGTTCAATGAGGCATGAATGCCAGGTTCAGGCTGACACTAATGGGGAACATGCAGATTTTGAAGTTTTTAGAATGGTATATAATATACAATTTACCTTATCTTAAGCCCTCAAAATAGAGACATACAGATTTTACATTATCTCATAATCATGGTTTAAACTTTAAACCATGGAAAATACAGGTAAAATTGGCATTATACAATATATTTAAATTGGACATAACTTGTGATCTGCTGGGCATCTGTGTCACACTTAATGAATGAATGGGTGAAAGTGATTTTCTATCTTTTTGTAACTAGATTGTCTAAGCCAGGGGTGTCCAACCTTGACAACTTTAAGATTTGTGAACTTCAACTCTCAGAATTTGCTGGCTGATGAATTCTGGAGTTGAAGTCCACAAGTCTTAAAGTTGCCAAGGTTGGACACCCCTGGTCTAAGCAGTCCTCCCACTTGGAAATAAATATCAAGGTTTGTTCAGTATTTCTTGCATTTCTCTCTCCCTATTTTACTTCTTTTGCTTTAACCTCTTTAGCTGAGATTGCGGGACGGGATGAATGTTTTTTTTTCATTATTTGCAGGGTGAAAGTGCTTAGCTGAACTGACTCCTAATAAGAGAAAGATATTTCTTTCTCTCACTCTGCAGAATCAGTGCCAATTAGGGAACTGGAGACTGTGGTTCAGAGGGCAAAGCACTAGCTAAGGAAAACGAGTGTGCAAGTTCTACTTATTGTTCAGTGAGTAATTTGCAGATTGACATTTAAGAAAGTTGTCTTAAAGGTCAAATCTGTTAATCACTTGGTATGCCTGAACTAGCTCTCTTTTGTTTTCTGCATCTTTCTATTCTGAATGCAATGTGCTCATTTTCCACAGAGATTCAAGAATCTAAGTTTTGGTGGTAAATTTCAAGTATGAATTAAGCGTTGCTCAATACTCAAAGCTTTACTATTTTACTATTCATGGCTTGTTCCTAATTTGGTAGAATTGATACATTTTCTCATGAAACTGGTCTGTAAATAAAGATGGAGAAAATGATATTCATGTGATTTGATTCTCATACTTATTCATGGTATTGATTCTCCAAAATATTTTCTAATTTCTAATTCTTTTCTCTACACTGGGAGTCTCCAAACCCCAGCACGCAGCCTGATGCTGCACAAGTGAGCACGTAAATCCATCTCCTCTTCCCCAACTCCCGGTCCACAGAACTGGAAAGATTCCTCTACAGTATGACACAACTTCTTTTTCAATCTGTCGCTTATTCAATATCATTCCATAACACTTGATTCACTGAAATATTTAAATCTGTTCTAGCTAAATGGCAAAAGCTAGTTTTTATTTTCTTAACTTGTTTTTTTTTTTTGATGAATAGCAGCCATAGGAAAACTTCATTCAGATTTGACTACAGCAAAGTTGCATGGGTTGAAGCTTTGATATTCTATTCCAACTTGGACTTTTTAAGGTGACTGAATGAGAACATCAGTACATACATGGCAGGGCTGTAATCATACCATCTACATTTAATCTATATTAAATTTAATTAACATGGAATGAAATGAAACCAAACTTAACTTTTGCTCTGGCATGTACACTCCTTTTTGGCATATGCCTCTGGTATGCTAATTTACTTACTGCTTACTGCTATCTTTGGTCTGGAAAATTACTGTGGCTTCCAGAATAAAGGAAAGGGTGTAAATCCTTCTTCCACCAATTTGCCAGTGGCCACAGCTGAAAAAATACAAAAGCATAACCAACAGAGAAAAGCTCGATAGGTAAGCCTGAACAGGCTTCCATAGAAAGAGGGTCATTTGATGTGCACAGTTCAAACACTCTAAAAAGATTTTTTTTTTGACAAAATGAACTTCAGAAAGTAATCCAAAAGACATTTTTGTCTATGGAAATTCTGTGATATATCAGAGGAGAGAAGAATGTATAGTCAAAAAGCAATAAGAGTTAAAGCACCCTGTGCAATCTCCCATAAGTAGACAGATACATACTCAACCTCTCATGCCCAAGCATATTCACACAACATATTAACAATTTTTGCAGAAATTTCTAAAGGTGATCACCCAAGAAAAAGACTATAGCTGCCTGATTCCTCCCTTATGATGTTCTTTATTAGCTGCTAGCTGCTTTAGGATTTTCTCATAATTTTTAATTTTCCTTTTATAGTTGTTTGTTGGTCTTTTGCTGGGTTTGGTCTTGGCCCATAAATACATTTTGATTAGTCCAGTGGGTAAAATGCCCTCCATCTTCCTCCCTAAGTGCTTTTAGTCAAAATCATGATTGAGACATTCATACTTTTTGCTATAAGTTAGGAAGAGGCTGCAGTAGGCTGGAGGCGACTGATAAACCACCCTATTTGACCACCTACTTAGGTATTTAAAACAGCTGCACTGACTATTGATGGAAGCTTTTTGCATACCATACACTGGGGTGGTTGAGTGACATGATTCTAGTTGCAGCAATTAAATCAAAGCGTCTTAATACCTTAAACCTACAAAAAAACAAAAAACCACTCAAGGACTCCTCTCTATGCTCTACTGCCAGCTAAAACCTGCTGGATGGGTTTTCTAATGTACCTTTCCTAATTACACCATGACCATTGGCACCTACTAAATATTTGTACCAAGATACTTCAGCCAGGACAGAATATGTCTTATGTCATGGTGGGAAAATATTTTATTTTGTACTTATTGTTTTAATTCCATGGTGCACAAAGCGAAAAGGGGAATGAATAGGTAGAGTTATATAGGTCAGTCAAAATGCACCTCAAGCATCATGTTAAATTTGGGACTTCACACTCTAAGAAGAATTCAGACTAACTGAATTGGCATGGAAGAAGACAACAAGAATGAACAGACAACCTGAGAGGAGAAAGTGAGGAAACTGGGTATGCTTAATCTTGACAAGTAATTTATTTATTAAAGATTAAAGAAATTCAAAACTTACACCCAGGGAATTCAAATCACACATTAAATGGAGAATGTTTTTAGATCAGGGGAATAAGAATCATACATTAAAAAACCAATAAAAATATAAAAACACTTCTACAGTTTGAGGGCTTGAGAAGAAATCTTGTTTTTGGTAAAGATAAATATCTGACTTCTTTTGGAAAAGGAACCATTATAGAAAAGAAAATATCAATGGATTGTTTGATTTTGGAAGAGACAAAGAAAGGAAAAGTTTAAATGACTTGAAAGTAGAATTGGGAAATTGTTGGGTGCAGGATTTAGGTGAATTTATAGAGACTGAATTTGTGATAAAAAAGAAAAAGACATATAGAAAAGAAATTCATTGATGAAGACCCTTCCTAAATGGAGTTAGTAAATTGAGAGAAAAGAAAATCATGTTCCCAATTAAAATGGCCCATCTAGATTTAGATAAATTATTTTTAAGGTGTTGATCAAAGAGAAGGATGAAAAAGCTGAGGAAAAACTTATTTTCTTCACCTTCCTGAGCTCAGGAGAAGAACAAGGAGATTGAGCACAGATGTTTTCTACTAGTGATTCAATTTAAATCAGTAAATCAACTGAAATAACTTAATAATTACAAATAGATTTACTGAGATTTCCAGATCTGGCAACACCGTCAGGATATAAGAAGTTTGAACTTGGAACGACAGATTCTTTCAATACCCTTAATTTTTTTTTGAACTGTCAAATTTAATATTATACTGCAGAAGAAAAATGTAGAGGTTGTACCTTGTGTGCCCATGAATATGCAAAAAGACTAAATAAACCCTATTATTCCCATTTGTTATAAACAGGAAAGATAAAATCAGCAGAGATATTGCTTGAAGATGAGTTTGATGACTCTGCTCTCTACAAAATGTTGGGAGTGTTCATAGGAGGAAGAATTCAAAGTCAATGGACACTGCCAAAGATATTCACATAATAAGTCCATGTAAAGGGGATGAAATATGAGAAAACGTCAATTTCAAACCGCAGAGTGCTTTCTCCTGGCCTTTTATCAAGTGGGATTGTAGTCTCAGAGACAGCAGCCCATATTTTATTTATTAACAAATAAATAAAGAATATGCCATCCAGTAGCAAGTAATGATTATCAAAGAAATATTGATATACAAGGTATAATATAAAAGAAAGTACAATGTCAAATTCATGGAAACCTCTATTAGCTTAACGTGCATCCAATCAGAATAAAAATTGTTTCCATATTTAGAATAAAATATAAACAAAGATCATGAAGACTGAAATAAAAAAATATGCTCTCTCATATATGGCATTCTCACTCCACTGTTTTAAGACTAATTGGATCTCCCTTATTAAATTTCATTCAATCAAATGCCAAAAGTTGATTTTACATTGCATTTTTGAAATTGTGTTTTCATGTTAAAATTTGTATTCAGTAACATCCCATCCCATCATATCTCTGCCCAGTCTTTAGACCATCTTACTGTTATCAGGTAAACATGGTTAAATCATTAGATTTAAATCATTAGATTTGAATCATTTAAATCATTAGAGTTAGAGCCATGGTGGTGCAGTGGTTAGAATGCAGGCTAACTCTTCTGACTGCCAGTAGTTCGATCCTGATTGATCAAGGTTGACTCCGCCTTCTGAGGTCAGTAAAAAGAGGACCCAGACTGTTGAGGGCAATATGCTGAGTCTATAAATGGTTTAGAGAGGGCTGTAAAGTACTATGTAGTGGTATAACAGTCTAAGTAGTATTGTTATTAGTTTTCTCAATACTCGTACCACCACTAGAGGTAAGATGGTTGGCTTACCTGTAGTGGTAAGCAACTTCCAGCCTAGAATCTGCAGAGCTCCCTTGCCTCTTGCTGTATTTGTTAAATGTGTCTCTTGACTCACTTCCAGAAGATCAATACAGTATATACAGCACTCCATCCTCAGTTTTAGATCCACAATACAATTTCTGTGAGGCTAGAACACAACTGATCCAGAGTCACCCAGTGTCAGCTTCCACATTCTTTCATTACATTGACAAACATACAATTTTAGAGAACAAACACCCCTACTTCCAAAATGACAAAATAATAATAATAATCCTGACCTATCAGCCCTTCAAGGTAGTCCAGATCAGGAAACAAACTCAGAAGGAAGATTACTTTATTGAGTTTTCTTTCTTAACTCATTTTCTTTAATTTAACTAAATCTTGAAAGTCTTGAGTATGCTTTTCCTCCCCTCCCAATGACTCTTCTTCTTAATATCTGCTTTCTTTCATGTTACATCACGTATAACAATATTTCTTTGACAGAAAATGTCATCTTCTGTTATTGGGTGGCATGGCCATTTTTGTTTGCAAGCCGCTTCCAAGCTTGCAAGGAAATACACTTAAACCACAGGAACCTGCTTCAAGTAAATGTGATTTTGGTTGCGTTTTAGGTTGCATCTTTTTAATTCATGCAAGCACTGATGCTTAAAACTATTTTCTAATTTCTTCTTAAATGCCTTCTTAATGCCTCTCCCTTCCCAGGATTTAAGGGGTGCTTCTTCTTCCTTTTCTAATGCCTTACAGCAGTGGGAAATATTACATTGAGGTCACTGTCTCTCAGCCAGCCAGCCATTCTCATTAGCTACCACAAACTTCTGAATGTTTCTCCTGCTGTCATCTTGCCAAAGTCTGAACCTTTCCATGGATTGGCCATTAGCCATTTTTAATTTTCTTGCTAAACGTTTAATTTAGAGTGTGTGTGTGTGTGGATTTTAAATTCACTGCTACCCAAATAGAGACTATGAGAGGCTTTAAAAGAACAAGCATAAATAATTGTGGGAGCCTCAGAGGGCTTCAAGCATCTGGATTCAGCCACTAGCCAGGTAATAATCTCAGGCTGGATGGAGTATTTCTGTGGTCCGCCAGGGTAGTTCTTTTTTCCCTGGGAAATTTGTGATATTCCATATCATGTGCCAGTTGAAAAATAGTTCAGTTTTCTTTTGTGTTCGGCAGAAAACCCTTCCTCCTGACCTCTTTTTTCAAGCCAAAGGATGAGGCAGTATTTGACCAAGCAAGCCCTATCCAAATGCATAATTTCTTCATCTTTGTGTAGAAGTTAATGCCATTTCCTTTTATGTTTAAATAGCTCTTTAACCATGTAAAGATTAAGTGGAAATACAAAAGAGAAAAAAAAAGGGGGGGGGACTTTAAAAGGTATTAACTTTATCATGTAGCATAAAAGAAAAGATATTTAATAAGCCACTGGTACTTCTTCTTCGGAGCCCTTTTCGGTTTAGTTTTATACTTCTGAGATAAAAAGATAATGCAAAAATATGTACAAAGTACTTTTCAGAAACTTTGGAAAAAGGTCAAGGAGAAAATAACTGGGTTTCAAAAGCTGAACTTTTCAAGGTTTTTCTCTGATTTCTGTAAAACAAGATAGCCTCTTCCTCCTCTTAATAGTTCTTCAATGCCTTTTTGGTAGCCAAAAATCTTTGTTCTTTCTCTCTCTCTCTTTTTGAGCAGCTTTGTAACAGAAGAACTAAAAATTAATTATGACTATGGAACTTTTTACACAGAAGAGTTTTAAAAGCACAGACGGAAAGAAGGAAAAAAGATGAGGCCCCATTTATCTTATATTGACAGGGCTGGCTTCAAAAGATGACCTTGAATCATAATCATCCTAATGAGCTCAAAATATTTCACTTTAACAAGTGAAACTATAATCAAATCAGTTTCTGAAAGCTCTACTAATGAGCATTTTCTTTGATGAAAACATGGTTAACTGTCTTAGTCTGCAGGAGGTGCTTTGCTCTATGAGGCCAGCACATGACAACTCATTAGCTGACCTGGGGAGAGACTAATTTGAATGCTTTTGATGAAATTTTCAAGGCTTTTTTATAACTTAAATTACATTTGTGCACTTTTATAAATACTGCAATTTCCCCTAAGTTGGGGGAAACCACTAGGAAGACTTCAAAGTCACAGAACAAACTTTGTTTACAGCAGATATTCATGGCACTGCATCAGACCAGTTTTCATTTTTAGACCTCCCTCCCACCACACTTTTAGCATTGGCAGGAAGAATCACAGGGTTTAGTACAATCTCAGTTTAAGTAATCCTGGTCTTAATTTAAGCACACACAGAAAGTTTTTATCCACACTGAAGAACAACAGTTTAGAATACTTAAACATTTATCACCTGCAATATTTAATTGCTTCTATTAGGTACTGGAACTTAACATATCAGTTACCCTCTGAAAAAGCAAGCTACTTTTATGAGGAATTGCTATAACATATTTATTACTGACTTCTCTTGGATTGACTAATAAGGTCTTTTTAATAGCAGGAGAACTCTTCTGCTTTAATTCAGAAATCTCTGTCTTTCTCAATGGAGCAGACTTGTTGTCAGAGCAGTATTTTACACTGAAAAGGCCCTTGGTTTACTTCAAGTTTCCATCAGACACTTATCTTATTTTTTCCTATTTTTGAAAAATAAAACAAAATGCTTGTTATTGTTTATTTGTTTATTTGCTCTAAACTCTTGAGGGATGGACTGCTTACTACCCATCCTCTTTCTCTGTCAGTCCCAGTTAACCAGCCAGCTAGTGAATCAACCAACAAGCTTGTAGTTTTTCAGATATTTGTTTTTATTCAAGACTGGGGAATGGATTCTTCTCTTCCCCTTCCTGCATCTGATCATCAAGGTTTTTTTTTTCCCCTATAGTTCTACCCAATGCCCAATGTGCTTTAAATTGGGGGATTCCTTAAGATAAAAGACCTTCCGCTATAAGGGAGATGGAAAAACTTGAAATTGCTTATTAGCCCTTTAGATCTGCAGCACTGATGATATTACATAGTTCGGTAATGAAATGTCTGTGAGAAATCAAGCAAGCTCAGAGAGTACCAAGGACCTCACAGTCCTTTAGCTTGGGATCTTCTCACTGCAATGAAATGTAAAACACTTCTTACATTTTGGAATGTAAATGTAGCTTTTGGAATAATAGGCAGGTGGTAAACATTTACCCATAAACCTTTTCTGCAAAGTGGAGCATTACTTTGTGCTATATTTCTGTGATGCATTTTTTCCAAGCTTTTTTTCACCCTGGACATTCTATTGGCAGCATAATACCTGCCTGTAATGCCATCCCCGACTTTTCCTCTTTCCCCCCTCTCTCTTTTCAATTCCCTTTAAAGAAAAGCCTTGAAAGTTAATAAATAATTAGCCAACTTATTGGAAGGGGAATAACCTCAGGTTCAACTTTCTTTTTTAAAAAAACTTAAATAAAACATAAGGTAGTTTGGCACTTTCAGATTTCAAAAGCTTCTTCCAAGAGATGAAATTCAACTGTGCTTAGATATTGAAGCCTAGGCCCTGCAGTAATTGCCACTGGGCTAACATGGAATGAGAAACGGTAGGAAATTTAGAACCAACTTCAGAATGTCTTATTGGTTAATGATACCATAATAAATTGAAACAGCATTATTAAAAATGAAGTACATCGTCAATAAAGTCTTCCTGGTTTTGGAGAACGATTTAATGCCATATTTATCTCCCTTTGGCTAAAATCCACTCTTTCATTCTGTTCGTACTTAAATGGAATCCCAACAACAGTTCTAATCTTCATGGACATGATTTGAGAGTATGATTCATGATAAACATTTTTATTACCTGTGGGATGGTGATTGTGGAGGAACTTGTTGCTCAAACTCCTTTTCACACAGATAAATATGCATGTGTGAAAAGCAGCTCCTTAATACCCCCTTTAACCCAGATGCTGTAATGTAGAACCTGCTGTTTCACAGGTGAAACTGGAGAACTAGATAATGCCAAATTAGGCATTATCACATTGTTATAATGTGTTATCTGCATAGAAAGCTATCTTATGTCACAGACTGAAAGTTAAGTAGGGTCAGACCAGGTTAATATATGGATGGCAATTATCCAGGGAATAACAGGGCTATAGTCTAGTCTGAGAATAAAAAAAAAGTCTCAAGAAATCAATGGCAAGTTGCTTTTGCACTGATATTAAAAATCTACACAAATAGGACCATGAAGTGTAGTTTGGCAGTGACTTTGTTTTATTTTAGATGATCAAACTGTTAATAAGTGAGCCCCTCTAGTTACCAGTGTGATTCCAGATGCAATTCTACATGCTAGTGGTTACCTATAACGCTTTACAAGGCTTGAAACAAGGGTACATGAGGGATTATCTTTTTTCAAGAGTCTCTACCTGTCCAACTGGGTTTAATGGAAGGGCATGCTACAGATCCTGTCAGACAAAGAATATTGGCTGGTGGGGACTAGGAGGTGAGCTTTTTCTGCAGTGACCCCTGGTCTGGGGAACATTTTTCTTTCAGAGATTATAATGACCCCATCCTTTTAGCCTTTCATAAAGTTTTAAAAACCTGACTAAGCTTCTGAGCCTGGGCTACTATATGTGCCAAAGGCCCCACTTCCTGGCTATGCTGGACAGACATCATGCTTTGTATATATTTTGAATTAGACAGCTTAATTTTTTTTAGAGTTTTGATGGTTTTATTGTTTTTAAAAGTTATTAAGATTTTAATTGTAATACACGTTTTTGAGTTGGAAGCTGCTCAAAGTCATTTACTGAAAATGGACAGCTATAGAAATCAAACAAATAAGCAAACACATAAAATGATTTGCTGGATCAATTGTAGAATGGCTGATTTCAACTTACTTGACGGGAAAGCACCATTAAAATAAAATGAATGGCTTTTTAATAAGATCAGCTTATCCTTAGCAAATAATCATCTCCAATGAAGAAAATATAAAAGGGGTCCAGATATGGAAACTAGAACATCTGTTATAAATAGACTGGGACTAATACCATTACATATTGGTTAGTAATTTGTTTTGAATAAAGTTCTACATACTGTAATGATTTCCATAATATACTAGTCTTAAGCAGTATCCTTCTACATAAATCACTTCTCTGTATTTGACAACTAATTAAAAGAGTGGGACAATCAGCAACTTTCTCTAAAATAGTTGTAAACCCATTAAGAGGATTTTAAAATTGTATTTTACATTTGTGTAAAATGAAAGCTTGTGACAGAAAGAAAAAAAAAATTATCAATTGATCCATCAAGAGGGAGGACAGTGAAGATTAGTTTTGAGTAATATGTAAATCTGGAGTAATTTACATAGCAAATATCTTCCATGAGGCAGACAGCCTAATGCATGTACAATATAAACAGTTCAAGGGGGACACTCCAGGGAGTGCCCATCATATGCCCTCAAGATTGGCCAAAAGATCCTGCAGAGATAAAGTAACATTTGTCTATCTGTCTGTCTGGGAGTGGGAATGGAGGAGAGAGAGACAAATTCAGTGTCCTGCAAATTCAAAAGCATCTTTAGTTTTTATTAAAAAAAATATTAGGTTTCTAGAGTAAAGTCTAACTTTGCCTTAATGATGAAGATTCTGAAATAGTGCTAAGATGCAGTAGAATATTTTTAAGCTCTAGACTAGCAACAAAGTAGTGAGTGCCAATATACAACTGGGAAAGTTCAAAAGACTCCACTTCAGCTGGACCAAAAATCTTTTTCTGCCACTACATACAAGTATTTCACTGAAAGAAATAAAATAAAAAACCTGCGGTTTGTAGGAGAAAGAGAGGTAACCAACGGCAGGGAAAGTTTGCTAGAGGCAACAGAGCTTCTGCTTAACTGGAAGTAATGCTCTTTGGGTATTTGGGAGCATCATATGTCATTTTACAATCCCAAAAGCAGAAAAAACTAGAAATCCCTTGTTTCCGAAATCTAGATATTGTCCATGTAGATCAGGATTTCCCAGGCTGTGAGGAGTAGCTCCGGAGGTGGCTTGCACATACTTTAACAACTGGTTCACCCAAAATGTGAGCGTGCACGCACATGCCCCCTTCGCATGGCTGCAAAACCAAGGGAATTTCCTGTGCGCAGCAGCCAGGGTGAGTAGATTGGTGAGGTGTGAAAAGCAGCTGGGCTGCAAGGGTGGGGCGCACAAGCAAAAAGGTGAGATATATAGGACAGGATAGTGCCTGTGTGGGTGGGTGGGTGGGTGGGCCAAAACGGTGGTCATAACTACCGGTACGGGCAAGCTGATCCAAACCGGCAGCAGCCCACCACTGAGTAGCTCCCTTATGGAAGAGCAGACCAAATCCAGAGGAGGTGTAAAGGACCTTTTACTGTAGTTAATAAATCTTTTTTTCCCAAAGTTTCACTGTATTGCTTTCATTATGTATGGTGCTTGAAATTTTAGGGGAAGTGTAGGTTGAGATTATTCTGAAGGGAGATGTGATAGCAAAAAAAGTAGAACTTGTGATATAGATCCATCTGTGTTCTATAAAGGTAAAGTAAAGGTTCCCCTCGCACCTACATGCTAGTCATTTCTGACTCATCTCATCTCTGTTACAAAGCCAAAGAGCCAGCGCTGTCAGAAGACGTATCTGTGGTCATGTGGTCGGCATGACTAAATGCCGAAGGCACATGGAACACTGTTACCTTCCCATCAAAGTGGTCCCTAATTTCCTACTTGCATTTTTACATGCTTTCGAACTGCTAGGTTGGCAAAAGCTGGAACAAGTAACGGGAGCTCACTCTGTCACGCGGTGCTAGGGACTCGAACTGCCAACCTTTCTGATAGGCAAGCTCAGCATCTTAGCCACTGACCCACTGCGTCCCCTTTCTGTATTCTATACTATTCTGTATTCTATACTATTCTGTACTAACTGCACCAGAGGGCAGGACAAGAAACAATGGATGGAAACTAATCAAGGAAACAAACAGCCTGGAATTAAGAAGAAACTTCCCAACCGTGAGGACAATTAACCAGTGGAACAGCTTGCCTTCAGAAGTTGTGGCTGCTTCATCACTAGAAGCTTTCAAGAAGAGACTGGACAGTCACTTGTCTGAAATGGTATAGGGTCTCCTGCTTTTTTTTTTAGATAAAGTTTTTTATTTTTAAGCACATACACATACAAAAACATAAAAACATAAAATCCTCTTCTATTTTATATACGTACAGTGTGTCAGTTGGTTACGTATCTTTTGTGATATACTTTTGTAGTCATTTACTCACAATTTATATCAATCTTCACATTGTCAAACTGACATGTTTATATATTTATCAGTTATTAATCATCCATGACTAAACTATTTATTCCATCGTTTTATACAAGATGTTCCACATTTTATCTTAAAATTTATGTTATACTTTCAACCAGTGGACCAACCAGATATATATATCTGTATTATGTTTTATATCAATCTATTAGATTTCTATCACAAAATTATCTAGTCTATTATTTTACCATGCCTTTTTAGCCAACCATTGATAAAACAAATCCCATATCATATAAAATTGCTTATCTTCTTGTTCTCTAATTTCAAGTGTCAGTTTACTCATTTCAGCACAGTCCATAATTTTTTGATAACTTCCTGCTGCATAGGTATTTTGTCATTTTTCCAGTTCTTCTCAAATACAATTCTAGCTGCTGTTAAGACATTTACAATCAAATATTTCAGTTCTTTATTGTATATGTCTGGTATGACTCCCAATAAAAAGATCTCTGGTTTAAAGTCTATACGCTGTTTTATCATTTTTTCCAACCACGTGTGAATTTTAGTCCAATATTTCTTTGCGTCTGAACATGTCCATCGCATATGGTAATATGAACCAGGTATCTGATGATATTTCCAGCATTTATCCGATTTATTCTTAAACATTCTCAGAAGTCTCGTTGGGGGTAGGTGCCACCTGTAAAACATTGTATACAAATTTTCTTTATATGCAGTTGACATTGTCATTTTGTAATTTTGAGACCACAATTTTTGCCATTTTTCCAAATCAATCTCATATCCAAAATTTTCCTCCCAAGCAATCATCGTTTCTTTAACTTGCTCCTCCTCCAATTTAAATTCTAATAGATATTCATAAAGTTTTTTTAATTACCTTTTCATCAGTACCCATCAAAATTTTATCTGTCAGTCAACTTATCATAAATACCTTCTGCCTTGGAGTCTTTATCAAACCTAGATTGCATTTGCAAATAAGAAAACCAATTCATTGTTATACCTTGTTCTTGCAACGTTTGCATAGATTTAAGTTCACCCTTTTCATTCAATAACTCCCCATATCTAACTGTTTGTTCTTTTATATATATTATTGGATAAGAAAAAGCTTTAATAGTTGATATCCATGCTGGAATTTTTAAGTAATATTGTCTTTTAATCTTCTCCCAGCTCAAAAACAATGCCTCACAAATATAATGTCTTCTAAAATACCCCTGTGTTTTAGTTTCTTTATACCAGAGAAAGGCATGCCATCCCAGCAGCAAGTCGTGGCCCTCTAAAGTCAATAATCTACTGTTCCTTAGTGTTATCCATTCCTTTACCCAGATCAAACTTGTCGCCTGGTAACACAGCTCCCAATTGGGCAAGGCAAATGCTCCTCTTATTCTTGCATCTTTTAACAGCTTTAATTTTATTCTTGCTTTTTTACCCAGCCAAATATATTTCAACACAATTCTATTTAAATCTTCAAAAAACTCTTTCCCTAATCGAAGAGGAATTGTCTGGAATAAATATAAAACTCTGGGCAGTATATTTATCTTAATTGTGGATATTCTCCCAATCAATGATAGTTGCAATTTTTCCCATTATATCAAGTCTGTCGCAATCTGCTGTTTGAGTTTAACATAGTTATCTTCCTTTAGGGTACTGCATCTTGGTGTAATATAAATCCCTAAGTATTTAACCTTGTTCATGACCTGTATTTTTAAAGTTTCTTCTAACTCTTTCTTTTGTCTTGTTAACATTCTTTGTTAATATCTTTGTTTTGTCTTTATTTATTCTCAGACCTGCTACTTTTCCATATTCTTCTATTTTTTCTATTGGGTCTTCTAATATAAATACCAGGTCATCTGCAAAAGCTTGCAATTTATACTCCTCCTTTTTAATTTTCATTTCTTTTATTTCTTTTTCTTCTCTGATATTCCTGCTCAACACTTCCAATGTTAACACAAACAGCAGAAGTGACAATGGACAGCCTTGCCTTGTCCCTTTTCTTATATCTATGGATCCTGTTAATTCTCCATTCACCATCACCTTTGCAGTTTGTTCATGATATATTGTTTCAATGGCTTGGATAAATTTCTTACCAATTTCTTATCTTGGATAAATTTCTTACCATTTGTATCAGTTGCAGTAAAATAAATCGCCAACTCACATTGTCAAAGACTTTTTGAGCATCTAAAAACATCAAGGCCATTTGTTTCTCAGGGTGTGCTTCATAATATTCCAGAGTATCCAAAATGATTCTCACATTGTTTTTGATTTGTCTCTTTGGCAGAAATCCATTTTGATCAGTATGAATAAAATTATTTAAGTATCTTTTTAGTCTTTCTGTCAAAATTGAGGCAAAGATTTTATAATCTGAGTTCAATAAAGATATAGGTCTATAATTTTAAACTTGCTGCAGGTCTGTACCTCCCTTTGGTATAAGTGTAATGTACACTTCTGACCATGTTTTTGGTATTAACATAACTTCATTCATAACTTCTAGAAGATGAAAATTCAATAAGTCTTATACAATTCCGCTGGCAACTCATCTGGACCTGGAGCTTTCCCAGCATTCTGTTGTGGCTGCTTCATCACTAGAAGCTTTCAAGAAGAGACTTGACAGTCACTTGTCTGAAATGGTATAGGGTCTCCTGCTTGAGCAGGGGGCTGGACTAGAAGACCTCCATGGTCCCTTTCAGCTCTATTCTGATTCTAAAATTCTGAAACTTCATTCTTTTTTTTTTTTGTAAATTTTGAGTTTTCACAAAAAACAACAACAAATAAAACATCTTTTTTGAAAGTAGCATAATCCCGGGTTACTTTTCTTTGTACAGACACAAATTCAATTTCATGCTCATTTTTATGTGCTATTCCATATCTTATTACTGTTTTACATTTTCTACATAGCTTCTCCCCTCTTTTAATTTTCTCAATTTTATTTTAATTATCTTGTCTCAATTCAAATCATTATATTTTTACTTTTTGTCTGTCCTGTTTCAATTTCATATTGTCTTTTCTCATTAAACAAAGTTTCTCCTGTAGTTGCTGATTAGAGTATGACACCTTTATATCTTTTAATTTTATCCATTTAACTCTTATTTAAGCTTCAATATACACCTTAAAGTTATAACATTCAATATAATACATAACTTCCATTTGGATTCTGCTTGGTACATTCTTAAAATACACACTATATTCTTAAAAAAAAAAAGATTATAAATATATGTAATTAAAACAACAATTAAAACAACACATTCCATTCCAATTCAATTCTAATGTTAATATTCATTAAAATCTTAACTTCTTTAACATTACTTTTCAATTAAATATCATACTTCTATGGGAACAGTTATAAGCTTTCCATAATTAATCCCCCCCTCACTTATATTTTATAAAACATTAACTAATTAAAATGTTCCCGTCCTTTCCTAATTCAATTCTATCATTTATTTTATTTCATTTATTTTATTAACAAACATTTCACTAGAAATAGATTACAGTAACTATTTTATCCCTCATTTTAATTGTACATTTTTTCCAATTTTCTAAAATTATTTCTATTACTAATATAACAATACAATCTTATGTACCTTTATAGAATCCCTTTTTCAGTTAAATTTTCACCCATTATCTCTAAATAGGCCCTGTTTCTCTATATCTTGTTTCTGTCCTTTGTAACTTCTTTTCCTTTCCTTCTTCCTTCTTTTCTTCTCTCTCCCCTTTTTATCCCCTTGTCTCTCTACCTCTATTTCTCTCTTCTGTATTTCCCTCTTCTGTTGCTTTCCGATATTATACTAATTTTTCGAACTATTTTTCTTTTCTTTGGTTGTTTTTTAAATCTTAAATTCTCCATTCTCTTTCCCCCCTTTCCTTTTTCTTTCCCACATAGAATTACTTGTTCATTAAAGATGCTTCTTCTTTGTCCCAGTCTTCTTGTTTTGCAGATGTTTCTTGTTGTTTCTCATAGTTCCAAATCTCCATTTCTAAGAATTGAAAAATGAAGCCAAAAGAACTACTCCCTTCTTGTGCATCTTCTGTGTACTTTTTAAGTTCCATTTTCAATTCATCCAGAATCAGTGCCATTGTATAAATTTTTAAACAACCACCTGATTAATTTTAGTCATTCTTCTTTAAAAAAGAAGATGGATAATGATTTTGAGAGAAGGAACATTTAGGGGATAGAAAGCAACTCTTTTACTTCCTTCACGTGAGCTTTTATGTATGTTGCCATTAATAATCAAACCCAAATTTCTGCAGCATTATTTATTATTACATTTTAATCTCATCTTTATTTTGGGTCAACTTGAGTTGCTGTACTTACCTAATATTCTTTTCTCCTATTTTCCCTGTACTTGTGAAGTGAATTGGGCTGAAAGAAAGTTAACTGGTCCAAAGTCACCTAGTTAGTTTACGTGTCTAAAGGAGGATTAGAATTCATGGCCTTCTAGTTGCTAGTATCTTGGTAGCAAATTGTATTGGCTTAGGGCACTATTTCATTTAAATGAGTAGAACTAATGGAATTGCTACCAAACAATGCATTTAAACAGAAACTTTAAAAGTTTCAGTGAAAGATTTCACTATCATTAATTTTACTTTATTGATCAGCCGTTTACTTTGCTTTTTGCAATGATTAAAAAAACATGTTCCTGCAAAACTAAAACAAATTTATATGAGATTTAAGAGAAATCTGGACATAGAAACTGCAATTATGGCTTTGGGAAATGTTCACTCTGAATATTATTATGAGAGACCTTATGCTTTAATTATATTGTTAGAATTCTGAATCCATACTGAAGTCACCAATCATGAAACAATTGTAGCTTGTTTTTGTCAATGTCTTCTCATACTTGTTGGTGTGGAAGAGGAAGTGGATGAGCTGTCTGGCAAGCAATGATGCTATGAAGACCATCTCCAATGAACAAGGCTTGTGATGTTTTTGTATATGATATGGTATCTGGAACATTACTTGGTCAGGAAGACTCTTTTCATCTTGTATGAAAAGAGCCGTGGGGGCACAGTGGTTAGAATGCAGTACTGCAGGCTACTTTTGCTGACTGCCATCTGCCTGCAATTTGGCAGTTCTAAACTCACCAGGCTCAAAGTTGACTCAGCCTTCCCACCTTCCAAGGTCGGTAAAATGGGGACCCAGATTGTTGGGGCCAATATTTTAACTCTGTAAACCGCTTAGAGAGGGTTGTAAGGCATTGTAAAGCGGTATATAAGTCTATGTGCTATTGCTATTGTATGAAGACCCCGACACTGACTTCGGATCAGGCAATCATAACTTATAAATATGTGAGATTGAGATGTGACTATGCTGCAATTTTGGTACTATTCATTGCCAAAATTACATGTTTTTTAAGTCTAAAAAAGTTACTAAAATATTAACATTCATTTTCAATGTGAATAAATCTTGTGAGTTTTAAGGGTCTGATTCTGCATGTGCTTCCTGTAAATTTCTTGGTATTATTTCAGGAGAATTATTGATGAGACCTAGGAATGTCAGTGCTGGGGAACCATTGTGAGTTATACAGGAAATTTCACAGTTCATGTAGTTGTGTTCAACTAATGTTTGCTTCAATAAGTCAAAAAGTATGGAGCAGAAAGACATAATAACTGAGTAACTTTTTTCTGTTCTGCAGCAATGCTAATTATTTTCAGTGCTGATATTCAGCTCATCCCTATGGTGCCTTAAGCTCTACCTAATGGACTAATTATTTCGGCATTGTTGATTTCTGTGCTGTTTGGTATTCTCCAGGAAAGAGAGAACCCATGAATGAAATATTTGGGTAGGCATGCACTATTCCCAATCCCCCAAACCAGAAGATGCCTGTGTACACTAGGCCTGTGTACCACTGAGGTCAGCAGCTTGGCAGTTTGATTCCTGTGAGAGAATAAACCATGTAGGGACAATAAAAGAGCCTCCACCGAATGCCTACCGGCATGCAGGTGCCCCATTGGGTAAACAAAAAAATTCTTTTCACAGAGGCAGCCAGCCATTTCGATGATCCTTGGCTAACATGTGCCATATAATAAATAAATAAGGCAGAGATTTTTTTAAAAAATCTAAACCACTAAAGCAGTGGTTCCAAACCTTTGCAGCTTGGTGGCCCAGCTGGGGGGAAGAGGGGAACCAGGCTGCATGAGTGGTGGGCTGGTGCACACACACACATGTGTATGCAGCTCAACTCAAACAAGCAACAGACCAGCATATGCATGCAGCTTGACTGATTAAGCTGTGCATGTGTCCATGCCGGTCCATTGTTCATGCGGCCCGGTTTCCCTTTCCCCCTCAGCTGGGCCACCAAGCTCATGCATCCGTGTTGCAAATAGCCCTTGGCCCAGTAGTGGACTGTGGCCTGGGAGTGGGGACCCCCACACTAAAGCACTGAAAGCAAGCAGATAACTGAGTCCTTGGAAAGTGCTTCCTATTCTTTCCTGAACAATCCAAAGGTCATGAGCAAGAACAACCAATGTCAGTTCAATAAGGTAAAGGTAAAGGTTTCCCTCGCACATACGTGCTAGTCATTTCCAGCTCTGGAGGCGATGCTTATCTCTGTTTCTAAGCTGAAGAGCCAGCGCTGTCCAAAGATGTCTCCGTATTCATGTGGCTGGCATGACACTGAAGGCGCACGGAACAGTGTTACCTTCCTACCAAAGGTTGTCCCTATTTTTCCTACTTGCATTTGTACATGCTTTCGAACTGCTAGGTTTGCAGAAGCTGGGACAAGTAACAGGAGCTCATTCTATTATGTGGCGCTAGGTATTTGAACCTCTGAACTGCTGACCTTTCTTTTCCTTTTTAATAAAAGTTTTATTTAAGTTTTCACAAAACATACAAATACAAATAAAATATCTTTTTTTGAGAACAGTGTGGGTCTGGGTTATCACTTCTCCATACAGACATAAACTCAATACATATTTATCTTATACTTTCTAATCCATATCTTATAACTATTTTCACAATTTTTTCAATAGCTTTTCCCTTTCTTTACTTCCTATAGCCTTATTTTAAATTATCTCATTCCTTTCTTAATTCAATTACATATCTTTTTCTAATTTTTAAAATCTTTCTAATCAGTGTTTTTATACTTTGTATCTTTTTTCAAATCTTGTTTAAAAATTTAAGTTACACTTTTGCAGTTATAATATTCATTTTCTAACCTCTATTTTATAACATACTCCTATTTTCAATCGAATTCTGCTTGGTACATTCCCTTAAAAATACACACTAAATTCTTAAAAGAAAAAAGTATCTATCTATCTATCTATCTATCTATCTATCTATCTATCTATCTATCTATCTATGTATATATGTATAACAATAATAAATGGAATAATTATTCTATTCAAGTACAGCTCTGCCATTAATATTAATAACGATCTTTTACATTTCTATTTCTTTTAACAAACATTACCTAATTGTCTTTCATTTTAATCATATTTCATATTTTACTTATTACTGTCTTTAAATAAAAAAACCAAACAATAGTTATTAAAAGTAGTCAATACAGTTATTATTCTTATTCAAGTTCATCTTGTCAACTGATAAAAATCCTCCATGTTTCTTTTCAGTTTTTTTTAAACTTTCTTTTTAATCATTGAGAGCCTTATTCTCTTTACAAACAAATATTCCACTACACATTTTTTCTACTACATTTTTTCTATCACTTTAATCATCTAACCTATTTTCTAAACCTTTTCTATTTCTAACATAATAATGCTATCCCATGCACCCTTGCAGAATCCTGTTCTTAAGTTAAATTTTAACCATTGTCTCTGTGTCTTTTAAATAGGTTTATACCTTTAATACTTGTATGCTTTTCCTGTACTTCTATATCTTGTTTCTGTCCTTTGTAGTTTCTTTTCCTTTTCCTCTTCCCTCTCTTCTTCTCCCTCCCCTTTTTATTCCCTTTTCTATCTGATTGTCCCTTCTGTGATCCTCCTGTGGGAATAAAACTTTGGCTTGGGTTTGGTTAATGATCAATCTAATACTTTGTACATACATGCTTGTTTAAAGGTCACTGAGATAGTGTAAGGAAATTTCACAATGAGAACGATAAGAATAAACACAAGGAACTAGGAAACAGCTCAGACAACAATACACAAGTCTCAGACAGCAATACACAAGTCTATACTGTATCTGAACTATTGTAACCCATCATGCGATTATGCTTGCTATGTTTACCATGTACAAAAATCTCAATAAAAGGGAGCGCTGGATTTTGCTCTGGGCTCTCATCCCGAGAACACTCGCTTGTGTCTCATCTTTTCCATGAGAGACCACCACACTGCCCTTCTGCTTCTTCCTGATATTATGATTACTTTTCAAATTACTCTTTTTTTTTTTGGTTGTTGCTTCAATGCTTAAGTTTTTAACTCCCTTTCCCCCACTTTCCCTTTTTTACCCCACTTAAAATTGCTTGATCATTAAAGATGGCTTCTTCATTGTCCCGTCCTTCTTGTTCTGCCAGAGTTTCTTGTTGTTTTTCATAGTTCAAGATCTCCATTTCTAAAAATTGAAATACGAAGCCAAAAAATCCTCTTCCCTCTTGTGCTTCTTTTTGTTTTTAAGTCTCATTTTTAACTCTTCAAGGAGTGATGCCATTTAATTTTTTTTAATTTAAACAAATTGTATTAATTTTTAAAGACAAAAAAACATAAAACATAAGAGCATAAAACCTTTTTTCTGAAAGCTACTTATTGAATTTTAACAAGGCAAATAAAACTTTGTTTTATACAGCATAGTTCTAAATTATCACATTTCCATATAAACACGTACATATCTTTTTCCAATTTCTCATTGTTTCTCCCTTTGCTTTTATTCAATTATATTTCTTTTCTATATTTGTCTATTCTATATGTTTTTATTCATTATACTTATATTTTCATCTGTCTTATTTGTCAATTTCATTATTCTCTTCTAACATTCCTCCAAGGTTCTATTAATTCTCAGTCAATCATGAACAAACAAAACACAAAACATAGAAGCATAAAACTTCTTTTTGGAAAGTGGCTTAACCCTGGGTTACATCTTTTTGTACAGACGTAAATCAAATTCATGCTCACCTTGTATACCATTACATATCTTATTTACCATTCTATATTTTCTATATAACTTCTCCCCTCTTTTCACTCTCTTAATTCTATTTTATTTATTTCATCTTGATTTAAATCATTATACTTGTATCTTTTGTCCGTTCTTTTCCAATTATCTATTTATCTCTTCTCTTTAACACAAAATTTCTCCTGTAATCACTAATTGAAGTATGACGCCTATCTATCTTTCCCCTAAATTTAACACTTAAAATAATACATAATTTCCATTCTGATTCTGCTTAGTACATTCTACATACTGCATTTTAAAATAAGAAATAATAAATTTATAATATAATTGAATATATAATTCCCATTCTAATTCTGCTTAGTGCATTCTACATACTACATTTTAAAATAAGAAAATAAAAAGATAATAGGTTTATAATAATGTTAAAACAATAGCAAATTAAACTCTATCATTAAATCTTAAACATTTTACACCTTCCCTTTAACATTTTGTTAAATATTGAACTCTATCATTAAATCTTAAGCATTTTAATATTTTATTAGATCATATAATATTCCAATTTCTATTTCAAATACAAAAACTACAATACAATCTTATGTACTTTTGCAGAATCTTTTTTTTAAATTGTATTTTACCCTTTGTCTCTGAAAAAAATCTGTTTTTTTACATCTTGTTTCAAGCCTTTGTGACTTCTTTTCCCCTTTTCCCTTTCTTTCTTGTCCAATCTGGCCTTTTTACCCCTCCTCCCATCTCTTGATCTCCGCCTTCTTAGCTTCCCCTCTCTGTTGTATTCCTCTTTTCTGTTGCTTTCTGACATTGTATCCATTTTTCACCTTATTTTTTCTCTTTCTTGATTGTTTTTTTAAATCTTAAATTCTCCATTTTTCTTCCTCTCTTCTTCCTTGGCTAAAATTATTTGTCCATTAAAAATGGCCTCTTCTTCTTCATCCCAATTTTCTTGTTGTTGTATTACCTGATAGGTAGAAATCACCATTTCTAAGAAGTGAAAAACAGATCCAGAAGAGCCCTTGCCTTCTTGTTCCTCTTCTTTTAATTTTTTAAATTCCATTTTCAATTCTTCCACAGATAGTGCCATTGTAAGATTTTTCCTTTTTTAAAAAAACCAACCCAAATGTTTTTGATCTTAAAATAGTTTCCAAAAATCCCAAAGTCATCAAGCAATCCAAACAAACACAAAATGTTTCATTTAGCTCCTTCTTCCTTTTATACTTTCTCCTCCTGGGGCAGTATCAATTACAAAGTTCCAAAAATATTTTTTGAAGTCTTATTGCAGTTAATCTCTGATCTTATAAACTCCAAGTCGCCTCCTCCAGAAAAATCTTAATATAAGTTTTTTTTACCTCTCCCTTCCCACTTTTAGCAAAAAGCTTTTAATTTTTACCTTCTGTGCCAAAGCAGGTTTTTCCAATGTCCATTTGCTATCTCCGTAGGGAAGGAGAGTCAACTTTCCCTTTTATCACTTTCATTCACCGCTTTGACAATCTTCTTAGGAAACAATGTATCATTCAAAAAGTTAAATTTCCAGGGTATTTGGATGTATCTTAATGTCCCGGTTCAGCCAAAAAACTTTCACTTTCTCAAACTTCCTCCTGCACAATCTTGTTCGGCTGAAGGTTTCTTTGTGGCGGCCATTGCTGACCGCTGCTCCACCGCCTTGGGAAAAAGGAGTCTAGCTGGCTGAGGAAGGGGGTTGCGATATCCCCAGACCCCTGCCTGGATCTCCTCTATCTTCTGTTACCTCTACGGGGTAACGATAGCCTCCAAATCCAGCTGGATCGGGGGCACTTCAGCAGCGAGCGCGGCAGGAACCACGCACGATTGTGGATTCCTGCCACCGCCGAAGCCTTGCAACCGGAAGTTGCCATTTAAAATTTTTTTAAACAACCCCCAATTGATTTTATTTTGTCTAATTAGGATCCACCATCCAAAGTTCCAGGAATGATCCAATAATCCAAAACTGTTTCTTGATTCTTTTCTCACTTTGTCTTTCCAGGGGCTTTGTTATCTTGTAACAAAATTTCAGCTACAATGTATCTTTTGCAAGCCTTGTTAAAATTCCAATATTGATTTTTTTTTAAGTTCCAGGTGGTCTCCTCCATTTTCCAGATTCCGCCCTCTTTTTTCCTTTTTTCCCTCTGCTGCTTTCTTTCTTTTATTAAAGAAAATTTTTTAATTATCCAAGAATCTTTATCCCTTTGACACTTTATTTTCAGCTAGAAATAGCCTATTAATGTCAAAGTGGATTAGTATCTATTTCTGATTCGAATCTCTTCATCTTAATATTCCAAGTCAATTAAAATTGTCAATGTGAGAGGAAAAAAAGCCAATTCCATTTTCTTTCCCTTTCTCTTTCACCGCTTAAAATCATTTTTAGGAATAGTATTAGACTTTAAAATTCAGGTTCCATGTACCTTAAATAGATGTTCTCCATTCAACCCGGTCAGTCAAACTTTTTCCTTTAAACTTCCTCCTGCACAATCTTGCCTGGTCGGGTTCTTCTTTGAGGTGGCCATTTCTGACCACTGCTGCAACCGCCTTTGGGAAAGGGAGTGATGGCCAGCCAAGGAGGAGATATGCAACTTTCCTCAACCCCGCTGATGGCTCCCCCTTCTTCATCACCTCTACGGGGTGGCTGAATCTGGGTGGCTCGGGGTGCTCCAGTGGTGAGCATGGATCAAAACCACACACAATTGCAATTTCGGTCTGACACCGAAGAAGCCCAAACCGGAAGTCTCTGAACTGCTGACCTTTCTGATTGACAAGCTCAGCATCTTAGCCACTGAGCCACCACATTCCTTGTCAGTTCAATACTGTACCCCAATCAAAACCCAGACTCTGAAAAGGGTTCAGATAACCCACTTCATCCAGGATCCTCTGAAGCTGAATACCAACCACTCTCTCAATAACTTTCCCCAAAAGGAGACTGACTTCAGAGCAGCATCCCCAATCAATGCCTAAAGTCCAAGTATGCAAATAGGGTCTCACACCTGTGGGACAGCACTTCAAAAAAAGTTGGAAGATTGGAAACCCCTCTGCCCCTGCTTTGGGAATCTCATTTTATGCCGCATCTAAACTGTAGCACACATACTTCCAAGAAGAAACACGTCCCCCATGCTCATCCAGACTTTCATAATGCAAGCCAGGTCAGCCCTGTTATCTGTAATTAGATCCTGAGTGAGGGAAGCTTTACTAGAAGGTTGACCTGTCAACAGTAGCCACAATCAAAGGTTTGGTCCGCTAAAGGTCTAGTGATGAGGCAGTGATGCAGAACCCAAGAGAGAAGGCACAAGGCACAGAGATTGTTTCCTGAGTGTAGTCCACTTTGTCTCCTGCCATATCTTGCCCTGTCCATTATCACTATGGTGCCTATCTAAATTAGGGCACGTTCTGTGAGGGCAACAATTTCAACACTGAAAGAGTTTCCTTCATTTATTAATTTTTTTTAAAAGGCAAAGGCCAGTTACTGCTCATTCCTTAGTCATATCAATCAGTAACAAGGGATTTAAAGTGTCAAAATGATGAGGGATGCTTCAATTTTATTAACAATGTAACTATCCTTATGTACTTATAAAATTTCAAGTGGCTGCCATCTAAAATAGCATGTGACAAGAAGGAAACAATTAATGGGCAAGATAGTGATGGTAACTTTTACTTAGGTTTTATGTTAAAAAAAAATTAAAGCAATAATTGAAACATAAGTTGTGTTTTAAAGAGAAAATAGAAGGCCTTTTGGAGGCAGAAAAATAGAATAAAATTTTTCTGAGTTAATTGCTTGGGTCTAATTAGACAGTCTAATCATTGGAGAACTAATCACTACAGAACCTGATTTTATTTGCATGGATTAATATGTACATGACAATTACACCCCCAGAGAAAGTACAGACTATACCCCAAAACTGTATTTTTAAATTTAGAAGCAAGTAAGACATTCCAAAACAAGTTAAATATCTTCTGTTGGTGTCAGTGATCTAAGGGACACTTTATGAAATGTTTGCGATATTAAAGCAGGACTCACTGGTCATATTGTTATCTTTTATTGAGGATTCCCTTGTTTGCTCATCTTCAGGGTCTAAAGAAATGTGTAGCAACTAAAATAATGGATAAAACTGATATCATGTGTGATTATTATGGTTTCCACATCATAGGTATGTCTTTTGTTATTTTTTAAAAATTATTTTTGGTAATTATAATTACCCAACATTTCAACATCTAACCCATCCAAAAGGTGAGACGATTCTTTATTATCTTGCTAATATCTTGATTTACTGAAGTAAATGTGATTCAGGGTGACCATCTATCTTCTCACCAATTGTATTGCAATTCTTTATCTTAGATCCTAAGTTATTCATTATATATGGCAGATTCTGCATGTACCATATTTATAGGTGTAAGTCAAAAAAACAAATGTAAATATATCATGATGTATATTAATGTTATTGCTGTCAGGGTTGGTTGCCAGTTTTTTTTTAACAGTAGTTAATTTTGATTGTGGTTGGATTGGGTTGCAGTAGATACAAATTAAATTTTTGTTTGTGATTTGTTTGGTTTCCAGTATCTCTGAGTTCTGGCTCTGCAGTCAGCTAACTCATTGATCAGTATATTCTGTACACTACAGATGATGGGATAATTGAATGTTGGTGCTCTGATTTGAATGAAGCTTAATTTAAATAAATTCCAAACAAGATCATTTTTTTGCTAGTGGGAAGGATGAATGCCAAATTTCCCCAACTACCACACTGCTCCTATGCCTGACAGTGGTATCTACTGCTTGTGCTTCACTGGAAGGATCAGGGTACCTAAAGAATTACAGCCGAGCCTCCATGATAGAATGCCATGCTTTTTGTACTCATCCTGTACTTCTCCTTCCCTCCAAAGTAAAACATGTTGTGTCTTTTCTTTTATGTACCTTTGGAGGGACGGCACAGTGGCTCAGCAGTTAAGACACTGAGTTTGTTGGCTGGAAAGCCAGCAACCCAGGTTTGAGACCCGAGTGCCATGTGGTGGGGTGAGTCTCCTGCCAACCTAGCAGTTGAGATGCTGACTGTAATCCTTTCTGATATCATTTGAAAAGCTCTTTGCTTTGGGTTCTATTTTTCAAATGAGTGTTAACCTTATCTAGTATGATTGGGTTGTTTTGTATGTTTTCTTTTGTTATGTTCATGTGCATTGATTGTAGCACAATATGTAATATATGGACACACAGTTATGTTTCAAACCCATTTTTCAAAATATATATTTACGCGAACTACTGTTTTTGCTTACGGTTATATATAGTTTGGGGTGTAATAAAGGATTGCTACAATGAAATAAGAGTCTCTTGGATTTACCAGGGATTATTTGTCTCTTCCAGCTGTTTCCAGATTGAGTCACACTAATTGGAAGACTAACCAAATTTCTTACATGAAAAAAAGAAAAGAAAACTGGAAGAGTAACAGAGAAAGTTGTGCTTCGGTGGAAGGATCAGCTTCAGAGTTACTGTTATTACATTCTCCCCCATGTTCATTAGTGAAGCCAGATCTAGTGAAATCACTTTCTTGGAGTCAGGCACCTCTCATAATACATTTTTCTTCTAGAGCTTTTTCCTCTGCTGAACTGCCTACAAGAATGGCTCATTTCTGGTAGCTGAAAAATGTGACAAACCATAACTCACTTTTTCATATGAAAACACAGAGTTGGGCGGGCTGCGGGGTGGAATCTTGCAGCCCTTGCTGCTACTTTTTATTTGCTGGCTAGGTAGAAAAGCAGGGATGCTATAATCCTGAATTTCTTCATGATTTCCTGTCAGCAGTTTTTTTACTTCTTCCTCCTGAAAGCTCAAAATGGCATCTTGCAAAAAGGGTACTTTGCACTTTCACAAAGCCCCAAAGAAACCACACTAATATATGCAAACTAGACATGTTAATTAATCCAAAACCCTTATCACACTCAATTTTTTATACAGAACAGGGCAGAAAGAATGCCAATCTCTTCCCCTTAAACCAC
The DNA here is from genome assembly GCF_049901715.1 of Pseudonaja textilis. Classification (NCBI taxonomy): domain Eukaryota; kingdom Metazoa; phylum Chordata; class Lepidosauria; order Squamata; family Elapidae; genus Pseudonaja; species Pseudonaja textilis. The sequence continues at coordinate 154,851,356 of NC_141990.1, forward strand.
CTTGCTATATTCCCAGTGAGATTAACCCAGAAGAAAGGTAATATGCATTTTGAAGTAGAGAAGCCAGAGTTTTGTAATTACTTCACATTTATCATTTTCTCTCACCAATGCTATTGGGAACATGATAGGGTCAAAAATCAGCTCTAAATAGAACCATCAATCTCCCCATTGTCATTAAATATTTCCAGTATTGGACAAGAAGGAAGGTGAAGTGGAGACCGTTTGGTGCCTCTCATTGGTATGGCTCAGAGAGCCACAACTCAGACTCTCCCCAATGCTGAGCAATAAAAGTCTTCTTGTATTTGGACACTGCATGTATATGTATGATCATGCATTAAAATCTCTTGTATCTCTCCTTTACAGATCACGTTCAGGTGACTGAAAGGAAAAAAAAGATAATTTTCTTCCTGGTTTGGCAGTGAAAATGGGCAGTCTTCTCATCATGTACCATCAATATCTAACAAGTCCCCTCTTTCTCCACAAACTGACCCATGCTTCAAGTTTTCCCAGCAGTTGTAAGTCATCAGTTGCTTCAATTATGATCCTTCTCAAATGTCAGCCTAACACTTGGAGCTGGAGGAATCATAATGTTCTATTTGACAGATCTCCAAATCACTTCACATTGGTCCATTTCAAAATCTCATGTACTGACTGAAATCTGTATATGGCATACACTGTTTCTCATAAGAAAGTCTTATAAGAAATCCATTTAAATTTTCTCTCTCTCTCTCTCTCTCACACACACACACACACACACACACACACATACTCACACACACACACCCCTTTCTCTCTCTCTTTTCTAGTCCACCCAACTCCACAAGTTAAAACAACAACATTATATTGAAACAACTGTCTATCTGACGGAACAATACCCGATTTTTTCACATATCCTCATCCTAACCCAAGGTTAGAATTTTTAAGGGGTGCTAAGGTGGGGCAGTGTACAAATTTCTGAAGGGAAGCTGTTCCAAATGGCAAATGCAGCTACAGAGAAGACTTACTTAATTGATGGGACCTCAAAAAAGCCAACTCTTGAGCAGCCCAATATTGTCTATGGAAGTTGTAGTTGTAATGGTTCTTTCTGCAGTCCTATCTATTCATTGGAGTCTGTACCTGTCTTGTTTGGTTGCCGTACCAAACCAGACAGTTATAGAAGTACAAATGACAGACTTAATAATTCCTCCGTAAAACTATATCAAGAGTTCTTGGAGCAGTCTGAACTTCCTGAGTTGACGCAGGAAGAACATTCTTTGCTGTGCCTTCTTAATGATGGTTCTAATGTTAGATGTCCATTTTGCATCTTGGGAGATATAGAACCCCAAAACCTGAAAGACTCTATTGCTGATATTGTGCTGTTGCATATAGTAAGAGGTGGTAGAATAGAAGGGCTCCTCCTATGTAGAGAAAAATAAGGTTTTACACTTAGGAAAGAAAGGAAAGTTTTACATTTAGGAAAGAAAAAGTGTAAGGTTTTACACTTAGGAAAGAAAAAAAGAAAAGAAAAGTAAGGTTTTATACTGGTTTTATATAATGGAGGGTTTCGTAGGAACCAGGAAGATGGTAGAGTGTTTGAAGTAAGATGGAACATAACACATCTCCAGTGATTTATTAAAAATCTGGGTGAAGATGGGGAGCAGTCGTTCAGCACAGATTTTTGGTAAGGAGTCATTCCATCTGTCCTTTCTGATCTTTTGTCTATGTGCATCTTTTTCTAAGATCATCAGAGGTGTGGGTTTACATTTTAAACATTCAAAATGTGGGGTTTCAATGAAACAACTTAAAATGAATGAATGAATGAATGAACGAACGAACGAATGAATGAATGTGTGTTGAGCGAAGAATCCATTTTGGTTTATCATCTATTTCATGATAACCTTGTCTCTCAGGAGAGGTACTGGTGGGCCAAACTTTGACACTCCCATGCACAATTATGTGAATGGTAGAATTTTCCTTCCTGTATACTGATACGACAGAGCCATTTTCATACAGAGAAAGGACTGCTGTCCATTTCTAGGGACAAAGTGCAACATTTTAGAGTTTATCTTTGTATGCCTGTGTGAAAGATCTGTGGATGGATGGGGATTGTGCAGCATGTATGGCATATGAAGTATTGAATGATCCATGCATGGTTTGGTTCTGTCCTCTTTACAATAATTTTCTCTTTTGCTGATTTTGAAGGAGGAAAGGAGGGAAGAAGGGAACGGAAGGGAACGGAAGGGAAGGGAAGGAAATGAAAATTTCCAAAGCGGTAAGCAGTATACAGTATTTTGAGACCTCATAGATGTAGTATAGATATGATAGGTTTATATTATTCTGCCCTACATCACAAAAACATATAGGGAATCCAACAATTGTTGGACTGTTCTCATAAATCTCTCTACTCAATAATTAGAAGTTAGTATATGAATATGTAGGACTTATCCTATAAAAATGTCTTTTGAGCTAAATGTGGATCGAAGCTGCCACCATGGTGAACTGGAGCTTATTGTAAATTACTAAAAAAAAGGGTAAGAAAACTTTATTAATATACCTTGTTGTATATGTTTTTGCTATGTGCAAATAATCCTATGGTATGAGAGTGATCCTTTTGATTTTTTTTATGTTGTTATTACGACCCCCAAAATGCAACAATATTAGCTTTCCTAGAACTTTATTCCTTCACAGAGAAAATAATCATCTATTCGTTTTCCAAAATTGGCCATAGTTATAATGTATTGCAGCAATATAGGAAGTAAACTGCACAAATGCACATACTTTCATACCAGTCGCTTGTTATTATCAGTATGTTTAGCCTCTCCTTAATACCTTGAATGTTGCCATTAAAACAGAAAGTATAGCAATGCTTTAGAAATTGCTATACCTACAAGATTTCTTTATTACTTTGTCCACAGATGTTTGCCTTGGGTGACTGGATGACAATATCTAAAAGATAATTTCAGGTCTTGAAGAATTAAACACAGGTCTATTTTTATGAGCCGGGATAGATTGGAAACCATTTTTTCGCCTTGTTCCAATGAAATTGGAAATGGAAAGGATGTGTATCATATGAGGGACAAGTGTTGTGAAGCCCATCTGAATTATGTTTCTTACCTACTTTATAGCCTAACATTCAACTAGATCCATTTTTTTTTCTGGCAGTATTTTGCCCATCAAAAACAAGTTATTGACACTTACATCCTGAGCATAAATCAAACCTGGCAGTAAAAGTAAAAGTGGCATTTTTCAAGGTTGTGGATGATGTGGGTCTAATAACATATTTGTTTTCACCTCTAGGATATCACTTTAATATCATTCAGAAACAATGGCAGGAAATCATTCCAATTAAAGGTTCTTTAAGATGAGACATAAAGCACACTCAGGTGATCTCATTCTGTCATGTGTGTCAGAGTAGACCCCACAGAATGGAACAGAAATAGGTTTAAATTTAGCTGTCTTAGCATATGTGTACAAGGAAATTGGATTTGCTTCAGTGGAGTCAATTAAGAAAGACTCTCAACAAGCTCGGGTTGAAGTGCATTGACAGGGCACTGGGAAATGGGAATAACTCTGCTATTGATTGACGTCAGCCTGGGTACAAATAAAGCAAAGCATTCTGGTTTCTGACATCCCTTTTTTCCTAGAACTGTGAAATTACAATAATATCTATAAAATTGTAATTTAAAAGATAGCGAGAAAGAGGAAAAATTGGTTGAGAGCTGGCCCTTTTCTACACTGAGTGACTAAAGTTCTCTCCCCTGAATCCTATCTAAGTATCTTACAGCATGAGTCATTGTTCTCTACACTGAATAAATTTCACTGAATTCAGCACTGCTTACTTCCAGATATATGGGTGCTGGATTGAAATCTCGGTTATATATATTGAGAACAAAGACAAAATAATATTTACTTAACCAAATTCTGTATTAAATTATTAATGCCATGTATTATCAGATTTGACCAATAAGCTTAAAGTAATGTAAAAATGTTATTTTTTTACCCATTTTGTAAATATTTAGAATATGTGAAAAAGATATATGTGCATAAAATACATGCAACAAATTTGCAAATAACTTTTGCCTATTTTCTCTTTCTTCTTTTTAGGCTTCCATATGTTGTCAATCAGCAAAATTTGATTGTTGAAAGGAAAATTTTATTGTGCATTTCTATTGTTTTCTATGGTACATTGTTCAACATACAATGTATAATGGAAGACAATAGAAATGGTAGTCCTCAACTTACATTTTGTGACCATTCGAAGTTAGGAGCTGTGATGGTGCAGTAGTTAGAATGCAGTATTGCCAACTAACTCTGTCCACAATCTAGAGTTTGATGTTGACCAGCTCAAGGTCAGTAAAATGACAAGCCAGAATGTTGGGGTCAATATCAGTGGTGGGATTAATAATTTTTTATTACCGGTTCTGTGGGCATGGCTTGGTGGGCGTGGCAGAGGAAGGATACTGTAAAATCTCCATTCCACTGATTAATTGTTCTAACCGTCAGGAAATCTTTCCTTAGTTCTAGATTGCTTCTCTCCTTGTTTACTTTCCATCCATTTCTTCTTATCCTGCCCTCAAGCTTTGGAGAATAGCTTGACTCCCGCTTCTTTATAGCAGCCCCTTAGATATTGGAACACTGCTAACATGTCACCCCTAGTCTTTTTCATTAAACTAGACATAGCCAATTCCCGCAACTGTTCTTTAAACAATTTAGCTCCCAGTTTCCTAATCATCTTTGTTGCTCTTCTCTGCATTCTTTCTAGACTCTCAACATCTTTTTTACATTATGGCGACCAAAACTTGATGCAGTATTCCAAGTGTGGCCTTATCAAGGCATTATAAATTGGTATTAGCACTTCACATGATCTTGATTTTATCCCACGGTTGATGCAGCCTAGGACTGCATTGGTTTTTATGGCAGCTGCAGCACACTGCTGGCTCATATTTAAGTGATGGTTCACTACAACTCTAAGATTGCTCTCACAATTACTAGTATTGAGCCAGGTACCATCTATTCTATATCCGTCCATTTGATTTTTCTTGTCTAATTGTAGAACCTTACCTTTTCATCATTGAATTTTCTTTTGTTAGATAGTGCCCAGTATTGAAGTCTGTCAAGATTATTCTATAACTTGAGTCTATCTTCTGGATTGTTGGCTATTCTTGCCTGCTTGGTGATATCTGCAAATTTGATGAGTTCCCCATCTATCCCCTCATCCAAATCATTGATGAAGTTATTGAAAAGTGCTGGACCCAACCAGGGGTGGGATGCTACCAGTTCTGCCCAGCTCTATAAAACTGGTAGCTCTGAAGAGCAGCAGACACCGAACGGGTTCTGTGTCTGCTGCTGTTTGGCCCAGCCACCTACCTGGGCTCTTACCTGACCTTTATTTCCTGCTTTTTCAACCTCAGCTGTTTTGCGTGGCACAGCTGAGGTTGAAAAAGCAGGAAAAAAGAGACTTTTCAAACGCTGTGCACCCACACGCAGCACTTTTCAGCTGTCCAGGTGGCATAACCTAAGGTTTGTTTACATGCGTGTGCGCAAAACTTAATAACCAAACTGGTAACAACACCAGTTAAATCCCACCCCTGGGCCTAACCGCAATGATTCATGACATCTGCAGCAAAAAAGGTTGTAAATTGGGGTAAAATTCACTTAACAAATGAAGTGTTGGGCTTAATTGTGTTCTTAAGTCAACGGCTACCTTTTGTCTTTTTAAAAAAAGAATAGATTTGTTATGGGGGAAGAATTTGGTTAAGCATATCATATAATGTAATAAAAATGAAATAGGGTTCATCTTATTTTTTAAAATCATTATTTGCCCAACCCCAGTTCAAATCTGATACTGCATCATGACAACAGTTCTCTATTGTAATTCTGTGATCTCTGATTATTTGGAATTATAAAGAAAGAAGAAAGAATCACCAACACCCCCACCCACACACCCCAAAAAAACCCAAATAGGAACAGATTGATCTGACAGAGCTTATGGTAATGAACATACAACAAAAACACAGATAATGAGGGAAGCACCCATTGCTGTGAGTCTGATAGGGCTTGGCAAACTATTTTACTTTGTATCCCATATGAATTCAGATGTTTGTTCCAAAAGATATCACCACTCCCTTTATGCTTGCCAATATTGACAATCTGAACAGCAGCCCCAAGGCCTTGCTGAATGGCTTCCACATTCCCTGACACCTGCTATAGTAATCTACTAGTTACCAAGGCATTCTGCATCATTGATAAGGATATTGAGGACACTGAAAATTAACAAAGTCAGAAGCATCTTGGGGTATATAGCTTCCAAGGTCCATATCTCTTGTCAAGTTCTGGACAAAGAATATTTTAATACTATTCAAATATTGACACACCTTGCTTATTTTTAAAATAATATTTATGTGGCTGATTGAGTTGAATCTAAGTAGTTTAGGAAAGAGACTGGGATCATTCTGAGAAGAAATGAAGGAGGAAAAGATGCAATTGCCACCTACTGGCTTCACAGGAATCTTTCCTCAGGACCAGTTTTATTTTTTTTAACCTTTGACTCTTCACATTTTTTCATCCATTTGTTTTAGATAAATGTTGAAACCGTTCTCAATAACAGCCAATGTAAGAAGAATATCTGTTATTGTCTTAACAAGAATAGAATAGAATAGAATAGAATAGAATAGAATAGAATAGAATAGAATAGAATAGAATACTTTATTGGCCAAGTGTGATTGGATACACAAGGAATTTGTCTTGGTGTAAATACTCTCAGTATACATAAAAGAAAAGATATGTTCATCAAAAGTCAAGAATCATAAGGTACGACACTTAATAATAATCATAGGGTACAATAAGCAATCAAATCATACTAGGAAACAGTCAATATAAATCATAAGTATACAAGCAACAAAGTTACAGTCATACAGTCACAAGTGGGAGGGGATGGGTGATAAGGAGTGATGACAAGATTAACAGTAATAGTAGTGCAGTCTTTGTAATAGTTGAATGGGGTTGAGGGAATTATTTGTTTAGCAGAGTGATGGCGTTCGGGGGAAAAACTGTCCTTGTGTCTAGTTGTTCTGGTGTGCAATGCTCTATAATGTCATTTTGAGGGAAGGAGTTGAAACAGTTTATGTCCGGGATGTGAGGAGTCTGTAAATATTTTCACAGTCCTCTTTTTGTCTCATGCAGTATAGAGGGCCTCGGTTGAAGGCAGGTTGATAGCAATTGTTTTTTCTGCAGTCCTAATTACTCTCTGAAGTCTGTGTCTGTCCTGTTGGGTTGCAGAACCAAACCAGACAGTTATAGAGGTGCAGATGATAGACTCAATAATTCCTCTGTAGAACTGTATCAGCAGCTCCCTGGGCAGTATGAGCTTTCTGAGTTGGCACAGAAAGAACATTCTTTGTTGTGCTTTTTTGATGATGTTTTTGATGTTAGGTGTCCATTTTAGGTCATGTGATATAGTAGAACCTAGAAATTTGAAAGTCTCTACTGTTGATACTGTGTTGTCTAGTATTGTAAGAGGTGGTAGTATGGGAGGGTTTCTTCTAAAGTCTACCATCATTTCTACAGTTTTGAGTATGTTCAGTTCCAGATTGTTCCGGTTACACTACAAGACAAGTTGTATAACCTCCTGTCTGTATGCAGATTCATTATTGTCTCGAATGAGACCAATCACTGTTGTGTCATCAACAAACTTCAGTATTTTAACAGATGGATCGTTTGAAATGTAGTCATTAGTATATAGGGAGAAGAGAAGCGGAGAAAGCATACACCCCTATGCTGATTGTACAGGTATTGGATGTGATTCTACATGCTTTATAGCATAAGAAAATTGTAGCATTTTCTATAATTATAGCAGAATTCTGGAACACCAAGGCATACATTGGGTCAAACAGTACAGGGCGACAACATTACTGGGATGATTTCTTAATATTGAGCCATAAGGGATCTTGGAAGCTTTATATTTTCTGAAATGCAAAATCTGCACACCTGTAGCCATCTAGACTTTTCATCTGCCATAAGACTCTGTAATGTAATATAATATAATGTAGTTGAATTTTAGCAATAGTCCTCATAGCTTTTCATCTTCTTTCACCTTCAGTCTTATAAGGTTATTGCCTGAATAATATATTATTTTTTGATAGATTGTACAAATCATCTTTAAATAGTAATTTGGATTATTTTAAAGAGAGAGAATGAAAGTTTCATTTGCTTGGAAAGGATTGGTTACTTTGATCTAATTAGTACTTTTGATCAAGGAACAGCAGCAGTAAAAAAAAAGACAGGGTTGTTATTTCAAATAATTTCAATATTGTTTGCATCTAGACCTGTATTTAGTGATAATTTTTATGTATAGAATTGAAAACTACTTTTAAAAATAAGTTACATACCCTTAAAATCCTCAAATTTGCTTTATTTCCCCAAAACTATGCCTGTATTCATTAGACTTAAAAACTAATGGCTGCCTGTTAAATTTGATATTCTCAACAAGTCCATATTGTATTTGTCTGGTGCAGTGTTTTGTAAGAGGCTTAAAGGCCTCCAAGGTGTAGAATATGGAATATAACTGTGGACAGTTGTGATCAATTTTTTACACATTTTCAGTGGGTATCAATGCTGAACTGAATGCCGTACTTATATCAGAAACAAAATAAGATGCATTGTTTTCTTCTACAGTTATGAATAGCTTTCAATGTTTGTAATCTGGGGGTGTTGGCAAGCTTTTCAGAGAAATGAAAATTCTTCATACTTAAGATTGGCATTTGAAGTGATTAATACCCTCCTTAGATTTTTAAATCCTCAGCTGATGAAATCAAATCATGTGGCTCTGAATAATATGATGTATCTGTCAGTTGACTGACACTATTGAAGTTGATACGTTCTGACATATTTTGGACCTGATTAGAGGATAGAATATATTTTGGTTGGTCTGGTGGGTGATTTCGAACTGGGAAGAGATTTAGATGGAGTGCAATTACATTAGTTTTTTCAACAGCCATCACCATCATCACCATTATTATTCTGATCATTTGATTCAATTAAGCCAAAAAGGTTTAGTGCTTCCTGAATGAATAGTCTCAGAAGGTGGGGCTAGTGGACTTCACCAGTGGTAGGATTCAAATAATTTAACAACCGTCTGGGTGGGTTTGGTCATTGTGGGCATGGCCAGAGGTGTGTGACAGGCATCACTTGGCCTCCTGCACCCCCCAGGAGCAAAAATGGGCTGGGGGGCCTCCCTGCCTTCCCTGCCCTGTTTTGGGCCTAGTAGGCCTCCCTGTACTTACCTGGGAGCCAAAACGGGGACTCCCGGAAGAGCCGGGAAGAGGAGGGGAAGGGCCAGCCAGCAATTTAACAACAGGTTTGGCTGAAATGGTGTGAACTGGTTGAATCCCACCACTGACTCATAATTGTTGCCCTATGAGCTCTTGTCAGTAAGAAGTCAGTAGGTTGATGACAGTTCTCTGTAGTTATAATTTGTATCTATTCATTCCCAAAAGACATTGAAATCTGGAGGCTGTTTCTGACATTGAATAGGATGAACAAATTGAAAATCTAGGGAAGATCTAGAGAAGATGTAAGTATTGAGGATAAAGAAATCAAAAACTCTAGATGGAGGTTTAAAATGAGAAGGAATGGCCTCTTCCTAAAAGATCAATAAGGAGCTTGGGAATTATTTTGGATGTTCTGGTATCTGAAAGATGTTGTGAGTAGAAAGGGGTGGGGTTTTTTTGTCATTAATGATTGTTACAGCTATATCTGAAGAAAATAGATATTGACTTGTGCTTTATTCATGTTCTGATGATGCCCAGGCTTGACTGCTCAAACATGTCTTCTGTGGAGCTGTCTTTCAAGACAATGATGCTGAATGCAACTCTCTAAATACTTCTTGACTTACAACAGTTCATTTAGTGACCGTTCAAAGTTACAACAGCACTGAAAAAAGTGACTTATGACCATTTTTAACCAGAGGTGGTATTCAGCAGGTTCTGACCAGTTCTGGAGAACCAGTAGCGGAAATTTTAAGTAGTTCGGAGAACCGGCAAACACCACCTCTGACCAGAGATTTTACAGTATCCTTCTCCTGCCACACCCACCAAGCCACACCCAAAGAACCGGTAGTAAAAAAAATTGAATCTCACCACTGTTTTTAACACTTACGATCATTGCAGCATCCCCATGGTCACGTGATTTACAAACAGTTTGACAATTAGTTTATATTTATGACTTTTGCTGTGTCCCAGGGTCATGTCCCAGGGTCCTTTTGCAACCTTCTGACAAGCAAAGTCAATGGGAAAGCCAGGTTCATTTAACAAACCTGTTACTAATTTAAGAGCTGCAGTGAGTCACTTAACAAATGTGGTAAGAAAAGTCGTAAAATGGGGCAAAACTCACTTAACAAACTTCTTGCTTAGTAACATAAATTCTGGGTTCAATTGTGGTCATAAGTCAAGGACTACCTGTATTGAAGAGGGCAAGGGAATTGGAACATAGTCCCTTACACTATACCAGGAGCACTGGTTAATGGTGAATTTCTGAGCTTAATACAAGATAAGTTACTTAAAAGATCATTTTTACCTGTCTAAATCCATCAAAACATAAAGTTCTGCAACAGAAGTCCTTTGTTCCTGATCTTTTAGAGTTCCGTTCTGACCCAGCCTTCGCAAGTAGTGATAAGACATTTACTCACATGTAAAACAAGCTCCTTTTTATAACAGGGCAGTCATAGTCTTTTATTCACAGGAATTAAAAAAAAAATAGTCCCAACAAACCTGGATTTATCCAAGAAATCTGAATTTCTTGCATACTAGAAATGAACGGTTATCTGTGACAACCGGCCACTCCCAAGCCTCTCCTATTTATTTCCCATCCAGGGAGGGTCTGGCTATCATCTGCGTCTGTGTCTCCCTGAGAGCCAGCTTACTGTTTTCTTTTGCTCTCCTCTCCTTGCCTCTCTACGCTGGGATGGGCCCCATCTGTTCCTCCCCTTCACTCAGCTAGGGCCCCGAAGACAGCTGTCTCTCTACCTGGGAGAGGACGGAAGGCCCCAGCTCTGCCTCTGCCTCTAATGCTGTTTCCTTATCAGAGCCTTCCAAAGGCTCCGAAGCTGGCCCAGACTCTCCCTCTCCCTCCTCCTCGTCTGACTCTGCAGCTAGCTTTGCTGGCAGCTGAAGGGCCACAACAAGCTACTAAATTGATCAAAAGAGCATTATTTCTGTAGCAAACTCACTCTTGAAACCTGCAATTTGTTAATCTTCATTTCTGCTATCCCACCCCCCCATGAAAACTGTAGTTACTATTGGTAGAAGAGCATTTTTAATTTTAATAGGATATTTGTCTTAATATTAATTTTAAAGTTAGCTTTATTTATATCATTAAATTTTTTTGAAAACGAGGTATATGTATATACATACCCGTATCCTTTATCATTTGTATGTTTAATTATTATAAGCCATTTTGAATGTTGGATATGGAGAAAGGCAGGATATACATTTAATAAATAAACAAGGGCTGCCTTGATAGGGTTTTCCGGCTTAAAGATAACTCAGAAATATTTCAATAAATAAATAAAATTATGTTTCCCCTCAACAAGCCTTAGGAGAAAATCAATACAACTTCTTTATTTCACAGGTAGAAAAGTGGGTCTGAGGATACGAGTGAATTTGTTAAAACCATACACAATGAGGATTTGGATTACATCTGACCTACCCTAGAGAATATTAATAAAACACAAATTAGAAACACACACACATAAACAAGTTTTCTTAAAGGGGCCTATATTCATTCTTGTCACAACATGACTGCGTGTGAACGTTCCTTGTGAAGTGTTTTCCTGTGTTGCTGTTCTGTGATGACTACCCCTGTTTTCAGCTTCAAGACGATTCTATTCATCAGAGATTTCCTTCATTTTCTCTTCTCCCCTCCACCCCATTTCTGCTGTGATGTCGAGATGTTAATTTGCACTTTTCATACCCCCAAAAGCAAGCTTCTTTCAGATAGAAAATGAAACAAAATCCTCCAAGTGTCTGTAGAATAATAGCCTCTGTAGGAGGAAGAAAACTAAATAAATAAAAAAAATATTCATACAGCCCAAAATGAGATATTGAGGGTGGGTGAAAAGTCCTCAGTGATAACTCTCTAAATGTAAAATGTAACACATGGCAGAAGAAAGAACTATTTAAAAAAAATTCTGGCAGGTCAACATTTTCTTTGTTTTAAATATTCATGCTTCTGGCTGTTTTTTTTAAATTAAGATCTGTAAATGAAATTATAAATATTTGCAATGTGTTTCTTTTGTTTTGCAAGTTTTGCAAGTTAGTTGTATTTCTTTCTATAGTCTCTATTTCATTCTCTCTTGTTACAGAATTAGTCTCTACTTGACAGATAGTAACCATATGATAATACCACTTCTTTCCACGGCAGTTTGAAAAGCTTTGTTTTTTTCAGAGAAAAGCCCCACCAGGCACAATTTGGGACTAGTTATTAAAGACAAACTAATATCCCCCAAAGATTTTCAAGCATGTCGTGCCAGAATATAGTATTTTAAAGCATTTCCCTTTTCCCATAATTGGATGCAAGTAGCACAACAAAAAAGGAAAGTCTTTCAGCAAATATAAGAATTAATGTCAATTATTTGAGGGAGTCTCACTGGAGGTAGATATAGATTTTATGCAAAATTTTTCAGACTGAATCAGGGAGGACTCATACATTTTGCTTCAAAAGTACATATCTAAGTTTCTAGGCAAGAGGGAAAGAAAGAAGTAGAAATTAGATTAGAATTAATTGTGTAACTCCAAATGAGCTTAGGTTCCGATGCTTAGCAACAAATAGTCCATCTTTATAACTTCCTGGTATATTCTATAAATTTATTTAAATTTATTGGCCGCTCGACTCCAGTAGACTTCGATTGACCTACAGAACTAGAGAAAAGCATGAAAACAGCTAAAAATTCTAAATCATACCATCCAGAGTAAAACAATCTAATAAAGAGCAAAAGCAACAAAAACAGGGATCAACAAATATCACTCCCAGTCCTGGGACCAAAAGCAACTTTTCAAAGCTGCCCGGAAACTCAGGAGAGACAGCAGCATCCTTGTGATTGGTGTAAGTCATTCATTCATTCATTCATTCATTCATTCATTCATTATACATAAGCAAATATAGGTCTTTCTCTCTTTCTGTAATACAAAATTATAGCCTCACCTTAATGAAAGGAAAATAATGAAGTATTTAGAGTTTCATCAATGTTGAGGTAACATTGAACAGCATCCATTCACCTGATCTATCCTTGGGAATCCTCTGGTGAATCTTATTTCCTATGATCACCCTCTCACTTTCTGCAACTCTGCCTTGGATGAAGAGACCTTTCTGTGCAACATTCTTTTTATATTAGGTATATGGACATCATACATCTGTGACACATACAGCACTTATAGTGAAGGTTTCAATAAATGATTCTTTTGTTTTTACATTCTGGCAATAGCACATATCAGAAGACAGGACATTACGTAGTATACAATATTCTATATAGCAGGGGTGTCAAACTCGCATCGTCAGGGCAGCATCCCATGATATATCGTGACTTTTTTCTCCTTCACCAAACCGGGCGTGGGTGTGGCCAACACATTAAGCATCCAGAACGCGGACTGCGAGTTTGACAGCCCTGCTATATAGTATCCAAACATACATATATGCATATTCTGAATTTAATAAATATGTGACCTTTAGGCCATTATATCCATTAAGATTACACATATTAAAATGCATTAAAAAAAAAATCAACCCTGGCCATCCCAATACTATTACCATTTTACTTTATATGTTGTCATTAAGAACAAAATAGAATGATTTTAAAACGGTTGTAGTCTTCTTCCCAATGAGCTACTTATAGAATTAGTTTAATTAGTGTTCAGGTTATACATAACCTGAATATCACAGAAAGGATTTTGCATGGGAATCCTATAAATTATTTACTGATTCAAGAGTCTGTGGAGAGCCTAATGTGGATGCAGCCCTTTCAGATCATTTGATCCCACACTACTTGGTAGTGCAGAGTTTAATATAAATCCTTTAAAGAGGACCTGAAAATGCATTGACAAATAACAGAAAACAAAAAGCATAATTTTAAATAACAGCAGCACATTCAATACTGCATTTTATCACTTACCCTTGAACAGTATTCAAATAGTTGCATTTTCTGAATAGTGTTTAAGTACACTGTCAGATTTATTGATATTTGCAAACAATGGGCAGCCAATATTTTCTTTATGCCTAAACAACATTTTTAATTGCTGGGCTAAATGGAATGTTGCACTGCAACTCATTTGCACTACAAATTTCTTTTAGGTATAAACAGAATAATGAGGCGGAGCAATGCTGCATATCAGCAGAGGAGGCATAGAATTTGCCATTGGATATTGGCCAACACTGAATGGCTTGGTTTAATGCACAACTATACCCTAAACTTTGGGGATCCTTGTATTGAAAGCAATAATCCATTGCAGTAATGTGTAAATTGGAATTTGGATCAGTAAATTCACCCTTTTGCTTTACTGTCATCAGATTTCCAAGGTTTAACTGATATTTTTTATATATATTTTGTCTGAGGCAATAATGAAAAAGCAAATTTAAAGGCATATCTAAATGATTGTGAGACTTTAGTTTAGTGTTCTTTGTTTAGGACATCCTTCAAATAATGCCAAAAACTACATTTTACCGCAATCTCATATTTATTACTCATAGTTTATTACAGGACATAGAACTGAATGCAGGTGCTACATGTCAATACTATGATACTGAATTGGAATGATTTATATGATATAATGAAATCAGGCCAATTTGCCTCAGCCATTCATGCTCTAACATAGGGGTAGGCAAACTTTTTGGCTCGGGGGCCTCATTGACTTTTAAAATTTGACAGACGGGCCGGGTCAGCACAAGATACGATACATATAAAAAACTGCATTTGTTAACAGTACATATCAAACATAAACAGAAAAAAGCATTAAAGTATTAACATACCTTTTAATGAGAACAGTGTTGTTGATCACTCATTTTTGCCAGTGCATCGAAGTCTGGTGGTAATTCTGTTGTGGCAATTCTCAGTACAGATCTGAGGTGTTCATCACTCATCTGGGATCTGAGGGGTGCTCTGTTGGTGTTCATCACACTAAAAGTCTGTTCACACACATATGTAGAGCCAAACAACACCAACATCCACTGTGCTATCTTCTGGATGTTTGTAAATTTGGCTGCACTTAATGAAGCATAAAACTCATCCAGTTTCAGGGAGTTGAACTTCTCCTTTAACACCATGTCACATTGGAGATCAATCAGTTCCAACTGCAACTCCTGTGGCACCATTTCCGGGTCTTGTGAGAAGAGACATGACACCAGCTGAAGTGCCCTGTCAATTTTTCCAAAATCACAAAACCGAATCTGTGTCATTCAGCTCAGGAAAATTGTCAGTGTTCTCAAGTAGCTCCAAAAATGAAATAATCTCCTGTTTGAGCTCCCACACACATTGACATACTTTTCCCAAACTTAACCAGCAGACATTAGAAAGGTAAAGTAAGTCCCTGTGATCAGTGTCAGTTTCTTCAAGAAAATGAATAAACTGACGATGATGAAGTCCCCTCGCTCGAATAAAGTTAACGAGTTTCACAACTGGCTTCACTATGTGGTCAAGCTGCAACACGGATTTACACAGTGCTTCCTGGTGAATTATGCAGTGTAGGAAAATTACCTCCTGCTCAGGGTTGTCCTCTTTCACCCTGTCCTGGATTCTTTTGAGCACCCCGACGTTTTTTCCTGTCAGATTTGGTGATCCATCTGTGGTAACGTTGGTGAGCATACTCCAAGGTAATTTGTGCCTCTGTATGACCGCTGACACGCTGTTAAATAAATCGACTCCCCGTGTTTTTCCTTTCAGGGATTCCATAGCCAAAAACTCCTCTGTTATCTCAAAATTTTCATTAATCCCTCTGATAAAAATTAAAAGCTGAGTGGTGTCCTTTATGTCATTGCTTTCGTCCAGTGCCAAAGAATATAATGTAAATGACTCCGCTTTTTTGTTTAGCTTGCTAGTTAAGTGTTCGTCAATTACTTCAATACGGCAAGTCACTGACCTGCATGATAAGCTAATTTTTTCAAATTTGTTCTTGCTCTCAGGACATAAAATACTTGCTGTCTCTACCATGCACTCTTTAAGAAACTTCCCTTTGGAGAAAGGCTTGCTGGCTTTTGCTAGTTTGAATGCCAGTAAATAACTTGTCTTCGTGCTTGCTTCTTGGATGGAAGTTGCTCGGATAAATGTGTTTTGCTGAGCCTGCAAGCTAGCTACCAACCTATGAGCGGTAGCCGTACGTTCTTGCATTGAAAGGTTGCTGGCGTAATTATCATGCTTGGTGGAAAAGTGACGGCTGCTGTTGTATTCTTTTAAAACCACAACGGTTTCTTGGCAAATAAGTCATACAGCCTTTGACCAGACTTCAGTAAAAAAGTATTTAGGCATCCATTCTTTATTAAACACCCGGCACTCACTGTCGACTTTTCTTTTCTTTGACTTTGCTGCAGATGGGTTCTGATCTGACCAGTAGAAGGAGAGCGATAATTGGAAATGGCTCGGGCTCTGCAAAATCAAGTCACTGCGCCTAATGCGCCACTTGGTGCCGAAACCTTAATTCTGTACCAATCTTCAGCGGGCTGGATTAAAAAGACCAACTGGCTGGATGTTTGCTCTAAGATCAGTCAGTTATCCCGTGCTTAATTGTCACATAGCTGTACATTCTTAACATTTTGATGGCACAATATCCATAAACTTTATGCAGTTCATTGTTGAATGCAGACTATTTATGCAGACTGCTGGCTGACTGCAATTTGGCAGTTCAAATCTCACCAAACTCAAGGTTGACTCAGCCTTTCATCCTCCCAAGGTTGGTAAAATGAGGGCCCAGATTGTTGGGGGCAATATGCTGGCTCTGTAAACCAGTTAGAGAATACTGTAAAAGCACTGTAAAGCGGTATACAAGTCTAAGTGCTATTGCTATGACATATGAAGTGGCCTAGATAGGGGAAAAGTAGGCATACTAGACAATTCTCACCTGTGTCAGTGAAATACTGGTACATTCAGAGCGATAAGCTGCACTCAAAAGTAATATAAGGTCCCATGTTGTTATGCACAGATTAGCAAGTATAAAATCACTGAGGTTCAAACTACATGCTGATTTGCTCTCTTTTGTTGGGACAAGAATTTTTTGTTTCTTTTACCAGCACTCCTGACATTTGACTCACTGCTTGGATTATGAGTAGAATTCTTCAGAAGGTGGAAATAAATAACTGGTCTCTTTTAAGAACAAAGGCTGGAAGGAATATATTTAAAAGCTGTGCAGTGTCTTGATGTTATTATAGCAATCAAAGTTTAAAAAAAATCCTAGCATCCTAGCAATAAAACAAGACATCAGAGCAAAAGCTGACAGAAGGCAGTGTGACAGCTCAACAGCCTGATTGTATTTATGGATGTAATTTATATTCTATATGTAAAACCACACTGTACATATACATATATCATAAATGAAAGGCAATGTGGTTTTCCAATGTGCATGTGGTTTTTTTTAAACCAAGCAACATAAAAATTAATAATTTTGAACCAGCTGTGCTACATGGGCTGTACCCTGAGCTACAACACTTTGTAACCCTGGAAGAATAAAATTAATCATAGAAGATGAGCTGTCAGTTTGAGTTCAGTTGAAAATAATGAAAATGAAAAACAGGGCATGCTGTGCAAGATACTGCCTGCCTGATCAGAATGGTAGTATTAAAACAAGTTTTAAGAACAAATTGAAATAAGAAATTCAGGAGTGCTTCCTAGAAGTCCAGTGCAAACTGTAATAATGGAGAGAGAGAGAGAGAGAGAGAGGCTTGAATTATAACACGATGCAAAGTGTGCTTTTCATACTTGCACCCGTATTGGATGCAAATATGTAGTAAGTGTAGCTTGCATTATGTCATCATTTGCCCCCTCTTGTTCTCAGCCTGCCCTGGAGTGGTAAAGAAATTTGTAACCCTTCAGGCATTCATTAATGTTTCTAACATCAATAAATATTAGCTCCATATTTCTTATCCTTGCAGTTATGAACACTACAAATCCACCTTGTATAAAATGAAATGGAATTGTGGGTAGGAAGATCTGAGAGTTTCAATTTTCTCCTTATTTTGTCTCCCTAATTTTTCTGCACATTTTGATTGTAGAATTGCACAGAAAAACTACAAAAAGTATGCATACTGCAGGATAATGATTATTCTGCTCACATATTCCTTCAGGAAGTGCAAATTAGATGCATAAAACTTTGAATTGAATTTACCCTCCATCCACATAGGAAACATGACTCCAGAGTTTATACTATGTATATGCATAGCTCTGATTCTTTTTTCCTCCAAGTTAAAACATAATGTGTTTCCTATTCAAATTCAGAACCCTGATGTGCTAGGAAATAAACATTTATCTGCAGATAGATTGCATTTTGCATTTTGTTTTGCCCTGCTGTGCAATGTCCCAATGCACACTATTTGCCTAGGCAAATAAAATGTTAGAAATAATAGGTATGATGAGCAGTAGTGGGATTCATTTTTTTTTTACCAGTGGTTCTGTGGGTGTGGCTTGGTGGGCATGGCAGGAGAAGGATACTATAAAATCCCCATTCCCGCCCCACCCCACTAACCTGCTTTCCAGCTCCGTTCTCCTGTGCAGGGCAACAAAAGAAGACCCAGCCGATCATCTGGGCAGAGAATAGATAGGGTCGGGGCCAGTCAGAGGTGGTATTTGCCGGTTCTCTGAATTACTTAAAATTTCTGCTACCAGTTCTCCAGAACTGGTCAGAACCTGCTGAATACCACCTCTGATAATGAGGTAATATCCTATTGACTTTTACAAAGACTCGATATTTCTTCTATCTTCACATTCAGATTTAAGTACACATATCAAAATGATAATTTATGGCATAGCTAAGTGACAAAGAACAACCCAACAGTTTTTCACAACACATCAGGTCTTTGCTTTTAAAAAAATTAGTAGCAATTAAAATTTTTTGCTGCTTCCTAGGGACAGCAGTACCAACATATTTATGACAGATCATTAGTTTTGGAGGAAAAAATAGTCAGAAAGTAATACTAGGCAATGAGATGCTTATTTGGCATACCATGAATTTTAAAATTAGCAATCACATTAAACTGCATCTCATGAATAATTTATGATTTTAAAAATCTGTAACAATTTGCTCTGATGGGTAGAAGAGAAAGGTTTTTAAGAAACATGTCAGAAAACAAGTTTCTGCACTAGTCTGAAGAAAAATATTAAAAATCGGGAAACAAAGACTTTGGTTTAGCAGAGAATAGACACTATGGGGTGCACTAGGTGACGATGAAGAAGATGGAAAATTGATGACATCACAACTTAAACCCCACCCTTTTGTGGAGCTTAGAGGGTTTGCAGGGTGGGGAAATTGTGTTAAAAGCAGGTTTAGGATTACATGCAGACTTTGTCATCAGTGGCTGTGTTCCATACCTCTGAATATATTTATATTGAAATTAGGATCTAACACATCCTGGATCAAAATATTATTTATTGCCTTCTAAATCAGCAGTCTATACATTAGGGCTCCAATATAATTACAATCAGAGCTACAATAAGATATTTTGCTGTGTGACAAGCGCTAGAAAACACTCCTATTCTTTCCTACGTACTACCCATGTAAGCAGTCTGATACAGTGGCAGGATTCAATTTTTTTTTACTACCGGTTCTGTGGGTGTGGCAGGGGAGGGATACTGTAAAATCTCCAGTCAGAGGTGGTATTTGCCGGTTCTCCAAACTATTCAACATTTCCGCTACTGATTCCCCAGAACTGGTCAGAACCTGCTGAATACCACCTCTGATCTGATAGTTGAAATGTACCTTTGATGCTATGAGAAAATATATAGATGATTGTAACTGAAGATATAATATTGTTTGTTAATACTCTTGAACAGGGGTGGGATTCTACCAGTTCGCACCTATTCACTAGAACTGGTTGTTAACATTCTAAGCAGTTCGGAGAACTGGTTGTTAGAAGAAATTACTGGCCTAATCCTGTAAGGAAGGCAGGAAGGAAACATTCTGGTGTTGCTTATAGAAACTTCCTCTCCATTAACCCTTATTACATTCTTGGCAGGACTAGTCTTCCTGTCTCAGGAACTTCTCTGGAGCTTTTTTCCCCTCCTTTGCGGGTACTTTGCTTGTGTGGAGTGACCATTCAAAGTTACAGTGGCACTGAAAAAAGTGACTTATAACCATTTTTCACACTTACAACTATTATAGCATCCCCACAGTCATGAGAGGCCAGGCAAGGAGATGCATGTCTCAATGTGAGTGATGTTGTGAGTTGGCCATGCCCAGTCAATCACATTACCACCAAGCCACGACCACCAACTAAGCCACGCCCACAGAAACGGGTGTTAAAAAAATTGAATCTCACCCCCGCTCTTGAAGGAAGTGGGCTAATTTAGGAGCATGGCACACACTGCTCTGTTTGCCAAAATCTGATTATTGCTTGTTCATGTTCTGCAGGTTAGTGCCTGCTCAGTGCCCACTAAAAAAAGAAAGAAAACAGCAATGCAATAGCACCAGTGGCATCATTCTACATTATAAACATGTCTCCTCTAGTATATGACTTGGTCTCCTTTTTTGATTATTCATACCCATATCTTGGTACCCTCTCAACTGATTATTTCATAACAGTGCATGAGTCTGGTTATAACTACAACACCTCAGTTTCTCTCTCTCTCTCTCTCATACATACACACGCACATACACATGTGCACACATTGATTTCATTATGCTATATATAATAAAGTGGAGTAATTTTTAGAGTGCCAGGCTGATTCTCTGTATCATGCAGTGTTCTTGATTTCTGTCAAAGACCCTAACCCAAAAGCATGTTAAGAGATAGTTTGACCTTGAAAACTTCAATCTCTTCTCTGAGCTATAGGGTGAGATCTACTATTAGCTTTGATAGGAAAAAGGAAAAGTTCACAGCGTTACTCCACAGTTAAATCTTGTAGTGCATATCAAGTGACAATATAAAAGCCAAGAGTTGTATAAGTTAACACTATCCCAGTTCAAATTGGCATGATGAATATGTATTAGGAGATCTAGATGGCATGGATTAGAGATTCTCTCAACGTCTCCAGTATCACCTTCTCTTTTCTGGATCATTCTGGGTTCAGTAACAAGGAATGGTAAAGGTAAAGAATGGAATTTAGTGCAATTGTGTTCTAAAAGAACTTTTTGAAAAATCAAGGACAGGGAGAATAGAGTTATGAAAAGCACATGCAATACTAACCTGGATAAAAAAGAGCTTGATTAATTCAGTTGTAGGCACCATACGCAATGGGAAGAGGATTGCGCTTTTCATAGGCTATCACTAATGCTAAAGACAAGTTGGGAATAAAGGATTTTGTGTCTTTTCTCTCTTCTGTATAAACTCATTTGACTTGCTAACTCTGTAATTCTCAAACAAGATTAGAATTATCAATAAATCAACACCTTCATAGATGAAAAACAAGACAGAATGCCTTGTTGCTGAGGCCCAGATAATAACAATAACTGCATCAGCAATAGCTACAACTCTGCAGAAACAGATTGTGCCCTAAAGCAGTAAATATCCTGCACACAAGAGGTTACCCCTGCTTCTTCTTCTGAAGGAGAGGAAGGCAGAAAAATAAAACTTTTAATCATCATTTTTAATGTGTCTTTTAGATAAGAAAATCACCAAAGAGTAATTTTAAGGAAAGGTCTGTCAGGCAGGAAGACTGGAGGAAGTGCTTTTTGTGCTCTCAGGATTAAAACAGCACAATGAGCTGTCACTACAATCCATCAAAACCTGATTGTATCAGCTGTCTTCCAGAAAGTCACCTGAGCTTACTGTAGAGCAACCTTTGCTCATGTTGCAACGTCGGTACAACACACATGTACATCTCTGCATGTTCGTGTTTTCAGGCTGATTAGTTTGCTGACAGCACTCTCTCTTTAGTATCTTGGGGGTATACAACAGTAGGCTCCATTCCATGGCTGTTTCTGTTTAACTTAATGAGAAGGCTATAATTGGCTTTATGATTGATTTAATATGAAGTAGATGCTCTTTCCAGGACATAAAAGAAAAATAAATTCCCCAATTAAAAAACCAACGTGATTCATCTCACCCTTTGCCTATCTTTTTCAGTCATATGCTCTTAAGTTCAATTACTTATGTCAAGATCTTTCCTGATCATCAGGAAGCATATGATGTCATCTTGTCTGAAGCCACCCCTTATCCTTGAGTCCAACTCATGAAGAATTTATGAATCCTCTATGATTAATCACTTCAGGTGACTACAATGTCTTGGAACAGTAGCTATTAAGTGCATCCACTTCCCCATGCCATTTCCATGGACAGTGATGTTCCAAATAGGGGAAGACATCTGTACCTACAAAGTGTCACTTTGATGGTACTGTTAAAGTCATTGCCACCAGCAGGAGAGGGGTAAATCAAGCAAAATCCTAGAGATCCAGTCTCCATGCAGGAAAGACCCCAAATGACTCATCTTTAGTCAGTCTCCAACTTTTCTGAAGAAAAAGAACAAAATTTATTTGAGAGGGCCAGGGTTTAAGGAAAGTGATCTTACTTAAGATTCCACAAGCTGCTGGTGGAAGATGCTTCAGGTCACTGAATGGTGAGTCCGCATCCCTTGATTTTTTTTTTAAAAAAATGTCTCTCCCTCCATTTTTGTGTTTGTGCACGCATGACTTCACAGGTGTGTGAGTGCGTGCACACACACACACACACAATGTCACCAAAAGATGAGCTGTGGGAGAATACCTGAGGCAGTAGCAGACACAGAAGGAAGTTCAAGCAAAAAATTGCCATGGCAAGACAAGACCTTGCATGGGATGTACCACTGAAAGAAAGCTGAAGTGGCTGACATTGAGAAATATTACCAGTGACTGGAAAAAGTTGGACTAAAAGAAGCACGAGTCACAAAACAGTATTAAGCACCAGAATCATAGAAGCACTTGTCTAGACAGGATCCAAGGTGCAGACTATGAAGAGAGATCTCAGAGACAGTCCATAGTGGCAAGGTGTAGGATGCAGACAAGAATACAATACACCGAATGGCACAACCAAGTAGATGGTAATGAATACAGGAATATTTGCATAGTATATGGGCTGGCACCTCCCAAGTTCAGACAGGTGATTCCACAGAAGCTCATGGATAATAAGAGGGCTAAGATCCTAGGGGACTTCTATAGGACTTCCAAATCCAGATGGTGAGGAAAATACTGGCCAATCAACAGTCATCAAGGTAGTACATAAGGACCAGAATTCAGCAATGGTGATAGATGAAAAAATGCCAAGTGACAGCAACATCATGAAGAAGAGCTTTAAGAAGCTGGAGAAGTATCAGGGTCTGAAGGAGGAATTAGAGACAATGTGGAAAGTAAATGCCAAGTGGTGGTAGCAGCCACCACTGTTATCCCCCAGGACTGTTATTCCCAACCTGGGGGAGTAGCTCCAATGAATCTCAGGAACAACACCAGACCCTTTTGCTCAGAAGGGTGCAGTACTAGGAATGGTTAAGATCCTGTCAGAGTCCCAGGCCTCTGGTACAGAACCAAAGATTGAGGAACACACAGATCATCCATAAAGTTGAGAAGAGACGTTATACTTTCATA
This sequence comes from Pseudonaja textilis, assembly GCF_049901715.1. Lineage (NCBI taxonomy): Eukaryota > Metazoa > Chordata > Lepidosauria > Squamata > Elapidae > Pseudonaja > Pseudonaja textilis. The sequence goes on from NC_141990.1 coordinate 154,875,073, forward strand.
GATGCATAAATATGTGTATGTGTGTATATGAGTGTATACATGCCACTTTAATATTTCAGGATAGCAAGTATTTTTAAAAACCAGTTAAAAAATTAAAACTAGAAGTAGCTTTTTAGCTAACAAAAATTTACTCCAGAAAAAAATAGTATCAATATTATTACTACATGATACCATATTATTCTGATGGGTAAAATCAGTTCATAGAGTAACTAAGGTATAGTAAGCCTGAAGTATGTCATGTCCTAGTAAGTTCTAGTATTTTTCCTAGCATACTTTCTTGAATGAGATATACCACAATTATAAGTTTGGATGTAGTTTTTTTCATAAGCTGCCCAAAGTTACCCTGTGGTAAGATGGGTGACTAATAAATTTTATAAATAAATAATTTTTCATAATTTAAAATCTTTCTCTAAATTTATAGTTTAGTATTTGAAGAAAGTTAGCCTTTATGAAAGAGCGTGAGAGAATATTTTTCTTCTGGCCTTCAAGCCTGAGAAAAAAGTGATGGAAATCTATAGGCACTCTCAGAACAAGATTTTACACATTTGGAAGGAAGAAAAGAGTTTCAGAAATGTTCACAGGTCTTTGTTCCTCCTTGAAGATCAACACTATCAGAATACATTTTGCAAATAATACGTGAATTTATTCAATTAACATAAAATAACCCAATCATGGCATTCCGTTTTTCTCAGATGCTCCGAGACTACTTTTTATTTTAACCTACCATATCAGCAATTTCCAATTGATTTGCTGGAGAAACGTTACTACAATAGTTTCATTAAAAAGAATGCATGTTATATACAAAATTCTATAAACAATTACATTCATACATGGTGTTTGCAAAAAGCTAAATTAATGATGGTGGAGTTTCTACCTGACTTTCTATATTATACAAGATTATAACATTTACTTTAATTTATGGACTACTGCATTATACCAATTGATGTAAAATTAATACATGTTCTATTTATAGTAAACTGGAATTATTTGATTTGCAACACGTGTCCTTGACTCTTCTGTTCTTTTTGTTTACCAGAGGGCTTGATGGATAGTTAGCCAGAATCCACTTGTTTTGCCAACATTCACTGTCCTGAATTTGAAATTAGACAGGTGATTTGTGACCTGGAAAGGATAACCTTGATTCTTTTCAGTTGTGCATTCAGTGCTACTTCCTTAAATTTAAACTTAAAAATTAATGAAGATAAAGTTAAAATAAAGGGGGGAGATGGGGGAGGGGGGAGAAGAAAAACTTGTCAAGTCACAGACAAAATGTTACCTGCCTTAATCATGGAGGAGAATGTAGCATCATTTCAACCAAATTTCTGGAAATATATACACGTACCTGAGTTATGTTACATGCACCTGAAACTTTCAATCTTAGTTTGTATTTAATTTTTCTCTTCCCCTTCCCCATGATAATAAATAGTATAATTTCAATAAGAACAATAAGAAAAATCAAGTTTTGAAGAGCTCTCTCTTAGAAATCAAAACTCATTTATCTGAGACTAAACTCTAAATTATGGGTTCCTTTTAATGAAAAATAATACATTTCCATTTACCCCCAGATTTATTTTATTCTTAATTGTAAAATATATAAACTGCCTCAGTCTTCAAATATTCTATGCACAGTACAAGGAGTAACAGAAGCAAGCCAATGGTCATCTTGAGAGCATGCTGTTTCAGAGGAACAAAGACATTGAATGTCTGTTTTTGGATTCCCTCCTGCTATATTTCTTGGTAAATGGGGAGGAAATTTTCAACAACCATGTTTGTGTGTGCAGTTGGACTGGGTATAATTAAGATAGGCAATTTCATATATACAAAGGCCTTGAGTCATAGGCTTCATTGGGTATATAGATGCCTGCCTATGTTCAGTGTGGGGTCTGCATTTCCAGTCTTGAATGCTATAAGGACATATGATCATTAATAGTGGTTATGCTTTGATCCCAAACATCATGAGACATTAACATTGTGGAATAACCCAAATTTGAAAAACAGTGAGGAAGATGCTTTATTGAAGGTGTGGGCTAAACAAGTCAGACTTAAAATAAACAATTTCAAGTGGTTGTTTTAAAGATTTTGAAAGATTGCACATTGAATATGACTTGCCTACAATATTCCCTTGGCAATGTAGGCAAATGAGACACATATTAATTAAATAGTATGGTTCAGATGTTTTACCAGCCTCCAAGATAGGTGCAATTTTAGGATTCTTAAGAGATGCAGTGTTTGAACAGAAAAACTTTTCAATTTTATAAGAAGTTAAAAAGTAAAATGACAGTTAATATTAGTTATATATCTGAATTGTGGAATGAAAAATTGAATATCCAATTCTGGAAAATTAATGGGTCAGGATGATAAGAAGTGCAAAATATGCTTCTTATGATTTAAAAATGAAATTAGTCCATAAAAATAACATTACTTCATTGCCTTAGAGAATGTTTAAAAAGAGATGGACATTATATTTTTGTTCCTTTTGCTTTGTAAGAAATTGAATGTTCTGTTAACTTACATGATCTGATCTTTGCCAGCTACAGTCCTGTTCTTTCAGATCACTACATAAGTCAATCCAATTTTGGGAAGAAAATAATTAAAGTTTTTGCAAAAACATCCCTATATCATGAAGAGGTTAGTTCAGTCAATTCTGGGGCACAGCAGAGAATAGTTTATGTAACCGGACAGAAACTTACTCCCCTGATATTAAATAATGGATCCACAGTGTATGCCTATTATCTATTTTTGAAAGACCACCATGTTCTAAAAATGAGAAGAGAAAGCAATGTTTCTATATTTTTATTTATTCATTATTTCAGTATGTATAGTAACCCATCTCAAATACATGATTCTGGGTAGCTAACAGCACTGGTCTGGATTTAATGCTAAAAATCATTTAAAAATTGAATTAAATTTATATTGTTGTCAGTATTTAATATATGGAACTGTAGTTCTCTTTTCTTCTGTTAAATACATTTCTTTTGAGGGAGGGTCATACAGTTTATTTAATCACTATAATCTGTATACATTTTCTTTCCCCATTGTATAATCATTGTCTTTTTTTCTGCTAAGTAAAATTTACACAGTTTTAATATTGGTATAAATCTCTAAAAATGATATTATAGATTTTTAGGGAAAAGAATTGATTAGATTACAAACCAGAATATTTGGATGTTCTGAAGAGATGAAACCCATCCTGTATTGGTCCTCACTACTCCAGGGCCTTGGACTGTCCCAACTGCTTCCTTCTAGTTAGGTTAGCTCTTCAGGTATATTAGAATAGCCTCTGCTAGATTTTGAAGCATATTCACCTGAGTTTATTCTCGCAAACTCTACTGTTAAATGACTGTCTTTGCCTACACTTGCATTAATGGACCATATTTTCCATTTCAGAGGTACAAGGTTTCATTTTGTTCTCTCACTCATAGATAGTCCAAACTCTGATTTGCCCTGCTGTGTGTGTGTGATAACATGCAAAGTTCCCACATTGACTTATTCTCCTCACACAGTTATTTTAAAAACATTTGTCCTCTTAAAAAAAAACATTTGTCCTCTTTCTTCCTATGGAAGAAAGCATAAAAAATGGCCAGGGCCAAAACAGATGTACATTATGCACAGACTATTGAGTCTTTTCCTATGCATTCCTATACACCCTTCATTCATCACGTTCAAATACATTCTTCACACAATCTATTTATGCAAACAAGTCATTCATCCTATTCACATGTATATCCCCACTTTTTCACCCATGCATATTTTTCTTTCCCCTTTTGGCTCTTTTTCCAGTTCTTCAACATCTCACTACAGATTTATATCAAAGCTTTGATTTTCTGATTCTTTTCAGGTAGGGCTGTGCAGGCAGGGGTGGGATACGACAGGGTTAACTACTGGTTCGGGATTTATGAGCTTCCCTGCATGCTGCGAGCTGCGCGCCTGTAAATCGTCACCAGCACACTGTATGCAGAGAAGCAGCCTTTGAAACAGCCCTCTTTTCCTGCTTTTTTAACTGCAGCTGTGCCTCATTCGGCAGCTGAAGTTGAAAAATCAGGAAATAAAGATCAGGTAAGAGCCTGGGTGGGAGGGAGGGCAAAAACATCAGCAGACATAGAACCGGTTCTATGTCTGCTACCAGTTCAGAACTACCAGTTCTACAGAGGTGGACAGAACCAGTAGAAACCCACCCCTGTGTGCAGGTCTGAAACACCTATCCAAGAAGCTCTTTCACAAAGAAAAACATCCTTCTTCCCAGTAAGGAAGAAACAAAATGGCCATATAGCTTTGAATTATCTGTCTTCTGAGATTGTCTCTGGAACATCTGACAGCTGGACAAGTTTTTTTGACCATTGCATGGCACATGTACAGCAGCTTTTCAACCAATCCTCTCTTTACAGAACTGCTAGTCAAATATAAATAATTTTTGTTACAGAGAAGCGCATCATTTCTTTAATAAGAAACACATTGTTTCCATACTTGAGTGGTTTTATCAAAATTAAGCCCTATCTTATGGAGGCTATTTTCAATTCCTTTTCTAAATATTTTAAGAACATTGTTTTTAAGAATATTTAAAATTTAAATTTAAACAATATTTTAAGAACATCGTTTTCATTGAGAGATTGATCAAGACTCTTTTGTAGATCAGTTATTGACAGCTCCACCCCTATTAATGTACACTGTATATCAAGTCTGAAGTTTTGGATTCACAATGTAAATTCTTGAATATATTGAGATATATACTATATATATATATATATATATATATATATATATATATATATATATATATATGGATCTTTGTTTTGGGTTTTCTCCCGCGTAAGATAATCTTACGCGGAGAAAACCCAACAACCAAAGATCCACATATAAATACCATGAGAACCTCAGAAAACTATATATATATATATATATATATATATATATATATATCTTCTATACTTTTTAGATATATATATATATATATCTTCTAAAAAAATTACTACCTTGAGCAGCTTAGCATTATAAACCAACTTCTCAACTCTAACTCTAGATGATTTATAAACAACAATAACAAACTCAACAGTGCTGCTGATTAAGACAGCTTTGAATATTTATCCAGTTTAAAAAATGTCCTTTTAAGTGACGTTTATCTTTTCAAGAGATTTTAAATGACTTTTGAGTCCATTACAGCATTTGTCCTCTTAGCCCATTTCTCTTACGTTTGCTCAACAGTCTTTGATGAGAGATTTTATCAAAGGCTTTATGAAAATCTAAGAATAAAATATCTGTTAGATCACTGTATCCCCATGCTTCTCTGATAAATGTCACAAAGTCAACAAGGTTATTGAGACAAGATTCATCCTTGCAGGAGTGACAGAAATTAATCTTTGTATGTGTTTCAAAACAACCAAACAAAGTATTATATCTAGAGTACTAAAGGATTAGATTATCTGGAAGATACAATATCTCTGTGGAACTAATTATTTTTACTTCTTAATTGTTTTATTTTCTTCATTGCCTGGTAAGAACTAACACTGTTTCCATTTCAGATTTGTAATTTATCTTACTGATGTTTTTTCCACAGGAGTCTATAAAATAGATTGTGCTTTTCCACCTGTTGGTTAAGAGAAAGCTTATAATAAAATAAATTGCTTTGAATTACTATGTTTTGCACAAATATGAGGGTTGATAGCTGAATACAATAAGGATGATAAAGCATGATAAAATATGCATAAGAATAAATAAAATGCTTAGCAAATATTCACTATTGAGGTGAGAGTATAATGTGTGATATCCCTTTGGTTTTTTATAAATGGAAAAGAAATACTTATGGTGATATTAGGTGTGTGTTAGTTGAATATATGCATGTGAGTGTATTTTTGAGTGCCTATAAGAGTATATTGGTGGCCAAGAATGCAAATGAATTGAAGTGAAAGTTAGATATCTGATTCAACCAGGAATATGGATCTGAAAATTAACATATCAAAGACCAAGGTTATTATGTTTCACAGGGAAACTGAGTAAAGAACTCCAAACTATATAACTAGCTTAAAACTAGAGCAAGTATGTGAATCTGTACACTTTGGTAGAATGTTTAATAAAGATGATAAATTGGGAAGAGAAATGTTAAGATGTTCACATATTGACAATAAAATGGCAGATAGTATGGTTTATTGTGAGGAAGAAATGGTTAAAGAAAGCTAGAAGTTGGGGAAAATGTGTTTCTTCTCACTTTATACAGAGATCAGAGTTGGATATATCAATAAGTTGAATGTAGTGAGAATGTTGTTCTGATGAAATAAGTGTGGTAAAAAGTATGTAGGATAAAAATGAAAGGATGCTGAATGAAGTTGGATTGTGTACAAAAGCAAGTGACCAGTATATAAAGAGAAAATGGATGAGGGTTGAATTATTTTCCTCCACTACATGGTGGGTCAAGATAAAAAAAATAATGGTTGGATTGAATTGATGAGATCCTCAAGGAAAGAAAAGTTTACAAACAAAAAAGCAAGTATGTGGATGTGATGGGAGAAAGGATGGTTTGCAAGAATAGGAAAGAATAAGGGGGTATCAGACAACAAATGTCCCATTGTGTCATAATTTCAGAGATATTTCCTTACTTAAATAGAAAAACTGCCAAGGGCAGTTTAAAAAACTCTTCCCTTCCCTTCCCTTCCCTTCCCTCCCATCCCATCCCATCCCATCCCATCCCATCCCATCCCAGGGTAACTAGAAGATAGAAGATAGAATAGAAGATAGAATACTTTATTGGCCAAGTGTGATTGGACACACAAGGAATTTGTCTTGGTGTAAATACTCTCAGTATACATAAAAGAAAAGATACATTCATCAAGAGTTGAGAATCATAAGGTACGGTCATAAAGTAACTGTTATGGAACATTGAAAATGAAGATCAGATGACCTTGGTAACAGCATAGCAGCACACCAATAATCAGTAGCATTGAAGCTGTCACAATTCTCCCACAGTTTTGGGCACATTCTGTAAGTTAGCTTATTTAAGATACCTTGTTGCCCTTTGATATACCCACTTCACCTTCAGTTGAAGGTTATAACAACAAGAGTTTTATTAGTATATAGAAAATGAATATTAGCATGAACTAAATTCCAATTCTTTTCTTCTCTCTTATTTCCTGCCTTTATTTTCTTTTGTGTACCATTGCTAATGTTATTTCAGTAGTTTGTATAATTTTGTTTACCCCCAAAAGAAGATCATGATGATTATGTATGTATTTGTACATATGTATACAGTTGTTGTGGTTAGCCGGCAGCAGGTGTGGATGCCTGAGGAGAGCGAGGACTCAGATGAGGGTCCAGAACCATTAGAGAGTGGACTGCTGCCTTCAGAGATTGTGTGGGCTGGCAGCAGTGATGAGGAGGTTCCCGAGGATCCTGTGCCAAGTGCGTGTGCACGCAGGATTGCTCATAGGAAAGAGCAGCTACAACAGCATGGTCGACTCGGGATTAAGGCTGCAAGGTAATGGCCCCTCTTCAAGAAGATAAAAGCCAGCTGTGAAAGTAACGTACTTTGCAGAAGGCAAAGACATTTTGAAACTCCAGCCTCGTGGATATTCCAGTATACTGAGTTTGTATTTGAAGATTCTTATTTTGCAAATTATTTCTTGTCTGTTATCTTTTGGCAAGTCTTGCACAGTTTGGCAAGACTTGTGCTTACCACAGCTAATTATTTTGTAAAAGCATTACAAGATTTTTGTTCTTTTGGGATTGTGTTTGATTTGTTGGAAAAGGGTGTGGGTCAGAACAATAGTTGTTAAAACAATGTGCTCCTGGAACAGGAGGAGAATAAAAGGAGGATATGCACAGCCCCTAAATAGAGGACAAAACAAGATGGAGATCTACAAAAGTGACTTTTGATGTATGCATCCAAATGAAAAAAATAATTATTTTAATTTAGACAGGCCTATAATACAGTTTATGATATTGTTATATAGAAACAGTTATTCAGAATCTATGAGCTAGATGAATCTTCTCACAAAGTATTTTATCTTTCAGGAAAATTGAAAAATGGATACCATCAAACAATATCCTTCAAATTGAAATCTGTTGTCTGTAAATTATAAATTGGGACTTGTGATCATTCTATTAATGGCTTCTACAGAAACAAGCTTCTTTTCCTGCAGCAATATAATGTCTAAGCATTATTTGATTTGATTCTCTTATGAAATTCTGCTTTGCATCTGGTAAAGTCCTGGGCTAACTTAATGTGCAGACAGGAAATATGATTGATTGTCATCTAAGAGCAAGAAGCATGAATAGAGATCCAATCAATCCTCTCTTTTCCTCTTTCAAGTTTTGGGATAAGGACAGGTAACATGAGATTTATGAGCATCATTTGGCCTATCAACCCCAGTTGTGTAGTCCTTGGATCAACTCTCGGTTGCAATGCCCAAAACATCATTTTCATTAGGACATTATTTTTTGTTTCGTTTTGTTTTGTTTTTTTCATTTTAGGAACAGAATAAGGAACATTGCAAGAGAAACATGGCAAGAGTTTTACGCTTAGGCAAGAAAAACCAAAAGTACACATATAGACTGGGTGAAACCAGGTTCAACAGCAGTAACTGTGAGTGGGATCTTGGAGTCTTAGTGGACAACCAGCTTAATATGAGCCAGCAATGTGCAGCAGCAGCCAAAAAAGCTAATGCAATCCTAAGTTGTATTAACAGAGGGATACAATCAAGATCAAGGGAAGTACTAATACCACTCTATAAAGCCTTAGTAAGACCACACCTAGAGTACTGCATCCAGTTTTGGTCACCACACTATAAAAACATGTTGAGACTCTAGAACAGTGGTTCCCAACCTTTTTTTCGCCCCGCACCCCTAAAGAAATTTCACTCGAACCTTGCACCCCCTGAAATAAATAATAAATAAAAATGCCAACATATAGCCAATATCCTATTATTTACCTGGACTTTTCTCGCAGCCCCTGGAATATCGTCTCGCACCCCCAGGGGGTGCGAGCACCCCAGGTTGGGAACCCCTGCTCTAGAAAAAGTGCAGAGAAGAGCAACCAGGATGATTAGGGGACTGGAGACTAAAACATATGAAGAACAGTCTCCCACTTGGGCAGTGGGTTTGGACTAGATGACCTACAAGGTCCCTTTCAACTCTGATTATCCGTTAAATCTGTTAAAGTTTCTCATCTTCCATAAAACGGGACAGACATACCTTTAATAATCTAAGTGTTATCATCTTGATCAAAATATACATTTAAAAAAACAAAAGTGTAACCCCAACTTCTAAAAGGTAGGCAGGCAATCACACCTTGGTTGCCTGAATCCAGATGGCCACTAGAGGATGCAAAGATGTCTAAGACACTCTAATTCTTTACCACTTTCTAGAGATTGTCTAGAATTTTGAGCCCAAATCTGGAAGTCTTTGGGAGACAAGAAACCATTTTTGCAATCAGATGCCCACTGGTTTCCTAGAGTATAGCTCCACAGGAGAAACACTCTACTGTCCTATCTCCTCTTCTCTTGCATTTCTTACAGCGCCTTCATTAAATCAATCACATGCAATGGACAAACTTGAACAAGCTTATTAAGCTAGACTTACTAAGTTTCAAACAGATTTCAAGATGCCTTAAATAGCCTCCTAAAAAAGAAAGAAAATCTGTACAACATGGCTTGCATTACATCCTAAGACAGAGACCATCTGCAGACTGTTAATGCCTTTTCAGTTCTCATACAACATGGGAACGAGATCTGTAAATTTAAAAACTTCCTTAGTATTTTAACATTATTAGCTGACATTTTCATTTACATCAAATGCCCAGGGAAACTGTTTTTGTGCTTGGTGAATGAGGTACCATTTATATTGTCATTAAAAAAGGCGAAAATTATATCTCAATTGGTTATATACAACCTCTTTGAAATGTGCTTTTCAATTGCAAAATGCATCTAAACTGTTGAGGGACCTCTTTGCCTCTGCTACATCAATCACGGTGCTCTGTTGCTTTCATTTGCTCTAATTCTCCTTCCACCAGAAGGAGAATTCCACTCCTTCCACTCTGGATGGAGAACTTGCATTGTGCCTTTTCACAGTGCACGTTTTTAACTTCTCAGGACTCATTCAAGGAGACAGCATCCGTTCTGTATTTGGGGTTCCCTGCGAGGGCTGCACATCCTGCATGCTTGGCTGGAAGCAGTTTAATACTGTCATGGTTCTCATGGGGCTTGTCCCATGTGGTTTTAATTAACCTTTAATGTCTGCCTTCAGGGCAAAACACTTAAGGGGTTAACCAGTTTTCTCCAAAAGAATGAATAGTTAAATGCTAACATATGTTTCTCAATACATGGCCAAAGTTAAAATCATCTGTTTCCCTCCCTCCCTCCCTCCCTCCCTTCCTTCCTTCTTTCCATCCATCCATCCTCAAACTGATGTAATTTCCAGTATAGGTGAATGAGCCAGCAATGTGCAGCAGAAGCCAAAAAAGCTAATTCTAAGTTGCATTAACAGTGGGATACAATCAAGATCAAGTGAGGTACAAATACCACTCTATAAGCCTTAGTAAGACCACTCCTGGAGTACTGCATTCAGTTTGGGTCACCACTTTATAAAAACATGTTGAGACTCAAGAAAAAGTGCAGAGAAGAGCAACCAGGGTGATTAGGAGACTGGAGACTAAAACATATGAAGAACGGTTATGGGAACTGGGCAAAGCTAGTCAAGTGAAGAAAAGGACCAGGGGAGACATGATAGCAGTGTTCCAATACTTGAGGGGCTGCCACAGAGAGGAAGGGGTCAAGCTATTTTCCAAAGCACCCGAAGGCCAGACAAGGAATAATGGATGGAAACTGAACAAGGAGAGATTTAACCTGGAAATAAGGAGAAACTTTCTGACAGTGAGAACAATCAACCAATGGAACAGCTTGCCTTCGGAAGTTGTGGGAGCACCATCACTTGAGACTTTCAAGAAGAGATTGCACTGCCATTTGGCAGAAATGGTGTAGGGTCTCCTGCTTGGGCAGGGGGTTGGACTAGAAGACCTACAAGGTCCCTTCCAACTCTGATTATTTGTTATCTGTTTCAAGATAAACAACTATGGGGTATGTAGGGAGTTCCGGTTTGTCAGGCTTTGGAGGCAGCAGAAATTCGCATCTGTGCGTGATCCCTGCCGTGCTCGCTGCCGGAGTGCCTTCGATCCAGTCGGATTGGGAGGCTATAGTTATCCTGTAGGGATAACTGAAGAGAGGGGAGATCTGGGCAGGAATCTGGGGGCATCGCAACCCCCTTCCCCAGCCGGCTTAACTCCCTTTTCCAAAGGCGGTGGAGCGGTGGTCAGCAATGGCCGCCACAAAGAACCTCTCAGCCGGACAACTTTTGTGCAAGAGGAAGTTGAGAAAGTGAAAGCTTTTGGCTGAACCGGGATGACAAGCAACATCTGAATACCCTGGAACTTTGGCTCTTTAAGTGATACATTGTTTTCCAGAAGATTGTAAAGCTGCGGTTGAAAGTGAAAGGGAAAGCTTTTTTTTTCCTCCTCACTTTCCTTCCCTACAGAGACAGCAGATAGAAATTGGAAATACCCGCTTTGGCAGCAGAAGGTACTAATTTTGAAAATTAAAGCCAAGGGGACATTAGATTTCTAAACACTGACATTTAAAAATTAAAATCTTTTTGCTATAAGTGGGAAGGAAGAGAGGTAAATGATTTATACCAAGATTTGTTGAAGGAGACTGCTTGGACCTTATAAGATCAGAGATTAAATTGCAATAAAACTTCCAAAAATTACCTTGGAATTGTGTAATTGAATTCTACCCCAGGAAGAGAAAGTATTAAAAGAAGAAAGTGCTAAATAAAACAGTTTGTGCTGATTTTGATTGCTTGATGACTTTGGGACTTTTGTAAACTATATTTTGAAAGACTAAAAAAAACATTTGGATTGTTTAAAAAAAAATTCACAATGGTATCTGTTGAAGAATTGAAAATGGATTTGAAAAGTTAAAAGAAGAGGAAGAAGAAGGCAAGGGGTCTTTTGGATCTATTTTTCGCTTCTTAGAAATGGCGATTTTTACTTATCAGGAAATGCAACAACAAGAAGGTTGGGATGAAGAAGAAGAAGCCATCTTTAATGGACATATAATTTTAATTGAGGAAGAAAAGGGTAAAAAGGAAAAGAAAATGGAGAATTTAAGTCCTAAAAAAACAACCAAGAAAGGGAAAAATAAGGTGAAAAATCGATATAATGTCAGAAAGCAACAGAAAAGAGGAATACAACGGAAAGGGGAGACTAAAAGGCTGGAGATTGAGGGGGGGGGTGTAAAAAGGCTAGATTTGACAAGGAAGGAAGGGGAAAAGTGAAGAGAAGTTATAAAGGCTTAAAACAAGATGTTAAAAAACAGATTTTTTTCAGAGACAAAGGGTAAAATATAATCTAAAAAGAGATTCTGCAAAAGTACATAAGATTGTATTGTAGTATTTGTATTTGAAATAGAGTTAGAAAATTGGAATAACATATGTGTTAATAGAACATTGTAGGGAATGTGTAAAATGTTTAAGATTTAACTAATAGAGTTTAATTAATTAATTTGTTATGGAACATTGTTTTTACCATACTATAAGCTCATTAAGTTTTTTAATTTAAAATGTTATGCAGAATGTACTAAGCAGAATCTTAATGGAAATTATGTATTATTTTAAGTGTTAAATTTGGGGGAAAGATAGAAAGGTGTCATACTTCAACCAATGATTACAGGAAAAAGTTTGTATTAAAGAGAAAAGATAAATAGATAATCGAAAAAGAACGGACAAAAGATACAAGTATAATGATTTAAATTGAGATTAAATAAATAAAATAGAATTAAGAGAGTGAAAAGAAGGGAGAAGACATATGGAAAATATAGAATGTTAAATAAGATATGAAATAGTATATAAGGTGAGCATTAATTTGATTTATATCTGTACAAAAAGTTGTAACCCGGGGTTAAGCTGCTTTCTAAAAAGAAGTTTTATGTCTTTATGTTATTTATTTTGTTTGTTTATGTTTGTTTATTGAGAATTAATAATGTTGGATAAGAACATATGAAACAGTAATAATATGAAAGATAGTAATATGAAATAGATGAAAGTATAAGTTTAATGAATAAAATTGAACAGAAGTAAAGGAAGAAACAGTGAGAAGTTGGAAAAAGAGTAATAAGATATGAAGTTGAATACATAAGATGCATATTAAATTGTGTTTGTATGGAAATGTGATAATTTAGAATTATGTTGTACTTAAATAAGATGTTTTATTTGTTTTGTTAAGCAGTTCTTAGAAAAGATGTTTTAGGTTCTTACGTTTTATGTTTTGTTTGTGTATTGTCTTTGAAAATTAATAAAATTTCTTTAAAAAAACAACAACTATGGGGTATGTAATGCCAGCACAAACCTGCAGGTCCAGTCCTGGGTAGCACTAGATGAAAACTCTACCAAAGCCAGATAGACATATTGCCCAGCGATCAATTTCATAATCCCATTAGGATCGATTCTTATTACAATCCTCCATTCATCATCAGCACTTCTAGATGGAGAATTGCTCCTTATTTTGTTTATGTTTACATGTAACTTCTGCTTTTCTTCAAATCACTACTCGTCCATAAAATCTTATACTGTGAAAGTTTGATTTAATGGAACAGTAGTGGACTATTCCACTACTTCAAACTTGTGCCTTAAATTACACCACTTGTGATGATTTATAGCCATCTCGTAATGATACAATACAAATCGTGCAATTTACATCATTTTGCAATGATGAAAATACTGGAAAATACAAAGAATTAATGTAAATTTAATTGCCTTGTTTGGATTACTTCAGCTGCAACGAGCCTTTAATATGCCCCAATGGTTTTCACTGCCACCATCCTATGAGGTTGACTTCATCTCTTTCCCAGACTATGAATGGGTTTTGTAGTGGAAAGAAGGAGGGGTAGGGGGAAGAGCAGCAACCAAGGCAATAGTCAGACAAAAGAAATCTGAGTCCGGGGCAAAAATGTAATTTGAGTAGGCATCTCAGACATGGCCCTTTACTTTTCATGAAAGTAAAAGGGTGGAGTGAGGAAGCAAATTCAGACTTGCAATATTCCATTGTTGTAACCTTATAATCAACTTAGTTTTAGCATTCATAACTCTGGCATCCATGTCTGGTCTACTATACAGGAAAAATCTTATGTTGCCTTTTGCTTTGCCAATGATAGTACTTTCACTTTTATTCTGACACTGTCCAAGGAGAACTTCAAGATGTATAAAATTTGTTTGGCTTTGTTACTTATTACCCAAGAAATTCATAAGTAAATATGGGTATTTCACAGGTATATAGTTTTTTTAAAGTGGCAATAGCTTTTCAAATCTTGCAGGCAGAATAATATGATAAGCAACATCTGGTTCAAATTTACACATGTAAAAATGGCAAGAGCAACAAGTCTTGGACATATTTTGAGCAATACTAGTGCAGTTGGGTATTTTGTGAGAAAACCTATCATAATCCCTGGGCCTTGCTATATCATTATCCTTCCCTTTGCATATCATTTCTAGGCAGCACTTCCTCAGCCTAAAGAACTGATTTTGCAGAGATTTCAACGATAATTAGTGTTAATTGAAAAATTAAGGTCAACAGTAGAAAATTGAAGGTTTCAAAATAATTTCAGAATTGAGCACTTATGTGGAAAACAATTATTCAGTATATTTAACATTAGAGATATGATTAATGTTATTATTTTTGTCTGCACCAAAATATATGATGCTTAGGTACCACACTGTTTATGTATTGATGTGTATATGTAGAATAAAATAAAAAACTTGATTTAAAAAAAGTGTTCAGTATATTTATCATCAGTTAGATTTTCTAGACCCTTTATATTCTCTGAGGGACAGTTTCTTTCCATAGACACCCTTGGAGAGGCAAGAGGAAGGCAATTGATGAGAGGAAGGAAGGAAGGAAGGAAGGAAGGAAGGAAGGAAGGAAGGAAGGAAGGAGGGAGGGAAAGAAAGAAAGAAAGAAAGAAAGAAAGAAGATTCACTTCAAGTACTTAAGCTTTAATGAGAACTAAGAGAATATTTAATGATATGGAGTTTTTGCTAATATAAATTAGGACACTTTTGAATTGAATTTCAACAAGAGAATTTAGTAGTTTTAGTGAAAACAGCCTCTAAGATAAATACAGACAATGGGGATTGCTTTTTCCCTTCTGGCAACAGGAAACTCTGGCAAAATATTTAAGGACATGAAGATAGTTCTCTAGCAATCCGGCCAGCTCCCTTCCTGTGCACTAGTTTCTTTTAGTTGTCTTGCCTCTCAACTGAGCTTGAGAGAAAATGTTGGCAATGGAAGCTTTTTCTGTCTGTAACTAACAGGGTCAATTCAGTGTGTCAGCTGGGAACTGGGAAGATAGACTCGTATTGACACAAGTGCCTTTTTGCTGTGGAATCACGAAGCAAAAGCACCTGGAGGCTCTTCTGCCTTTTTCATTAAGATGCAAAACTGTTGCCTTCTTTATCTTAAACACAACTCTGTCATCTACATTTGTACACTAAACAGTGCATTTTGATTGCCTTGTTTTGTGTCCAGTCTCATCCAAAATGCAGGAAATGTTTGTTAACATTCAGTGTATTTGGGGCTGAGTTAGAAGGGCCTCAGGCTCATCTCCCTGATCTCTGTCAGAGGATAGTCAATAACCATTAGCCCTTCAAATAGTGGATGCCCAACCTATACTGCATTTATTTATTTAAAAAATATTTACATACAAGCCACAGGGAGAAGCATGTGAGAGCACATGGCTTCCCCAAAGTACTAGAGCTCAGAAAGAAGTGATGCCAAAAGAAGACAAACTTAATGTACTGAGGAAAAAGATGGGTGGTTTTTAGCACCATGCTCTACAAGAAAGGGATAGGAAATTATGAAAAATCATTTTCATTGGCATCATGAGAAGAAAAACCCTCTGAATTGACAAGGAGCTGTCACCACAATCACTTGGCTGGGAAAACATAAGTTGCAGCTAAATACACGGCTGCAGGGGAAAATTGGTTGGAAGGGTGGCATATGTTAAAAAGCAACACAATTATGATAATCTTAAAAAGAGCAGTTAAAAATAGATATAATTGTCCAACTTAGTATGAGACAATATGACAGTAATATAGTATATCTGTGCCCTGCAAAGAGTTTCTGAGACAATAATGAAGGGCAGGGATGGGATCCGACCGGTATAACTATCGGTTCTATCACTTTGCGTCATGTGTGGGCGAGTCATGCAAGTGCAATTTATGACCTGATGAGCTGCCCAGACAGCTGAGCAGTGCTGCATGCAAGTGCGCAGCAGTTGGAAAAGCCCTTTTCCCTCCAACTTTTTCAACCGCAGCTGTGTCACGCAAAGCAGCTGCGGTTGAAAAAGCAAGAAATAAAGGTCAGGTAAGAGCCCGGGCGGGCAGGTGGGCCAAAACAGTAGCAGACATAGAACCGGTTCTATGTATGCTCTCTGTTTGCTGCTTTTCAGAGCAACCAATTCTGCAGAAGTGGACAGAACTGGTAGAATCCCACCCCTGATGAAGGGCCTGGTTTTCCTTTTAAACCCTTGTGGGACACCTGAAATGGAGGGATCTCTTGATGCTCTTCCATTAATGATATTAAAGATTTTGTAAGATTCACGGTGATTTTGTCAACCCTGAAGTTGACCTGACCGGAGCCATTTTGAGGCTTCAGTGTTGCCACACTGAAGTTAAGGGATAGGGAGCGGGGAACTGAGATAGTTGGGGTTTTGTAGCCAGAACAAAATACTTTCTCCTGGTAACCAAGGATATTTCCACAGGTGGCCAGATGGAGGAGGAGTGAAGTTACCAGGCAACGCGATGGCTCCCTGATTGGACCATGTGACTTATTGTTTGGAAAGAGGGGAAAACTTTTACTTTTTTATTTATTAAACATTTATTTGACATATATTTAAAACAGACAAATCAATATATATATATATATATATATATATATATATATATATATGTGGATCTTGGTTGTTCACACACACACACAGAGATCACACACTAGGCCACACAGAAGTCACAGATCACAGGCTTCAGTCACACACACACACACACACACACAGAGCACATATATATATATATATATATATATATATATATATATACACATGTGTATATATATATATATATATATATATATATATATATATATACACACATAGACACACACAGACACACACACACATATATATATATATACGTATATGTATATGTATAGGTTTTCTGAGGTTCTCACGGGTATTTGTATGTGGATCTTTGGTTATTCAGGTTTTCTCCCACGTAAGATTGGAAGTAACTAGGCAACATTTCGATGAAGACTCATTCATCATCTTCAGGCTTGTTTCTTCGGCTCTGTGCTTCTCAGAGTGATGTGAGCTTGAAGCTGCTTCTTCCTTTTAACTACTAGTGGGGATGTGACTTGATTGGGTGGGGGCTTGGCTGTGTTTTGATTGGGTGGGGGTGTGTTCTCATTGGTTGGGCCGTGTTCTGATTGGCTGGAGGTGTGTTCTGTACAGGTGGGAGCTTGGTTGTGCTCAGGTTAGCCTTAGTTGCTGGGGATTTGAGCTGGTGAGCTGTGATCCTGCTGTTTGGCTTTGAGTTTGTGGTTGTGCCGCATCTTGATGGTGGGTGTCAGTTCGCTGCAGTGCGGCTTCTGGTTCTGTGTCTCATCTTCTGTGTGGGTGTGAGTCTGCTTTCTACATGGAAGTGTGGTGGTGGCATCTTGTGTGGCCCTCGTGGGTGTGGGTCTGGTGTCATTCTTCATGCTAGGTACTCGTCTGTTCAGGAGGGCGGGTTTCCAAATGGCTGGTAGGCAGGAGGTGTCATCTCATTTATTCATGCTGTGTGGGCATTTTTCTATCTCTATGGCTTCTCTGATTATTCTGTTGTTGAAGTGTTTTGACTTTAAAAATACCAGAACTATCACCAAAACCGAACACTTCAAACCGCATCACTACCCACTTGAACACGTCAAAACCGCATCACAACCCACTTCAAACCCCTCAGAACACACCTCCAGCCAATCAGAACACGGCCAACCCCCCAACCAATCAGAACACAGCCAAACCCCCAACCAATGAGAACGCACCCCCACCCAATCAGCACACAGCCAAGCCCCCACCCAATCAAGTCACACCCCCACTAGCAGTTAAAAGGAAGAAGCAGCTGCAAGCTCACATCACAGAGCCAAAGACACAAGCCTGAAGATGATGAATGAGACTTCATCGAAATGTTGCCTAGATATTTCCAATCTTACGCGGGAGAAAACCTGAATAACCAAAGATCGAGATATATATATATATATCTATCTATCTATCTATCTATCTATCTATCTATACATACATATACACACACACACACACACACACACACATATACATATATATACGCATATACATATAAATATATATATACACATTTCACAGCGTATATTGAGTAATGGTTAAAAAAAATTCTTTATCTTTATCATTGATGTGATCTGCCTTGTTACAATAACTCCTTTGTTCTTTTAATGTTTTAATTTCTCTATATGGTTTATAATTAAATGCACATCTTCTGTCATTTCCATAACTTATCCAAATATCAAATATTACTTTTCTTTAACTAATCATACCAAATGTTCCATATTTCATAATAGTCACTATCTTGTTTATTTTTTTAACAATTTGGTTAGGCTATCCATCTCAACACATTCATGTATTTTTTTAATTACCATATCCTCTGAAGGAATGAAAGACAATTTCCAGTTTTGTGCATAGGTTATTCTGGTCACAGTTATGATGTGCAAAATTAAATACTGATATTTTTTCTCCATGTTTAAATCTATCATACTTAGCAGAAAGTTTTCAGGTTCAAGTTTTAAATTTTGTTTTGTTATATTTTAAATCCAATTTCTAATATTTCTCCAAAACTTCTGAGCACATGGGCAAGTCCACCACATGTGAAAATATCTTCCTTGTGCATAGTTATATTTCCAACAGTTGGGTGGTTGGGGAACATCTTAGCCAGTCTCGCAGGAGATAGGTGCCAGCGATGAACCATTTTATATAAGTTTTCTTTATAAGAGACTGACATGGTTAATTTGTAATTTGTTTGCCAGATGTTTTCCCACTTATCTAATTCAATACTATGACCTACGTTTTTAGCCCAAATTATTATAGATTCTGTGACTGTTTCTTCTTTTAATTTGTAATCCAAAAGATATTTATATGTTTTACTAATTGTTTTCTTTTCCTCTCCTAGCCATATTTTATCTAATTCTTGTGGGATCATATTAAAGCCAAATTGTTCTCTATCTTTTTTATAATGGGTTTGTATTTGTGCAAAGGGCCACCATGCTATCTCCTTTCCTTGAATTTGTATTTGGTTCCTATTTTTAAGCTCTCCAGTATCATATAGTAAATCTTTATACCTGACAATATTTTCATAATCCAATAGATTTGGATATGTGACTGCTTCCAATGTAGATAGCCACAATGGAACCTTTGGGTAGTGTTTTTTTTTTAATCTTTCCCCAAATATTGAACAACACATTTCTTACATGGTGCCTTTGGAAATATGAATGTTGTTTAGATTTTCCATCTCACATGAAGGCGTGCCAGCCAAGTTGGAGATCAAAACCTTCTAATACTAATAACCTTCTATCTTCTAATTTAACCCAATCCTTAAGCCAGTTTACTATAGCAGCATCATAATATAATTCAAAATCTGGAAGGCCAAATCCTCCTTTTTTCTTGGCATCCTATAATAGTTTATATTTCACTCTGGGTTTTTTCCATGAGAATTAGTACAATACTGGAGAAATTAGTCACACACTCATGCACAACCCAAAGCTTTTACTTTTACTTTTAATTAGGTGAAAACTGCAGGAACATTCAGAGTCAGTTTTCATCAGATTGTGCCAATATGTCCAATAAAACCATTCTTTGAGGATTGTGCAGAGATGGACAGACTAACAATGAAATTAAGACACAAAGAAGAGTCGATATATTATAATGTCTGGGATGCCTTTTATGAATGGTTTAAGAATAAAAAGAAATCAAAATGACAATTAGGTAAAGAATAAGAAACTATGTAAATCCTTATATTTATATTCATATCTATCTATATTTATTTATATATTAAATTGAAATTGTATAATGAAAGAAATGTGTATATAAAAAGATGATAAGGAAATGTAAAAGATGTCTTGACGTAGATATAATGATGTATAAAATATTA
This sequence comes from Pseudonaja textilis, assembly GCF_049901715.1. NCBI lineage: Eukaryota > Metazoa > Chordata > Lepidosauria > Squamata > Elapidae > Pseudonaja > Pseudonaja textilis. The sequence continues at coordinate 154,895,311 of NC_141990.1, forward strand.
TGTTATGTTTTTAAATTTTGAAAACTAAATAAAATTAAATAAATAGAAAAAAAACTATTATTTGAGGAACCTACCTGCCTCAGAGTTCTGTTTGCTATGGGCATATTAGTTGGAACCTTGACAGATTTGTTGTGCCATCAGCTTGGTGTAAACTCTTAGCAACCTCATAGATATTCACCATGATGAATAAAAGACCTAACCATGTCTTTCAGGTCTTCCGATGGTGCACTCATTGCCATTGTAACTAAACCACTTTGCTATGGTTGTCCTCTTCTTTCTTCTTCTGCTTTTTACAGAACAACATTCTTCTCTGGAGAGCTATGTCTTTGCATGATGTATCAGAAGTAGAAAGAATCACAATGTAGATATGCAAATGAAAATAGAAGCAAATTGTAACATTTTGAAGGAGGCCAAGAGAATTAGTACAATACTGGAGAAATTAGTCACACACTCATGCACAACCCAATATTGTCCTGGGACTTTGATTTAAGTGAGTTTATAGAAATGAATTTAGAGATATCTTAGATTTTATGATCAAAGTTATTGACAATTAAATGATAGTCTATAATTATTTTCGGTGGGTTCCTAGGAGCAAATGTTCTATGTAGTTTCTGGCACCACTACTTAATTAATCAGAACAAGCTTAAGCTTAAGCAAGGACAAGCTTAATCTCTCACTACTTGTATTAGTCCTGGAATTAGTGTAATGAAAATTTAAGGAAGCTTGGTGGACAGGGGGATATTTCTGAATTTTGTTAGTCTTCCATTTCATGTGCTTCTGGTCAATGGCATAAAAATGTGGGAATGAAAAAACATACCCACTTTTAACTGCAGAATCCGCAGGAATGATCTGCAAAATCTGATGTCTTGTTTTAATTATCTCTCCTTGATGCCTAGAATTGGTCCCTAGAAGTCTCCAATAATGTCTCAATGATATGCCAGAGCTTCATGTTCCTTGACAACAACCTCAAGTGGCAGTGAAGGTTAAGAAAGAATCATCTCCTTACAGTGTCAACAATTGCAAAGAGATTTGGGCATTAATGGCATTTTATGCATTAACTAGCAGTAACTTATAAGGTCATTCTCAGTTTTGGCAACCTTCTGCAGAGTTTCATTCCCCATAATAGCTCAGGTTAGAAGTAGGTACATGCAGAGGTGGTATTCAGCAGGTTCTGACCAGTTCTGGAGAACCGGTAGTGGAAATTTTGAGTAGTTCGGAGAACCGGCAAATCCCACCTCTGACTGGAGATTTTACAGTATCCTTCCCCTGCCACATCCACCAACCCACGCCCACAGAACCAGCAGTAAAAAAAATTTGAATCCCACCACTGGATATAAGCTATAGTTATATGCATACCATGATTAAATAATAACCACTAGGAATTCATTTCCATTCCATAGTTTATCAATATGCTATATATGCTTTAGTTATCAATGCAGCAAAGGCATACAATCAAAGCAATACATTTTAATATTAAAAAATAAATGAAGGAGAGCAATAAGGGAAAGATACATGTTATTTACCAACCTGTTCCTTAATCCTGTAGATGTAAGTAAGAATATATCACAATAATGTAAAATATAAAACACCAAAACACAACTAAATGGTGTCTTTGTTTTAATATGCCAAGCAAGCCCGTGGCATATCTTTTGTTTGCTTGGTTTTAAGTGCCTCTAATTTAAAGATTCTTCTGCTGCAGAATAAATGAGATAAAATGTTTCTTAACTCACTGGAGTATATCTCTGAGTCTGCTTCTTGAAATCAGAAGTTTCTAGTTCTGCAGTTCAGCAAATCTTGCTAAGGTGTTTAATAAATCAGTTTGCTTTAAAAATTATTTCAGGTATTTTCTCTGATATTCCCTATTCGTTTCTTTTACACTGACCCCCTGGATCAGGAAGTTTCTGGCTTAAAAGCCACAGGGGCTAATTAAAGCTGGGTAATTCCAGACTCTAGTTTTGCTTTCATTGTTTTGTGGAGTTTTATAATAAACCCAAAGCTATCCCCAAATGTAAGCCCATTTATTATTTAGAAACAACTTCCTGGATTTTAATTTTATGTTTCCTACTCATTGTAAAAAGACTTTCTGAGGGGATTAAATCCAAGAAAGGGGTTACAGACATGAAGACCTACATAGAAAACAAGACAATAAAAATATATGAAAACATTTTCTGAGCACATCTGTGTTTTGGCAAGTGTAAAGTCTGGAGTTTCTCATTCTCTTTTCATTTCACTGGATAGAAATTTACTTTCTGCCTTCTTCCATTTTCTACTCTTTACCAAGTCAAAAAATTCAGGGAATGAGGAGGCAACCCAAGCTGCAGATATAAAACTAATCCAAAGCACTTTCTTCGTGCCACAGATCATTTAAAGTATATGGATGGAGTGAATCTTGGTATCTTAAATTTATGGCTGTTTACCATTAATAGCCAGCCTCGTCTAGAGTAGATACATCAGAATGAATGTATTTTTTGAGGGGGTGGGGGGAATAGTCTAGTCAACAGGTCTTTTTCTCTGAGGAAGCATATAAAGGGGGTTACAAAAATATAAGTTTAGTCTTGAAAGAGAAGCAGGGATGAGAAAAAAAATTGAAATACACATTGCCTTTTCTTAAGGAAATCTTCCAAACTTCAAATAAATTCTAAAAAATAAAATAAGGCCACAAACACATATGATGTTTTGTGCTTACAGCATCTTTTAGGGGAACAAAAAGTTGTGGTTTCAATAACATGTAGTTTTTAATGCTAGATGAGCCATGTTATCGTATTTCCAAGGACAGAAAGAGTAGGTGAGAGGTGTCCTAGGCTTACTGAGTAAAATTTGAGGCAGGCCCTTTCTGGCTTATAGCTCCAGCTTCCATTTTTGGACCATTTTTCGAAGATAAACTTTCCCTTACCTTTCTCCTCCACAAAAGTTATATCCCATCATGCAGTTTTTCATGACCCTTAGACCTGGGCGGATATCAATTAGAATCAGTTCTTGGCTATGTAAGCAATACATAGTTCAGCTGTTTGTTTTTGTCAGGAACAAGACAAGTGACAGCAAATCCTTTCCTATCCCACTCGCCAATTGATTTGTCACATAGGCACACACAAGATCATTTAGCCTGAGACTGCCCACTGAAAAAAACAACGACAACACTGAGCAATTTTGTCATGTCTAAAGGAGCAGCCATATTTGTCCTAGGAATCTAAGTGAATTATCTGGCAAAGGTTTAGGAAACGTGAATGGTTTGTTTCTGTGCAACTGATGCCATAAGATATTTCTTTATCTTTTAAGATAAAACCACCAGACTTGGCACTTTTTTGCTGCCATGGAATAGCTCCTTCTCTAGAGTTTGTGTCTTGTGCCTTCGTGACACCGTTAAGCTTGATTTGTCTTTTCAAGGATGGATAAAGAATCTCTTGCGACATACAGCCATCCTGTGATTGGGTGACATGCACACTGATATTTTCCAGATGCAATTTCTCAATATCTGTTGTTGCCTAAATATTTTTAAGGGATTCATCCTTGCAATAAAAGCTGAGAGGAAAGCAGAAGCCGGGAAAGCCAAATATCAATTTGGATACAAAGTTCTGCCGGTAAATAATCAACATCTGTAAGTCTTGTCTTGCCAGATCATATCCCAACATCAGTACATTAATGGAGTCTATTTCATTTATACTCCATTTTGTGGAAACAGCAATTGGGGCATCTGTGTATTTTAATGGCCTATTTCCAGCAAGGGGGCTCTTGCACAAATAATATGAAACACCATTGCATCCTTAATGTAATTCTACTAAATAGGACATGCTAGTATTATGTTTGTACATGGAGTCAGAGGAGAAAAACATTGTCCAGCCTATATGTTGAAACCAGAACATTACAATACTGTACAACAATCCATACAAATCAAAACAAAACAAAATCATCTACAGAAATGGGTACTTTAAAAGGAAAGGAGTTAAATTAAGCACTAATATTTTGGCTTCCTTAAATGCTGCAGCTGGTCTCCCAACTAGTGCTTGTTACAATACAGGCAGTTCTCTCTCCAAAGTTGCTTGCCTGTTTAGTCTTGAACACCAATATGGGTGCAGCCTTTTTTTAAGGGTGCTGTTTGGGATTCAGGATTTGGGGGGGGGGTGGAGTTTGGAATCTGAGCTGCTGCTAGGAACAATGATTCCTCCATTCCATCTCAGCTTAGTAGTTCTACATGCAGTCTATAGCCTCACTTTCAGGCATACCATTCTGCAATCTTGCTAATACGCTCTGTTATAAAATGTTGACTGCTAAGTACACTGTAGTGGCATATGACTTTTTTTTCAACTACTCCAAATCTAGTTTGTAGCAGATAGGTGAATAACTTCCAAATCCAAAATTCACAAAGTCTGTAATGGAAATACTTCTACGGCCATATATTTGTTTGCATTCCCATTTTAAATTATTCCTTTCATCATGCATTCCATTAGTATATGTATACTATATATTAGAATAAAATATTCTAATATTTTAATATCCAGGCAGGTTTTATTGATTTCTGTTAGGGCTGTCGATGCATCTAAAATGATTTGTAGAAAATGCTTCATGCCTTTCATAAGCCCTCTCTGTGACTCATTAAAGCAGCTTTTTTATGTCTAGTGTGGAAATAGATGCAGCTGTTTTAAGGAGTTGGCTTATTAAAATAACTGCTATGGACCTTTCTGAAGAATCAGACTTTGGTGAGAAAGGCTTGACAGATTCTGATGTTGGAACTCAGGAGCCAGCAGACTCCCAGATATATGCAGATGAGACTCAGCTCACAAATGGCAGGACCTGTTGGAGAATGAGCCTACACATCTGGAGCATCAGGTAATCAGCCAGCTGTTGTAAAAGCAAGCTGAGCCAGCTGTTTCAAGGCCAGGGGTGGGCTGCTGGGGGTTTGCAGGGGTCCAGGAGAACACCTAGCTAAGATTCTGTGCAGTTTGGAGAACCTCCAAATCTCACTCCTGGCTGGCCCCGCCCACCCCGCCCCTCTCAGGAGTCCCCACATGGCCCGTTTTGGATGCAGGTAAGTGCAGGGCATGCATCGAGGCTTGAGGAGGGCAAAAAAGGGGCCTCCCAGAAGTTTGGGAAGGCCGGAAAAGGGCCCACTCAAGTTCCGGGAATGGGAAAAACGTCACGTGAGGCAATGTGATGCAGTGAGTTTTACACCTGTGGTCTAGATCAAATCTCAGGGTTCTATGGTAAGCTTTTTAGGTTTACTATACTTTTTTTTATCATCTCATTCCTGCATTTTACTTTTCCTGCAGTGGTGGTGAATATATCCAATACTGTACTCCTTCCTCTTCCTATTTCCCCATAATAATAACCCTGTGAGGGGAGTTGGGTTGAGAGAGGATGGCTGGGCCAAAGTCACCCAGCTGGCTTTCATGCTTGAGGAGACTAGAACTCACAATCTCCTGCTTTCCAGCCTGATACCTTAACCGCTAGACCAAACTGGCTCTCATTTAAGTCTGACTTCTTGTACTTGGTGTTGCTGTCATAGGACAGTGACCCATAAAGCTACCACGTGTTTTTAAGACTAGTACGGAAGCCAGAAAAATGTCAGGCTGGTTTAGTGAATAACACGGAAGAAGTGTTGGACTTCCTTGAGGATTAAAGGACTTTTCCCAAATCACTTTCAAAGTATAGAAAGCTCTAATGTCTGAAATAATGGCAGATTTTCTTCATGTGGATGTGCCTCTAATCTTATCCGTGTTCTTGTCTTTGGATAAGGCAGCTTAATTACTCTCCTTTTTCAAATACCAGTACTCTTTCCCCATCTATAAATCCTAAATATAATCTGTTATTTAACTCATTTCCTGTGTAAATGCATCTTTCCCCTTTATGCGGTCATTAAATATGTATCATTCTACAACTTTTTTTAAATCACCACAGGGATCTGTTCCATTTTCATGTGAATGATGTGTTCTTTTTTCTTCTCTGCATTAAAAGCAGAAGGGAAAAAAAACCCCATGCTTTTATGCAGAGAAAGTGGTGCATGTTTTTGGGGGGCTGACTGCTTCTTAGTTCCTCCCTCTTGAGAATAAGCTTCCTTCTAGCCTCATCCCCAACATGGCTGAACCAAAAGGATTTTCTTCTTTGCAACATTTTCTTCTCCCCCAAAAAGTATGCAGCCTGGTGAACCATTAACAATGCATATGTATCATTTACAGCAAGCCAGAATTTGGCAAAATAACAGAATGATGGGAGAAGTTTATCAGATTTAGATACTGCCGATCTCATTCTCAGAGTGACTCTGAGTGATTTATAGATAAAAGCTACCCTGTTTCCCCAAAAATACAATCTACCTCAAAAACAAGCCCTAGCCTGAGTTTCACACATGCATCTAATATAAGGCCTACCCCCAAAACAAGCCCTAGATAAGCTCCACCTGGTGGTACAAGGTGGGGCAAGGCACGTGCCCCACACCTGCTTACTTTAGGACTGCCACACCCAGGCCTCCCATGTCCCGACACCTGTCATGCTGCTGCCCAACTTTTTCTGCAGCTGCTTATGGCTGGATGTCATGTAACACATCAAGACGGTGCTGCCGCTTGTAGCAAGACGTCTCATGGCTCTTCGCACCAGTGCTAATCTCATGGTAGGACACCACAAACTTCATTATGACAATTCCACTGCTTGCATGTGCAATGGCACAATACACCACACAGCCTCCAGCTACGAGCAGCGGTACCAGCACAATGAGCCATGTGGCGTCTGGCCATGAGCAACCATAGAAGCATGACAGGCCATAGGAGGTGTGGCTGCGGTGGTCCTAAAGTAAGTGGGTAAAACATCAGACCTGGTGCTTATTTTGGGGCTGAAAAGAAACACAGTAGTAGGCAAGGTTCATGCAATAAGATCAGATTTGGAGATATGGGAAATATTTTTTCTGTGTCCGATACATTTCTTTTTTATAGTGATCAGAAACAAAAGGTGTATTACTATCTACTCTCCAGCTCCTGCACTTTCTCCGTAGCTGGTTGAGCTTTTGTCAGAATGATGCGATTAACACCAAGGCATCACAATCCAAGCTCTGCCCTTTATGTACTTGTATGCAACATATCAACATAGATATAAAAGCTGCAAAATGTATGTTGTAATGTCATAATGCATATTTCATTATTTCTCTTTCTTCTCCATACCACCAGCATACATATCCATGGATAGCCATAGGACTGTACAATCTAAATATTTGACACAGCAGGCTTGGATTCTTTTTGATTTTGTCTGTCACTCTTGGATTTTTCAGGAGGAAGAGCTGCATAAACATAAAATCAATCATAATTATCTTTATCATTATTTTGATTTGCAAGATAGCACCAGCATAGACAAAAGATTTGGATATGAAAATATCAACATGACAAGGAGATCCTGAGAATGACACCACAAGAGAGCTCCCATAAATGCAAGCAAGACACTGACTTTAACTATATTTGGGGTGGTTTAAGCAACAGATTTAAGAACTTGACTTATGGAATGAACAGAAGCTTTCAGAGGTTCCTGCCAATTTGTTGCATTTTGGCATAATCAAAGCCATGCTCTCAAGAGAAAATTAATTTGATGGTTTCTAGAAAGAAATGTCAGATTAGAATGCTACAGTACAACGTCTCCTGCTTGAGTAGGGATTGGACTAGATTGGACTTCAAGATACTTTCAAACTCTGTTATTCAGTTATTCATGGAAAATGTTTCTTTAGCAAAATAAAGGGCATTTTGATTGTTCAAATTTACATTAGCACCAGTGCAATGAAGTGGTTAACATCTAGTTTAGTGGTAGACATCAGGCTACAAACATGGAGACTGTGAGTTCTAGTCCCATTTTAAGGATAAAGACAGCTGAATGTCCTTGGGCCAATCACTCACTCAGCCCTAGGAAGCAGGCAAAGGCCAATCACATATGCAATCTTGCTAAGAAAACTTCAAGAACTAGTCTAGGCAGTTGCCAGGACTCAAAACTAATTGAAGCCACAACAACAACAACAATAATAATGTTTTTGAATTCAGATGGATAATCATTTAGAACACAACATGCCAGATATCACAGTTGTCAAAAACCAGAAGCATACAATTTATTGATATCATTGTACCAGGAGATGCCAGAGTAGAAGAAAAAGAACTAGAAAAATCATGAAATATTGCAACCTGGCCATCAAAACTATGTGATTATGGATAAAACATGTGACAGTGGTACCCATCGTCATCGGGGCATTTGGCACCATGTCCAAGAATTTTACAAAATATAAATTACAGCTTCCTGCAATAACACCAGTGGAACTGCAAAAAACTGTGCTACATCATACATCTTAAGAAGATACTTGATTGATACCTAGGATGCTAGCAGCAACCCGTATCAACCATCAGTGCCAGTCAATGATATCTGTGATGCATTTTTAAATGTTCAGTTGACTGAGTTTCATGTTTAATGAATAAAAGTTGTTGTTGATTATGATGATAGCGAAGTCAACATCAGAAGAAGAATCTTCCAAGGGGACTCATTTTCATCCCTACTGTTCATCATCGCATTAATTCCACTGACCATGAAACACAAAACTGGGATACTAAATTTAAAGCAAGCATGGCAAGATAAAGCATCTACTGTACATGGACAACTTAAAAAAGTATGCAAAAAGCCCCACTGAACTTGAATCAACCTGAACTCAACACAATTCAATTGTTCAGCAGTGACATCAGAATGAACTTTGGACTTGAAAAATGTGCTATATCCAAGCAGCAATGGAAAATGGAAAAAATAGAAGGAATAGAACTGGGAAATGGAAGCATTGTGAAAGCATTAGCAAAAGACGAAACTTACAAATGCCTAGGCATATTGGAATCAGATAACATCTTAAATGCAAAAGTCAAAGAGTCAACGCAAAAGAAGTACATCATGAGGGTCCACAAAATATTAATCAAAACTGAATGCTGGAAACATAATTAAAGCCATACATGGCTTAAATTATTTAAAGCCATACATACATAGCTTTAATACATGGGCAGTTCCAGTGATACGCTACCCAGATGGAATATTCAACTGGGTGTGGCTGAACTGGAAAACCTGGACTGGAAAATGCGTAAACTATTGAATATCTACCATGCTTTACACCCACAAAGTGACATCAACATGTTGTACCTGCCAAGAAGAATAGGGGGCAGAGGGCTATTGCAAATCCATCAAACTGTAGAAAATGAAGTTTGAATGACTATGTGAACCAAAGTACAGAAAAAATGCTGCACGCTGTGAAAATGGAGAACATTATAAAAACAACAGAAAGAAAGGCAGAATATAAGGAAAAAACAGTTGGATGACAGATTAAATGGGTGGAAAACCAAAGCTTTGCATGGACAGCACTTGAAAAACATTGAAGGAAAATGTGATAACAACTTGACATGGACATGGCTTAAGATGGGAACCATCAAGGAAAAAAATGGAAGGTTTAATACTTGCTGCTCAAGAACAAACACTACAAACTAATGCCATGAAAGCGAAGTTACAAAAATCCACTGACAATCCAAACTGCCGACTCTGCAATGACAAAGTTAAAACTGTTTCACATCATGTGAGTACAGCAAAATTGCACACATTGATTACAAAGCTATACACAATAGAGTTGCTAAATTAATCCAGTGGTCATTATGTAAAAAATATGACTTACCTGTATTTGAAAAGTCATGTGAACATAAAGTGGAAAAAGTTGTCGAAAATAAGAAGGTAAAGATCTTGTAGGACTTTTGAATACAGATGGATCACCATTTGCAATACAACAAGCCAGATACCCTAGTTGTCAAAACCCGAAATGTACAATTTATTGATATCACTGAACCAGGAGACACCAGAGTCAAAGAAAAAGAACTGGAAAAGAATCACGAAATATTGCAACCTGGCCAGTGAAACTGCATGATTATGGATGAAACATGTAACAGTGATACTCATTGTCATTAGGGCACTTGATAGCATGTCCAAGAATTTTGCAACTTACATCAAGAAGTTGCAGCTTCCTTTTGTAGTGTCAGTGGAATTGCAACAGATTGTGCTACTCACAATAACAAACATTTTAAGAAGATACTTGGCTGATACCTAGGATGTTGGCAGCAGCCCGTATCAACCATCAGTGCCAGTCAATGATATTTGTGATACATTTTTAAATGTTCAGTTGACTGAGTTTCATGTTTAATGAATAAAAGATGATGATGATGATGATAGTGACAACAACAATAATAATATCAAATCCATTCTGAACATCTGACTGACCATATGATGAATCTGGGATAATAAAGACTTGATAGGTGAATAAAAACATTATATCCAGTCCAAATGTGGTTGACTGTGCTACGAATCATAATATCTTATTGGCTACTTGGCAAGGATGGTGACTATCACTATGAAGGTACCTGCAGATATCCACAGTCTCCACAGTCTACATATTGGAAAATAGTATACGTGAATAACATGTACAAGCATTTGCTTGAGTTCCTAACTAGGATCCTGGTCAGCAGTCAATTTCCTTTGTGTAAGACGAGGGTTCCACACTTATGGATGCTTTACAAATTATAAAAACAGCAAATTACTCTGCAGAACTACTACTTTCTAAATGAACTTACTGTTCTTGTAGTTGATTGATTAATATAAATGGTCAAAAATCTTTTCCAATGGTGCCCCTAGTGGTGGGATTCAGCCAGTTCACACCAGTTCAGGAGAACCAGTTGTTAAATTATTTGAATTCCACCATGAGGTGCCTCTAGTTATATTTCATCAATTCGGTGCAATCTACAATTGCAGCCCGTGACTGCATGTGAGAGCTTGATAATGGCAGAGCAAGGAGTCATGGGACTTTCTCATTATGAGAGCATTATTTGTTTTAAAGATGGGATTCAAACTAAGCAACCTCACAACCTTGGAAACAGCCACGCAGTCAATAAAATCACTCAAAACCTAAGCCAACGGGGCCTTAATCACTTCTGAACCTTAGCAATTGCAGTCATTCATAATTTGATATTTTTTTTAAAAAAAAGTAGGGCCAATGAGAACTCCATGAGAGTCCATCTATGTAAATAAATTGGAAATCAAGATAAGTAAAGAAAAAAGGAGATCTTAATTACTTAATGATGGTCATTTCTTGAAGGTCAGAATGGCAGATACTGGTACAGATGTTTCCCACAAACTCAGGAAGAGTTTTTAAGAGGTGGCAAAAGTGACGTTATCTTAGGCATAATTGTTATCATTTATTGTGATTTATTTGTCAAACTTCTTAATAGTCACTGCTTGCAACAGAGTAAAACATAAAATGTATAATAATACAAAAGCAAGCGGCTAAATCTAAGATCACTAACATTAATTACTTGGTACTATATTCCTATAATAGAATGTGGGAATTATCTTGAGAAATAATGACCTATGATTTCGCACAATTAAAGATTATGGCGATGCGAGTTTATATTGATACTTTAGTATATATTGATACTTTTCAAATTCTATCTTCTAAAACGCAGACCATTTCACTTTTTATCTAATAATGACCTGAAATTGTACATAATGCTGTTATAGAGGCAAAGGTGGAGGTGGAGACTGTTTAATACCTGGAGGAGAAACCTCATGGAACAGAAGGAGGGCATAAAGAGACTATTTACTGTCTATTTTATTCAAATACCACTTGCATGACAAGCAGAGCTGATAACAGCTGAGACTGCAACCTACTCAACAACTGCATAGGACTGTCGCTACCTCCTGTTGGTAGACTTTATTTTCCCAACTCTCATGGCAAGTATGCTTTGTATTTATAGGGTTGCTATATGGGCTATATCAGAAATCTTTGTAACCAGAGAATGGCAGCAAAGAGCTTTGTTCTGCCTCTATTTTGACATCTAGTGGCCCATTCAGATTGTTACAGTCCAGCCAAAGTAATTTTATTAATTTTTTATTTAAAGGTTTCCTTGGGATTTAAAGGTTTCCTTCCATTTTTCTGAATCTCATGTAAGCCATGCTGGAGTGAAATAAAAGGAAAATTAGTCAGAATGTTGTAGACTAATGTCTGTATATGTGTATGGCACCTTATGATTCTTGTTAGTTGTCAGCAATCATGAAAGAAGTCCATTGGCAATCAGTGCAAGGCCTGCAAAATAGGTATTACGTGGTCATAGCATTAGACTCTTGACATTGCTCAGGCGGCTACTTTGTGAACTGGTAGCAGTTTCTGAATGGTCTTCAAAGGCCCATTCAGGGCACACTACAGTAGTCTAGACACATGGTATTGAAAGTATAAACTAGTAAAAAAGAAGTATACAAACTTCCACACTCATTCTATAAGGTTGTTGTTCCAACAGCAGACTTCAGTTTAAAGCAGAATAATATGCTTTGCCACATAAGCTTTTGCCAGTGTTTTCGTTCAGGATACAAGTGGCACCTCCCCCCCGCCACTTTCCCCGCTTTCTCTGAGGTAAAGCTGTAGTCCTGTGTTCTTTTTCTTTGGGTTCAGGCCTTGTTGTGATCTCTCTAATGTTTAGCAAAAGATAATCCATGAGGTTGAGTGCAGGGATACTAAAATATAAATTAGTAGGTTTGCCAGCTTTTCTCCACAGCACTGTCAGAGTGTATTATCTGGTATCTCTAGTTCAGAGCAGTCAGTTAAATTTCCCCTCTCATCTGAAAGGGTGTGTGAAGTGTGGTAATGTTGCTAAGTGCAGAACAAAAATCTCTCTTTTTTTGCATCCCATGACTGCTCCAGGCAACATTCTTGGAAATCTCTGACCATGAAGGAAAAGAAGACCCTGAGATATATACACTATGACAAGCCAGGAGGCTAAACTCTTACCAGTAAACCATCGAATGAGCAGCAGTCGCCTGTGGCTGTGACATTACCACACTTTGCTCAGCTTCAGAAAGGGAAATTTAACTGACGACTGCTATGAACTGAAGCCACAGCCTCAACCAGATAATACAGCCTGACAATACTGTCAAGCGAAAAAGGCGGCGTTCCCATTGATTTCCTTACATTAGAGACATATTACCCTGAGCTGTGTGTGTTTGAGGGTATCTGTGAACACTGTGGGAATATCAAAGGGAAAGACACGCTGATTGGGCCAGGAATCGGCCGCATGGAGAGAAATCCCCAAAGTATTCTGACTGAAATATATATTACATGGCAAAGCAGGGATGGGCATTCATATTGACTTTAATTATAGCTTAATCTTCCATCTGCAGCCCAGGTATACCCTTCTGGGTTTATTTTAACAAGGAGCCAAGTTGCGTTTAAAAGACAGAACACAACAATCTGTGCTGTACAATTTGTGTGGTACTAAAATTGTAAGAGGGACAGTACTGAAATTTGTTTAGCAAAACAATGTAGATTGCAATATCTTATAGAAGAATACTTAGTTGGCTTCATTTGGAGGGACCTTCTCTCATTTTCTTGATATTAAGTTAATTATATACATTTGTGCATATAAGACTGCAAGCTAGATATTGTCTGCAGCAAGCAAACCTTTCTTCCATGGTTAAATCTATATGGCTCATTTGCAGATGCTAGAGCAGAGGTCTCCCAACTTGGCAACTTTAAGACTTGTGGACTTCAACTCCCAGAATTCTCCAGCCAGCAAAGCTGAGAGTTGAAGTCCACAAGTCTTAAATTTGCCAATTTTGGGGACCCCTGTGTTAGAGGGTGGTTTATACCTATGGTTCTAAAACAGAAATAAGCAACTTCTATCCACCCAAAAATTACATCAAGCCAGAATCTAGGTAGGCTGTTTATGGGAAGGGATGTTAAGAAGTGAACTGGCTTGAGGAACCCATGATGCTTCTTAACCATCCTCAAAAACAACAACAACCAAACCTCCCCAAAACAAACAAAAAAAGTAGGCAAATTTTTGGACTGCTCAATCCCATCTAATCCCAGCCTAATTTAATGGGCTGCTGGATCCACAAAGGGGCTTCTGGCAGACTATCTGTACCCTGTACCCTGTTAGCCAAATCACTTGTTCTCCAGTTCTAAACGAATAATCTCTTTCATTTTATGATGCAAAGGGAAAGCTTATATGAATATTCACAAAGAGGTCAGAAGGGGCTCTCTGTTTCATAAACCTTCCTTAGGAGTAGACAAAGAGCCAAATCTAAACCCAACACCAGCAATTATTTTTGACTTTTTTTTTTGACACAGATGAGAAAAGTCAGTTCTCCTCCCTGGATTTGGGATTGTAAATTTTTGACTTCTTAAGTATATTTGTAAACATTTGCCACCCTTTAACAAATACAATACCCACTTTATCAATTTTATACTCACTTTTGCCACATTTTCATCTTCTTAATGTGGTGGTTATGGTGACGGAATAAAATAAAACTTCAGCTATCCCAGATAGTTGGAAGTTCAAAAGGCAAATTTAGTGGGAAAACAAAATAAAATGAAAAGAAGTGTAATTAACTTTGCTCTCCAAAGATTTCTGTTGGTGCTAGCAATGTCCTAATCAAGCCAGCAACATCAAAAATCAGCTATTCTACTTGAACAGTAAAAATATGGCTCTTTGCTGAGCTGATGTTTTATTTGAAATGCCCTGCACTACCTTTTTGCTAAGAAAATTAGCATTAGACAGCTCCAGACTCAACAGAAGAATTCTCCTGTGTTGCACAAAGGGTTATGTGAACTTTTGATCTCATTACTGACAAAATCTTTGCCTTTCATGCATTGACCCAAAAGGTGCCTTTGGAGTTACTTCCTACTCCCCACCATACATTTGTCTCAAGAAGGCAAAATGGCAGTAACGACAACAACAATACTTTTTTTGTCATGCCTATTTATATGCCCAGTACCAATTTGGCAAAAATAATGAAACAGGTAGATGTTGCTGGAATGGAATGGAGCTTGCATTGCTATTCAGCATTGCTTGAAAAGTCAGGCTAAGCCCGCTGAAGCCCAACTAACAATATGGGATTAAAAACTCTGCATTTGCTTACACCACTGTAGGAAAACAAGGAGGCAGGGTGGGAGGGAGTAAGTGCTTGGCATCCTCTAAACCTGCTTCCTGTTACACTGGTGAGCTATTTTTATTTGGGAACATCATTCATTCAAGAAAAATGAAAGACATGTACTCTCCCTAAGTCTGAAGGGAGATGGAACTAGCTCTTTAGCTGTAAAGAAAAGAAGGGGTTTAGACATTCAGCCAGGATTACCTAGAGCCAGGACTTGGGCAAGCTTGTTGCTGTGGTCCAAGACCTAACAGCCACTTTCTTTTTCTGCCCACAGAGAATGTCTTCCCAAAAGGTTTTAGATGCATTGTAAACTGCCAAGAGGCTAGGGTTGGTTTTTTTGTTTTTGTTTTTGCATTTAGTCATTTAGCCAACTACTTTTGTCAACAGACAGATAATTCACTGCTTTCTCTTGCACAAAACAAATTAGACAACTAAATCAGGCCTGTCATTTTTATAGTGCTATGTCTGCTTTTATGTAATTGTCCTCAGTGATGTATATGCCAGTAACCACATGGACATCACAACCCAAGAATTAATTGCATCTGGTGTTCTTTGGCTGAAAAAAAAACCCCAGCACTAATGTTAGAACTGGTGCACCAGTGACTCAGTTACTTCATTCACATGATTGCAAATATGCATATACAGTATCTGAAGAGAAGTGCAAGGGAGAACACCCTGCTATGAAAATAACCTGTGAACTGGCTTTCAAATACAAAGTAAGTTCAGTTTGAAAATGCAGTTATCTTTGTCCCTTAGCAAGAAATAAAAATGTCTTACACAAATGCAGCCTGAATCTATACCTAAAGAAAGCTATATTTTGGGATGTCCATGCACTATCAAGTCTCAGTGAGGTGCCAATCCAAGTACCCCGTAGAAAGCTTGGAGGTTGTTTAATTACCCAGAAATTCACACTTTCTCTGCTAAGGATATAAGGACTTGGCTGGGCTGCTCCAGCAGTGGAAATGTACACAAATATACCCTCACTGGAGGTATGGATCCATGTAAAGTAAATTATGCTTGCCTGCTGTAGTATGTATATAACCTTCATTATGGTCACCAGTTACTGATACCAATAAACAAAGAATTGATCAGTTTCTATTTCAAATAAAATGAGACAACATAAAATTTTGATAATGTCACTGAGGCAAACATTGTCTCTGGTTTTCAGACACTGGTCTGGAGAAAAAAGTTATGTTTCAAATACATCAGAATGTATTGTCTGGTAGCAATGCCTTGTCAATTACAGATAATGTTAAAATAATGAAACACCAGAGGAAGGGACCACAATTATAACAACTTGGTTGGATTTTATATATATTTTTGTATGTTGCATATTTGTAACAGAAAGATGATGTTTATTACCCACTTCTCTTCTATTATTTACTCTTAGTGGATTTTTGTGCAGTATGGATTTATGTTATACAGGTACTTGATAATGTTTGTCTTTTAAAACAAAAAACAAAATTGTAGGGTATTTTACCAGACAGGTAGTTAATAAGCAGTTTCATGTTCTTATAGAAGGTACAGAAGATGATAAAATGTTTAATAGGAAAACATTGGGCAGGAGCCAAGAAAGTGTCTTTAAGTAAATTATTATGTAATAATTATTTTAAGTATTTTTCCCAACTTCAAGTTGAGTTTGGTTTTTCTAGTTCATAACAATGGCAGTTTCTTCAGCTTAAATACATTTTAAAAACTCAATATGGGCCAGATGCTTTGGCTGTTTCAAAGGTAACTAAATTGAGTCCTTTTCTTTTCTTCTGGATTCTTGTTTTTTACAGTTTAACCATTTTACTGGTAAATATTTTAGGGAATGATTTAATTGCTATTAGTTGCCATGTAGCTATATTTTCACCCCAGTGTAAAGATTTCATATAATAACAAATGATTAATAAAATAATAAACACATATAGAAGTAGCATGTGAAGTGAATAAAAATATTCTTGAGCAATATCAATCATTTATTGTCCAATAAGTATAATTACACTTTTAAGGACAACAGAATATTTCTGAATACACAATAAAGCACTCAATATTTTTCTTAGAATATGGATGTACATTTCCAACAAGGCAGTTGATGTAGTGTTAGAGATATCAAAGTATTGGAAAAAATATCTGCAAACATTTTCTTTCACCTTTTAAAAAATGTAATTAGCAACGCTAGGATCAAAGTAATTAGAGAGATAGGTAAGTAAATATTGGAAACACTTGTAATTAATGGGCTCAGATAATTTATTTATTTTATTTATATATGTATTTATTTGATTTGTCAATCACTTACAAAATAATAGGTATAAGTATAAACATGAGTAAGAACACAGAAAATAGGTACAATTAAATGGGGACAATAGGACAGGGACTGGAGGCACGATGGTGCACTTATGCACGCTCCTTACAGTCCTCTTAGGAATGGGGTGAGGTCAGTAGTGGATAGTTTGAGGTTAAAGGAGTGGGGGCTAGAGAATCTAACAACAGAGTCAGGTAGTGCATTCCAGGCATTGACAACTCTGTTGCTGAAGTCATACTTCTGCAATCAAATTTGGAGTGGTTAACATTGAGTTTGTATCTGTTGTGTACTCTTGTATTGTTATGTTTGAAGCTGAAGTAGTCATTGACTGGTAGGACATTGTAGCAGATAATTTTGTGTACTATGCTTAAGTCCAACCGTAGGTGGTGTAGTTCAAGATTGTCCAAGCCCAAAATTTCAAGCCTGGTGATATAAGATATTCTGTTGCAAGCAGAGGAATGTAGTACTCTTCTCGCGAAATACTTCTGGACTCGCTCAATTGTATTAATGTCTGATATACAGTGTGGATTCCAGACAGAAATCATGTCCTTGAAAATGAGGCAAATATGTTTCAAAACCTTGTTGTATTGTTGTATTGTTATCTGTTTGGTAAAAGGATGTGGATTTGTTAATTTTGAAATCTGGAGTGAATGGATTACAAGAAAGACAGGTGAGGTGAAGACTATGAGCTGCCACTGATCAGACCCTGACACCTTTAAGGAGAGCTAAACTCCTTCACTAAAACCTCAGAGAACCATTCCCAATCAGCGAGCTGGCTGGATGTTGGCTCTGAAGCAAATCCTATTGTGTTATTTAACTGTTTATCTCAAAATGAGATCCGAAGACCCTTATATTAGCTCTGAACACATTTAGAGGACAAAGACTAGAAATCTCAATTTTAAAAAAAGCACGTGGTACCTGGCCATCAAATAGAAATTGTTTTTATTAGAACAAAAGATTAGCATGCCACATATTTGAGGTAACAAGGCATATATTGACCATAATTCTCCTGGAAATTAAAGGACAATCAATAGAATGCAGAGAATGACCAAATCAAAATAAGTAAGTTTCTATCATTTTTAGTTTAAATATCTTCAATTAATCCCCATACACCAAATGCGATTGTGCATTTCAAGAGGAACGGAACAATAAAACAACAAGTTCTGTCTGAATTTACTCCATAGTAACTCTAGCCCAAGCCCCTTCCCTTTCAGTGATATATTGGACAATGAATTAATGAATTCATAGGTTTAGAACACTTAACCAGGTGAAATTCTCACATTGTTAGTAGTGGTGGGATTCAAAAATTTTTACTACTGGTTCTGTGGGCATGGCAGGGCTTGGTGGGCGTGGCAGGGGAAGGTTACTCCTTTCCTCCCTGCCCCACTAACCTGCTTTCCAGCTCCATTCTCCTATGAAGGGAAACAAAAGAAGACCCAGCCAATCAGCTGGGGCTCGGAAGGCAGAGAATAGATGGGGGCGGGGCAAGTCAGAGGTGGTATTTGCCAGTTCTCTGAACTACTCAAAAGTTCCACTACTGGTTCTCCGGAACTGGCCAGAACCTGCTGAATACCACCTCTGATTGTTAGGGGCTAGTTTGGGCTGTAGAATCAAACCACATAAATTTCAATTTGAGATTTATATTCAAAAAAATCGTCTGGAGGAAGTTACAAGCATAAGGTATACAAAAGGTCTTAATGTTACAAATTGGTATTATTTATTCCCTAGATATATTGCCATTATCTGTGCAATTAATAGATGTCTTCTTTGGATTGAACTTGGCTACTCATGACTTATAGACATACTGTACCTTTTTTTTGGCAACAATATGAAAAGGTTTACTGCTGCTTTCTTCCAGGCCGACTTTCTTCTTTTGACTTTTATGTAGTGTCCTGTGGACACCCATAGAGTATTAGAAGGATAATTAGGTAAAATTCTTCACCAATTAACAAAACAAATTAAGGCTAAATTCTTTACTCTTTCTTGATTCTGTGCCTTCTAAATATTTACATGACCAGCTCTATCATCAGAGTGGTCAATGGTGACATTAAGATATCGGGATGGAATTTACAATTCAAAAGGTGTATAGGAAACCAAGCTATGGGAAGGCAAGCAAAGGTTAAAACATGATTTCTTCTCCTGTAGACATTTTTTTGCCCATGGAGATATTTCAGCATCAATTTTGATCATGTTCTCTTTCACACCCTCTATTGAAGGTACTAAAAAGAAAATTCACAAGAATTTGTAAGGTGCCATAAGCAATGTTCTCAGAAGTGTAAAAGAAATGAATATGATAATAGCTTTCATAGGAAGGACTCTCTCCATGTGTTTAGTTCACTGGGTGTTAAATATATTCCCAGGCTATTTAAAAGAGTCAAATGAGGAGGTGGTCAGAATTCATCAGGTAAACTTACCAAGCTCTGTAACCTCATTGTGTTTGCACCAGAAGGTTTCTCTCCTCTCCTTACCCTTTTAGATAAAATTGGCCTTTCTGATGATGATGATGATGATAGAACTATAAAGTAATCAGAGAGAATGTGGCACAAGACAATGTAATACGTTTTTCTTTCCATGGAATCCTTCTTTCTATGGAATTTTTCTTTCTATGGAATAGCAATAGCAATAGCACTTAGACTTATATACTGCTTTATAGTGCTTTATAGCCCTCTCTAAGTGGTTTACAGAGTCAGCATATTGCCCCCAACAATCTGGGTCCTCATTATACTCACCTCAGAAGGATGGAAGGCTGAGTCAACCTTTAGCCTGGTGGGATTCAATCTCCCAAATTACAGGTAGCTGGCAAGCAGCAGAAGTAGCCTGCAGTACTGCATTCTAACCACTGTGCCACAGAGGCTCCTAAATGAATCCTTCCACTATTATAGAAACATATGGAAGGAATGAAATTATTGGAAATGGCTAGTAAATAAAGACAATGGACAAGTTTATTTTTACTGTTCGTATTAAATGTTTTGTTTTTGGACATATTACCGGAGGAGATTGGATCCTGTACTGTACTAATATCTGTCTGAAGACTCATCATATGATGTCCTCACCCTGCCCATAGAGATCACAGCCTGGACAGGTTATTTTTTAAATTTGTTATTAAATCAATTTACAACCCGTTTCCCTAGCTTGATGGGAATATCAAGAAGTGTAAAAAACACAAAGTAAAAAGGCATTAAAATATCAAATAAAATAATGTAAACGTATTCATAACTTTATTAACATCAGATTTTTAAAATGTTTAAAGATTTGGTTTTTCTCTTTTTGCCAGTTCTTAATAGACTTACCTGGGGGCAAGATAGGGAAAGAAACGAACCTTTTGAAAAGCCACTGTGGGAGAAAATACTAGATTAAGGAAGCCTTTGTTCTGATCTGGTAAGAAAAGCTTGTTCTCTCTCACACACACATGCCTCCACTATGTTTGGAGGCAAAACTATTAATTTATTATCTTAAATTTACTCCTTACAATCAATGTATTATTTTAAAATTGGTTGTGGAATTAAATGTGCTACATAAATTCTATATTTAACAACAAACAGTAATATTGCAATATTCCAGAAATTAAGGATGTGAGTTTATTTTATATGCTGTGTTTTCATTTTACAGTATCTTACTCTCTGTGTGTGTATGTGTGCGCGTGTGTATTATTCTATTAACTATAAAAAAAAATTACGTAACATCCTTCCCCTTTTCTGGTTCTAGGTAGATTACAATTATCCCATAGATAGAACAACAACCAAATCTGGCTAAAAAGTTTTTACACATTGAAAAAAAAATTAAAAAGTTTTTATAAGCTTTTCCTAAAGTGTAACAATGTCTAGGGAAGGTTTAGCAACTTTTTGTTGTTGTGGTTGCTATGGGAGAAGCAAACAACTTAATCAGCCACAATTCTGTCATTTCCAAATTTTGGTGTTTACCTTCCTCATCTGAATTGACATATCCAGTTGTGAATTCTCAGCAAAAAAAGTAGAGCAATAGACCATCAGCATACTGGCAGCAGCTAGCTCTAAGCCCATGCACGATCAAATGATTGATCGATCCCAATGATTTAATTTCATTTTGAAATTAAATAACCTGAGAAATAAGAAGGAATCGTGTTGGACTCCCCACCTACAACCACTTTGCATGGTCTGAGCAGAATTCTTCTGGTTCTACTTTATAGAGATTCAGAGAGATAGAAATGGAAGTATTAAAAGAGGATAGACTGTGAGTAATGTGTTTATAACATTTTGCAAACTAAGGTATTCAAAACCTTTGCTAGACCAATACTTGAATTCAGCTCTGCCGTCTGCAATCCACACTGTATATCTGACATAAATACAATTGAGCAAATCCAGAAGTATTTTATCAGACGGGTATTATATTTCTCTGTTCACAACAGAATACCCTACAGCACCAGACTTGAGATTCTTGGGTTAGGCAACCTTGAACTACGCCGACTAAGATTAGACTTAAGCATAGTACATAAAATCATATGTTACAACATCTTACCAGTTAATGAATATTTCAGCTTTAACAGCAACACTAGAGAGTACAACAGATATAAACTAAACGTAAACTACTCCAAACTCAATTGCAGGAAATATAATTTCAGCAACAGAGTGGTCAATGTCTGGAACTCACTACCTGATTCTGTTGTCACCTGCTGAAACCCCCAGTCCTTTACCCTCAAACTAACCTCTATTGTCCTCACCCCATTCCTAAGAGGTCTGTAAGGGGCGTGCATAAGTGCACAATCATGCCTACCGTCCCTGTCCTATAGTCCCCAATTATTAGTTCCTATTTCTTTTATTTAAACTTATGTTTATTCTTGTTTCTGTTATATTGTAGGCTTTTGAATAAATAAATAAATAAACAAATAAAATAAAATAAAATAAAGATGTGGCGATACAAGGAGATGGTCTAGTAGAGTGTATCATTTGCTTCTTTATTTCCAGTCCATAATACAGATTTTGTTCAACATTTGATCTGCTTTGTGCCCTTAAAGAATAGATATGGTTTTTCAATTTGTATGTGGATGCTGTCAACAAAGCATAAGCACAGAGCAACTGCTATCAGTATGGGAACTAATATTCTAATTGCCTTTGATGCCTAGTTTGAAGGGGGAAAAATCACAATCCTTCTGGAAGCAATTAAGAGTGTTAATAAAATGGAGCTGTGGTGCATATTTACTTCTAATCATATTCTTCGGTGACTAAAATAAACCCTTTGAATTGATGTGTCTATAAATTCATAAAATGTTCTTTTACATTTGAATAAAAATGTGGTGTTCTGATAAAATTAGGAAAACCATTTTTTATTGAATTAAATAAAATAACAACCAAATTCATCTGGCTGGGCAAAAAACCACGCATTAAATTAAAACTGATGCAGGACAATAAAAGCAGAGGTGGTTTTGGGCTACCTACATGGGAACTACACTATAGGCAGTGGTATTAAACTGGGTCAAGGACTGGGTCAAACTAAAAGACAAAAGAATACTAACAATAGAAGGTCATGACCTCTAGGAAGGTTGGCATGCATACCCATGGGAGAAAAAAAGGCAAAATACATGCCTACTTTAACTGATATTTAATAAGATATTCATTAATACAGACATGGAGCAAAAAATAAGACCAAGCATTATACAAAAATACCAGAGTTGGTATTTAGCAGGTTTTGACCAGTTCTGGAGAACTGGTAGTAGAAATTTTGAGTAGTTCAGAGAACCAGCAAATACCACCCCTGACTGGAGATTTTACAGTATCCTTCCCCTACCACGTCCCCCAAGCCATGCCCACAGAACCGGTAGTAAAAAAAATTGAATCCCACCACTGGAAAATACCATGTTGGTTGTCAAACATGGAGGCCATGATACACCCAAATAGATTGGATTTAGGGAAAATGATAAATCATAATGAATTATTAGACACCCAAGGGAAACTAAAATCAAATCAAGAACTTAAAGAACAGGGAATTACAATCGAGTGGCCATATCTCCAAATTCAAAACAGATACAAAACAAACTCAGAAGAATTTGGATTCAACAAGGGGCAAAATCAATTAGACAAAATTTTAATTGGACCGGAACAAAAATTTATATCCAAAGCATAGACACCTGTTAGACTTCAAAATGGAAGGGGAAATGGTCAATGGTTATAATATAGATTTAGAAGAATGGGAAAAATTATGGAACATAAACTGTAAATTAACAACAGCCTCAACATATAAAGAAAATTTATATAAAACGTGTTATCGATGGCACTTAGCCCAGCAAGATTAGCCAAGATATACCCGAATGCCAGCCCAAAATATTGAAAGTGCCAACAAGTTGACAGTACCTTTTGCCACATGTGGTGGCTATGCCCCAAGGCCAGGATCTATTGGACCAAAATCAAAGGTTGGATACAAGGAATTATGGGATATCAAATTGAAGTCAGACCAGAACTCTATTTATTGGGGATAATCAAAGACCAATATCCGAAAAAGATAAAATACATAATCTTACATAATCTAACAGCAGCTAGAATAGCTTATGCACAAATGTGGAAAGGGTCTAACGTTCCAACAGAAGAATTAGTCTTACAAAAAATAACAGATTGCACAGAAATGGATATGCTTACATTAAAAATGAAGGAAAAAGAATCAGATTATTACTCAATTTGGCATAGATGGTACCAATGGTTAGAAAATAGGTATAAGGAATGAAAATCGAAGATTACATAGAAGAATCCTTAAGAAAATGATATATAGCTATGTAGATATGTAAAATAGATAAAGATAGATATTAATAAAAACATAAGTAAGGATAATTATTGGTGATGTATATGAATAGATAATAGAAAATATATGATAAAATCGTATGCTGATGCAAAATGCTGTTGAAAATGTAAATATGATTTGTACTGGTGGAAAACAATAAAAATCATTTGCAAAAAAAAAATACATGTGGTGTTCATATTTATGCTTTTTGGATTTTATGCTTATTGGTAGTGAACATTTGGAGAACCTCGTTAAGATGAGTTAGGATTGCTAAACAATGTACCAGCCTCCACCATCATTTTTAGTTCTTTTTTTCTTTTTATGACCCTTTGATTAAGGGTGCAATTCAACCGGTGTAACAACCAGTTCAGTGAGCATGAGCTTCACGTTCACACAGAGCAATCTCTGTATGTTAAACAGCTGA
The DNA here is from genome assembly GCF_049901715.1 of Pseudonaja textilis. Classification (NCBI taxonomy): domain Eukaryota; kingdom Metazoa; phylum Chordata; class Lepidosauria; order Squamata; family Elapidae; genus Pseudonaja; species Pseudonaja textilis. The sequence goes on from NC_141990.1 coordinate 154,919,718, forward strand.
CGTGCGGCAATCTGCTGTGGCCCATGAATCAGCTGAGCTTGAAAACCAGGATATAAAGCATAGACTAGAGTCGGGGCGGGCAGGTGGGCCCACCAACTGATTGTCAGAGCAAACCAGTTCGCTCACAGATAATCCTTGGAGCTACCAGTTTACCCAAACAGGGCCGAACCGGAGAATCCCACCCCTGCCTTTGATCTCTTGTTTTGCGGTAGAGTGAGGTGAGTGGAACTGAGTATTTACTGGCTGAATACCCTTCCTGACACCTATGCCAGGTTAGCAGCAGATTTTTTTTCTTTGTGTCTTAATAGAGAAACATCTGCTGCTTCCTGGGATTGAACTCTCAATCTTTTGAGTTAGAGGCCGGCATCTTCATCTTTAGGCCATCACACCGCTCATCTTTAGTTCTAACAATAATTTTTGGAATCCAAACAATCTCCATGAGCTTTGTCTTTCTTTGGAAATGAGAAGAATTGCATCTGCTCTCTGTGCTTAGTTTGGATGTTGTTCACCTATTGATAAAAAGGACAAAAAAGAGCAAAGCTGGAAGGAAGATTTCTGCAGGAACTGATACTAATAGAATAGCAAGTAACATTCTAATCAACGGTGGTTAGTAATTGATTACATTTTCTATTGAAGTCCTTTTTTTGAACAGGTAAGCTATGCCTTTCCTTTTCAAGCTTTTTTCCCCAAAAAATTCCAAGTAGGGAAAACACCGTAGAAAGGGTACATGCTCATTCACAAAGTATATTAGAATTAAGTAAATGGCAAAATGGTAAACAAAAGTGTGCATATTTGGAGAAATGTTACCAATATTTAGTGACAACTATTTTTAATCACCTTCAATTAATCAAGATTGACCTACTTACAAGTATTAGAAACCAAAGGGACTGAAATAGATTCATCTATCCTTACTGAGAACAGATGTTACTAAAGCTTTTGTATTTTATTAAATAATTATTGGAATGGTATGGTTTCTTCCAGCAGAAGCATCTATAGCAAATTGATGATGCTAAAATAATCATACTCACAATGGCATAAATGCAATTGCTGTGATTATGTATTTGCATCTGTACATAATCACAGTTGTAGCATCATGCATGTATTAGCATTAATCCCTCTTGCTTTATGTCCAAGCTTTCCATACTTTCAAAACAGATTTATTTAAGATGGACACAGTAGAAGATTCAAACTAGATCATATAAAAATCTCTTCTAGTCCAGGATTCTCCCACAAAGTAGCCAAACAGATGATGATGGAAATTCTCCAAGCAGGATTTCAAAACAATGATTTAATCTGCTCTTATTCTCCTGTAACCAGGATCAAGAATGATCTTTCTTTAATACAGAAAGAATATATTGTGCCCTTGTTTTCCAGATACGAAATACTGTAGGACAAACCAGCTTCTCCCTTTTTAAACCCGTTCTTTACAAAGAGTTGGACAAAGGCCTTTGAAATTGTCTGGCCACTTTCAGTAAACAGGTTGTCCAGTAGATGCGAAGGTGGATAATAGAACTATAAATTGATTTTCTAGCTTGTGTGTTTCACACTGTAGAGCATATGAATAACCTGATTGTACAATCAATATTTTTTTACTTGAAATAAATTGAGCTTGAATGGAAAGCCATTAGCTCTAAAGAATCTTGATCCATACCTAAAACAATGTTAATTTGTTCATGTAAATACATACATAAGGTTCGGATATAATACTAATGCAATTTACACATGATACTAAACCATACTAAAGTTTGCCTATATTTGACTGAGCACTACAAGAGAATTCATTCATTAAGCATAAATTAAAATACTGAGGTGTAAATTATGTGTGAGCCCTACAAAGTCAAATCAAACACAAGAATGTATTTCATAGATATTTACCGGGATGCATTGATAAAGTACTGTGGCATTGAAATAGTTAATTACAACACCAATTAATATTAAGGCCATCTGTAAAAGCACACCATCAGAACTTATGAGATCTGCTATTATAACATGATGAGAAAAAAAGTGCAAAACATTCAAACATTGACATACTGTGAGCCTGTTATAACTATAAAATGTATACCATTAAACAACTACAAATAAGTCTTTTTCATAAGTTACCTAGGGTACATCAGTAGCCCCCTAAATAATCAAAAGCAGGCAAGCTTCAGGCAAGATCCAAAATCACCTGATTATCCAAAGGAAGCAGATATTCGATATTTGCATTGATGTTCTCTTTCACACTGTAATGGCATCAGTATTCACATTATGTAAAATAGAGTAACATTTTGTCCTCTTTAAAAATAGAAAAGATCATTCAACATACAGTGTATCTCTTATCTCTTCCTTTTCTGCAACTTTTTCTTTACACCATTCCAAAATTAAATCTCATGTATGCCTTTCCCCCAGCTTTTGGTTACGTGCAAGACATCAACTAATAGATGGATGTTAAGTTGAACCGGATTTTATTCAAAATACATTGCTACTTGGTCTCCTTGAAATTTAGCTGGTTTGGTCAATTCAGTGGATCCAGAACTGAAGAATCTATGGTCCTCCAGATGTTGTAGAGTGACAATTTTGGCATCTCTGATCATTGTCTATGCTGGCTGGGATTCTTGGTAGTTTTCATTCAGCAATAGCTAGAGATCCAAAGGCACCCTTCTTGCAGAAAACCATAACAAAGAGAACATGAAGTGTTGCTATGAATTTGCAAAGGCTTTCCTGATTCTCTGAAATATGCTTATTCAGTGGTTCTGAAAATAGAACAGAGATCTTTTTTCTTGGGGAAACTGTCATCTCTCAGTTTATTCATTGTAAAAGTGCTTTGCTTTGGCTGGCTGTTTTTTTTTTTTTTCAGTGAATGTGCCTCTCCTGACTGGGATTCTGAGTGAAAAGCCACTTAACCATCTGACTGCAAAGGAAAGGGGAAAGAGGGTAATAACAGTAACTACAATGTTGACTCAAAAGAGTTTATGTTCCCATATTTTCTGATGTGATCATTCATGCTTGCTACACACAGCAGTTAAGATGCTCTGCCAGGGATGGCAACACATTTAATGTTGCAATTATATTATTACTCTGCTCTGGCTAAGGGAGGATAAAATGCTGGCTAGCTTTCAAAGATGAAACAATGAAAACTTATAAGAAACACCCTCAGTTCTCCTCTGCAACAACTGGAATCTCATGAAGCTGCCTCCACCATCCAGAAATTTGGACGTAAAAATATGAAAATATTACCCTGAAATGTGGGATAGCAATAGCACTTAGACTTACATACTGCTTCATAGTGCTTTACAGCCCTCTCTAAGCAGTTTATAGAGTCAGCATATTGCCCCCAACAATCTGGGTCCTCATTTTGCCCACCTTAGAAGGATGGAAGGCTGAGTCAACCTTGAGCCTCGTGGGATGGATGAATAGATAGATGGATGGATAGATGGATAGATAGCAGGCAGGCATACACAGATGATAAATAGCTATAGAGTCACACCTATGCATATGCTTCTTTCTCTCTCTCTTTCTTTTTCTTCTTTCTTTCTTTCTTTCTTTCTTTCTTTCTTTCTTTCTTTCTTTCTTTCTTTCATCAAAATACCCCTTCTTTACTACAATTCACTACCTTGTAGCTTGATAAAACCTGCTCTCAAAATATAACAATGATAATCTGTAAATACTTAGTGTAAATCATTTCTATTCTCATAGAATAAGCTTTCTCCTAACCCTCACCTTGTTCCCTTCCCCATGTCCCACCCAAAGTGGTAAAGATTAGCAGTCTTCCTTCAAGCATCACCTATTCTCACTATTTAATATCACTTTCATGAGGCCTGACTGCAGACCTCAAGAAAGCCAGCAAGAGATAGAGACACACAATGAATAAGTATTGCAGGTATTTTGTCTGGGGAAACAAAGCACAATTAGAACCTTGGAGAGCTCAATGCAGAGGACTTCACACTCCTTTCATACACAGTCCAAAGATGTGTACTATTTCAGCCCTTCTCTAAACTCCTCTGCCTTAAGAAATCAGAAAGACGAGATGATGTCCCTGTTAGTGAAATGGAGTTTAATTTCTCCTTGTGCTAGAATGTTATTTCCTTTATTATTGCAAAATTATTGAATTTGGTTAAATTCATATGTATTATTTAGGTTTTAGGACCTCCTGAACATGGTGGTTTTCCATTTTTAATTCTAGATGCATGACACTACCTCACACTGAACCAGTACATAATTTGGGGACTTTCTAAGGCTTACAGTTTTGTTTAGCTAACTTCACAGTTTCATATTGTATGCCAATTGTATTCTTTTCTGGATTGGGAGTACTGCACATGTCACTTATACCTTGGTCACCTGCCAAGTGGCTTGTTGGCGTGTGTTCTCAATGGAACCACTCTTAAAGAACATCTGGAAGCTGCAACAGATCCAGAATGCAGCAGCCCAAGCAGTAATCAGAATATCTCAGAACAGCCATATTATAACTCTACTGCATGGACTCCCTAATTGTTTTGGGTGTAGTTCAAGGTTCTGATTGACATTGATATAGCCCTTCATGGCATGGGGATAGATTATTTGTGGGATGATCTTTTTCTGATTGTTTCAATCCATTTCATTATGGGCAACAGGAGGAGAATGCTGTGGGTTCTATCCATTAAAAAAGCCATATAAGAGGACACCGTTCCTGGCCTACCCACAAATTCTGACATTTGGAGATTATGATAGCGGAAGAATTGATGAAACCTCATTGCATAATATATCATTCTGGTTCTTATCATCCTTTAATAATGATAGAAAAGACACGCCTCTGTCAAATGAGTGGAAGTTTATGCTTTGCAAATATCTACACATTGTTCTCTTTCACTGAAAGCCAGAATCAAGCTTATATATCCCAATTAGGTGATACAGTATGTCCATGCAAAACATGGAAATCTGGATGACTTTATGGATCACATACTGGATGTTTTTCTCCATTGTATCCTCTTTCCCCTCTCAAACAGCCCTGCTGAAAGTCTTCAGACTGATAAGAGCATAAAATAGAACCCCCCCAAAATCCTAAAGGATAAACCTGAAACAAAAATTGATCATTTTTTCTTTTCCCCTGTGACTACATGCACAATAGAAACCTTTTAAAGTGACCTTATTGTCAAAGAAATGTATCTGTTACAGAAAAAAATTGACATTCTTATGCTTATCATTTATTCCCTATTCGTACTTTCCATCATTTTTTTAAAAAAAATGTTCTTGCTTCTGAAAATGATAGATGGTGTTTCTTACAAAATAATAGGAAGTTCCCACAATTATGTATGTTGCTCCCAGAAAGGGGAAAAAATATTTACCATGTCTGGGGAAGGTAGAAAAAAGCCCCAGCCAACCTCAGGGTCTGAAAACCTCTTTAAAGATGTCATTTTTCTCTCCAAGGTGCTGAGCCAAAGTCGATAAAAGACCTCTCTTTGAGACTAAAATGCAAAAAGTCAAAACAGGGTTTTTTCCCCTTCATTTCATTTTAGAGAGCTTTTCATTGTTTGCCTATTGCCCCTTATTTCAATGTCTTCTGTTCCTCTCTAAGCTGTCAGCATGGAAGCATTACATTAATGAAAAGAAAATTGCTGGAAGCATAATACCCATGAGCTTTTTTGAGGAAAAAAAATTAAATGACAACGTTCTTTAAAAAAAATGTGTGTAAGTGCTACTGATGGGACAGGAGAATCTGGCAACACTTTTGGTTAGATTTATGATTCCAGTAGGCTTAAGGGCAATGCCATTCTCCTTCTCTTGGCCAAAGGTTAACGAAGGCATCTAAGAACTGGGTACAGTTTCTTAGAGCTGGGTTATAGTTTCCCAGAATGTACTGGAGAGTTTCCAAAATAATTTTGGTCTCAGGGCTTTATTGCTTCTGTTTTGTCCTTCAGATGAATTTATCTGTGCCACCTGCAAATAGTCTTTTGTAGTGCTCTAACAGAAGTTCCTTGGAGTTCTAGATCTCTGATAGATGGGATTTACAGATTAGCCTGTGTAAATAAGAAATTTATATCCCTCTGAAATAAGTTCAGAAGGTGTCCATGGAGGATCCCATGAGGTGTTCATGGAGGATCTACCACTGAGAAAAAGCTCTTTTCAATTCCTGGCATATTGTAAAGCCTTGACTTTTTTTTCTTAGTTGTTTGTTGTTGATAGCCATTCATCTGAACTGTTGAATTCGATCTATATGTTTCACTTTTTAACCTTGGGTTTTAAATGGAAATTGAATTCTTAATTTTGTTCTCCATTATATGTTGCCAGCTGCTATTAGTGCTTTTTTATAGGAAAAGAGGATTTCATTTTCAGATGAAAGTATGATAAATATGATTTCTAGTCTCACTTTAGGAATGAAAGTCGACTGGGTGACCATAGTCCAATCAGCCTCTCTCAGCCCATGTCACAAGGTTGTTGTTGTGAGGAAAATAGGAGGAGGAAGAAATATTATGTAAGCTTCCTGCCTAGGCTATTTATACAAATATAGTAATAAAAGCTGGATAAAAATTAATAAATAAATTTTAAAAATATTTCTTTTGTTTATGGAATGGGTCCAATAGCTAAGAACCTGATATGGGTATGACATTCATTCAATGCTGTTAAGTAAGTCAATAAACAAGCCAGTAAACAAGTAAATAAATAATTGACTTAAGCAAGTCAATGAACAAGCCAGAATTTAGTCTTAGTTCCTCACATATAAAATGAGAAAAGTAATACTCTCATGAATATTGTGATAATGAAAGCGTGCCTACAATGTCTACGTTCAAAATGCTGTAGGTATAACTGTCAAGAAAAGATACATTATAATAGCTATTCATCTTGGTGCATGTAGCTTCCTTTTTGCTTAATCTTTGACATTCTGTTAAAAAAAAATGTTTGTATAAATAGATACCTGCTGAAGACAATATGTATACTTATGGAGTTTTAAGCAGTGCCTTCCTTGTGTCATCCATTGGAACTGTTCCAGAATAGTTTGAAAGTTGGCAAAATAAGACTAATTTTGGAAAGAACTCTGAAAGGAAGTTTACGATTTGAGCAATGTACTGTGTTCTTCCTGAAACAAGAATAGAAACAAATATAAATCAGGGGTCTCCAACCTTGGCAACTTTAAGATTTGTGGACTTCAACTCCCAGAGTTCCTCAGCCAGAAAAGCTGGAAGTTGAAGTCCACAAGTCTTAAAATTGCCAAGGTTGGAGACCCCTGATGTAGATTATAAGAAAATATTGGCAGAAAAGAGATTGAGAGAGATTAAGCTAGATATTTTAAAGCTATCTTTAGAAACCCCGAGGTTCCAAGACAACATCTCTAAAAAGCCTGCATGCAAACCCCAGCTTCCCTCCAAATAGCTTCCCAGATTTTAATAATCATTGAAATAGGTTATTAAAATTCTTAAGTATTTGAGGAGTAATTATATCATTTGCATTTAATTATCTTATATTTAATATTATTCAGAATAAATAAAATTTCATGTTATCCTGGTCCTGCCTACCTTATTGTAGTTCTGATCACTTTTTGTAATGTAATGTATGGCAAGATATCCAAAAATATTTGTGGAGTTTAGCCTCCCAAAAGATTACAATCCTTGATATTGGAATCTGGAGTCACATGGAGTGTTGGGAAGACATTCTTTGGATCCTTAACCCTGCATGACTTTTCTCCAATCAGTTTGACTCTACAACTTGACATGCATATAGGTAGATATGAATCAATTGCAAGAACTAATCATGCAGGTGTATGATAATAAGAAATTGAGAAAATCTAAAGGTTTCACAGTACAACCTCTTGATATTAAGTCCAGGATACTAGTTTTAGCACTTAATATTTCCAAATCCTAATCTTCAGGATTTAGAAAGACTTCTCTTTGGATGGTGGAGACTTGGACAGATAGAACATATGACATGCATACATTCATGTGTAAGAGGTCTTCACAGGAAGCGTTCACAATTATCATCTGCCCCATGTACAAAGCATTACCATTGCTTCTTGTGCCATGTTGCATCTACCCTTTGTTGTTCTTTCTTTGCAATCCCAAAACACACTTAGTATTCGGTTGTCAAGTTCGGGCAACTTCAACCAATCATTTCTCAGCTTGAACCAGCTTGTAGCTGAATGCAGAAAATGGCAGGCCTGCCTACTTGAGAACATCAAGCAATCGATCTTCATACTCTCAGCCTCAAACATTCCACTTTTTCAAGGTTACAGCTCTTTCCCCACTTCCTGCACTCAGTGAATTGCTAAGTAGCACAAAGACAAACAATGGTTTAAACAGAGGCAAACAATCTCCTCTTCAGAATTCATGAATTTGTTCCCATGTATTTTAGATGTTAATATATTGGTTTTTAAAACATGACCTGAGATAGTCTGCTATATGAACAGGTGTGATGGCAAATTGTTTTTATGAGCTATAGAAAATTCTGAGAAGTTATAGATAGTTAATCTTCATTGTGTGAAACATCAACATTGCTGATGAAATGCATATTTGTTAAAAAAAATCTCATAGATGATATCAGATAGCCTAACACCAATTGAGAATCTGATAGGTGTGGGGAATCTGTCCAATTGCCCTGGTCCTGGGCCAACATATTCACATGCCCACACAGATAAAGTTGCAATAGTTTACTGGATGTGAAATACAAAGCAAGAGAGAAGTGGTAAACCCCATCTGCTCCCCAAGACTGTCTCTCTCAGCAACTTCTAATCTGCAAATTAGCATAACCTCCAAGATCTGTGGAAGCAAAAGGCAAAAGAATAAGAACAATTTAACACATGAGAAAAGGGGGTGATTTGCAGCATCTGTAAGACAGCAGATAGAATATAAAAATGTTTCAAGATGTTATTACTAATATTTGGGAGTCAAGTGCACATGTGTCACCTGATATACAAGTACAATTATATTTTATAAAGTCAAGAGTATTTATCACTATTCTGAAAGATCTTTTAAAACTCTTTTAAACAAAACTATCATTTAAAATGAAGAATGCCCAGGGTTTTGTTTTGTGTGTCTCAGATCAAATTATTTGTCCTAGATTAATATTCTAGAACCCAAATATCTTGGATACTATAGTGATTAGATTGTGTTAACATTTCAGGGGTTGGAGGAATGAATAAAAGATGCTCCATAAAATATGTAAACACATGTACAATGTATTGAATATAGAGCATGACATCATTCATGGGCATGTTGGTGATGTATGTGGGTTGTTGTGAAAGTGTATACATTTTCACATTCATTATATCCCTTCATCAGGTTTGAATGCCATTGTGAAATATCTCCAGATTTTCTGATGAAACTTTTCAGGCGGAACAGCGAGTATGGTAGAAAAAGACTGCTATATGAAATCCTTTGGATCTCAGCCAATGTATTAAAAGAATCAATACACAGAAGTTATTTCTTAGCCACCCTAATAATTTCCAATGTTGAGATACTATAAGCCTCAAGAGTGTGATTACTATTTTTCTACACATACGCACACACGCACACACACACACACACACACACACACACACACAAACACTGACATATGCACCTTCAGACACCAGCACCACCACCACACCCTTTGTGATGACCCAGGAAGCAGCACACACGTAATAAATTTCCAAACATAAATAAATTTCCTTTAATGCCTCCAACTTGGCCCCACTGTTTAATTGTTCGCAGATGGAGATTAAACTCTTTCCAAAATAGTCTCCAAAAGTCAAAGAACAGATAATGGAGAAATAAAAAAAAAACCAAAACAAACCACACTGAAGGAATTTTTACGACAGACCAAAATAATTAATTACAAACTTCAAGAAGATAACAAGGCACAGTCCATTGGAAGAACGCCAACCAAGATAAACCTCAGCCAGAAATAAAACACACTTTGCTTCTAGCAACGCTGTGTTTTAAATGTCCCTCCTATATACTATTCCCCCCAGCTGCAGCCAATGAGGGGGATCATGGCTGCTTCCTCTCCCATAAGCCACGATGTTCCCTTCTCCATTCCTCCCTGTGTGACCTAGGATGAAGAGAGGATGGGCCTAGGCCTTCCTCTGACTTCCTCAGCCGGCCTCTGCCCTTCCCCAGCCTCCTCCACAACCTCCAGAGCTACACTTCCACTCCCTGTCAGCTGTTCCTCCTCTCCCTCGGAGACAGTCTCCAACAGGGTCATGACACCCTTACAGTAAGGGCACTGAACTATTTAGAGGGAAGAAAGAAATAAGAGAAATATATCTAAGTGAACATTTATGACACTCTTGCAACATGTTCATCCATACAATTGCCATAAATAAAATTATCCTCCAAACCATTTGTTAAAGACACTTAATCTACTATTTTTGTCAAAACATTTTAAAATTATTTGCAAAATATACAATTGAAAGTGTGGGTTTTTGCCAAAGGTAATATTTGTGGTCTTTTGATCGTCACATGCAGGACAGAACTTTACAGTATGAAATGCTGCCTGTCAGACTTGGCTTTTATATTTCACTGGCCTTGAGCTCAAGTTCCTAAAATCCTTGAAGTATCTAATTCTAATTCTGGTGCAAGTCATAATAATCTGGAAGTGCATTTATGAGTATAACAATCCTCCTAGCTTGTAGAGTAGAAGGTGGCACTTCGTTTAACAGGCTCTCTCCCCGCTATGATATTCCAGCTAAGGGAAGTTATTGAAGAGCATCTGGAAGCTCCAGTTGGTGCAAAATGCAGCAGCCCACACGGTTTTATGCAGACCCCGGTGTGCACATGTATCACCTCTCCTGCAGGAGCTGCATTGGTTGCCAATTTGCTTCCGTGTGCAATTCAAGGTGCTGGTTGTCACCTTTAAAGCCCTTCATGGCTTGGGTCCGGGTTATCTGAGGAAACATCTCTTGCCAGTGACATCTACCTGACCCATTAGAGCGAGGAGGCAGGGAATGCTGCAGGCCCCACCCCTGAGGGAGATACACCTAGTGGGACCTAGAAGAAGGGCCTTCTCTGTGGTGGCTCCATCTCTCTGGAACATCATTCCCCCAGAGATTAGAATGGCCCCCTCATTAATACTATTCTGAAAGACACTGAAGACCTGGTTTTGCCAGCGGGCCTGGGGAACCCAGAAAGGGATGAAACCCATCAGATGGCTAGTGTGACCCGCTGTCGACTGTGTGGAGGGTGGGAGTTGGTTTTGTTTTTGTTTTGTTTTGCTTTTTGTTTTCCCAAATTTTGTTCTATTGTACTTTACTAATTTATTTGATTCTTTTTGTTAGTTCTTATTGTTTTTGTTTTTGTTTTTTGTTTTAAATATGATTTTACATTGTGTAAGCTGCCTCGAGTTGCCATGGGCGAATAGGCAGCAATATAAATCAAATAAATAAGTAAGTTCCATTGGGGAGAGAGCATGCCATCATACTGGAATATTTAGAATTTAGGGAACAGGAAGACAACACAGGGCAAAAATATCAGGGAGCATTATGGTAGGGAACATCTTGGAATAATAGTAGGAATAATAGTTCTGACAGCAGCAGCATCAACAATAATAATAGACAATGATGTTTGTAGTTATATCCAATTCTCCAGTCAAGAGCTAAAACAGTTTGCATTCACAACTGAATACAGTAGTTTTTTATTTTTGCCTTCAACGGTTTCTCTTGGAGAGCAAGACATTGTTTATGAAATGTGCTTAAAAGGAATTGCTGAAAATGAACATAGAAATGTATTTACAGCTAATTAACCTATTCTCAAAGAAAGCATCTGGGAAATGAGTGATTAATGTTTCAGGCTCGTGATATACCCACACATATCACAAAATGTAGGCAAAATTTCATCACAGAGCCCAGGAGAGTCATGTGTGACACAATCGAGAGTCTGATTGAGCTTGCTCTCCACAGGAACTAATTTTGAAACACCAGAATGTAGCGGATTGCCTGTGAAAACACTGTAGAAGAAACTCAGCACAGAACAGAAGGCAATGCTTTCCTTAGGAAGAATGCTGATAAAATTTTAATGAAGAAACATGTTGCCATGGGGATTTGTTGCTATTCATTAATTCATTGTGCTTCAGCCTCTATAGTTTTGCTGAGGTTGAGTGACAAATTGTCAAGGAGCAGTTTTTGGAGGTTTAAAGTTTTCTTGCTGATAATCTAACTTTTCTGCAAATTATGTCACAAGGGCCATATCTGGAGACAGACAACAGCAAAATTAGCATGCTTGTGTACCCAGACATGTGCATGGGAATACAAAGATCATTCTGTGTGAGAGAATCAGGCAAAGTCAAGTTAGAGATTTATTTTGCCACTTCCAGCAATCCCAAGATAATTTTTATCAGTTTATAATTTCTTGGCAAAGTGCTGAGAATGTGGCAGTCTGTAGCTTCTCAACCTTTGGAATTAGAGACATAGTAGTAAAATTCATTCAGGCTTCCTTCAAGGAGCTTCCATGTAGCAAGAAGAAAAATGTATAAATTCCAGCCCTGGATTCCTTCCCATGAATATCTCATAGTTTTCACTTTTAAATTATCTGCACATATCTCAGGGTACAAGACATTGACCTTCAGAAACTCATCACTGTGTCCTGGTGTTGTGCCTATGAAATGTGCATCCAAAATCCTCATCCAGATTTCATCCTAGATTTTTTGAGTACCATGTTTTGTTGTTGAAGTTTAGCTAATGGAGATTTGGAACAGAAACCTGATGCAGATGGGAAATAAAGAGCTCTACTAATGAAAGCAAAGGAATAACCCTGGGCAGAGATCACTGAATGAGGAGGAACATTGCCAAAAACTGTTCACTAATCTGTAATTTGTGTCATTATCCTAATCAATTATAGCATAATATTTGGAAGGAAAGAGATGCTTACTGGTGTTTCAGTTATAAATGGGAATCAAAACCTGAAAGTGTTCCATCTGCTTCATTATGGCAGGGTGAATATCTGCTTAACAGGAGTTGGTATTCAGAAACCTTCCAATGCTGAATATGGTCCATTATATCTAACATCAAATTTACAGCTCCTCATTGTTGGGTGAGTAGCAGAATGTGGCATTTTTCTTGGCATTTTCACCAGTTTTACTATTCTGAGTATATAAAATAAACCAATCTTTAGTATCTCATCGAACAGAACCCATTCTTGCTTTGCTTCCCTCCATCTCAGCTTTGCTAGTTTCAGTGGTATAGGTATAGCTATTGTGAAATATTTGAGTGCTAGGCATCTTTGTAGATCACTAGCACATATCAGGAATGTTTGGCCCAACCTCTCTTGGGAAACTTCCAGAAATCCTAATACAACTTCTGACAGAAACTTTGTTATGAAGAAAAGATGTTTGCCTTTAGAAATAAACTACAAATTAAAATCAAGGTTCTCTTAAACTCTCCCCGATTAAACACATTATGAATAAGGCACAGTGTTTGTTGCTATAGAAATAAAAGTAAAAAGTTGAGGTTTAATGCTTTTATCTTATTCTACTGGGTCAAAGGGAGTTAGAAGTCATGTTCTTTCTTTCTTTTTTTTCTGTTGTCCTACACTTTTCCCTTCCCTTTTCCCTTATTTTCCTATTTTTTTATATTTTTGTATGTTATATTATTAACTAATAAATAAACAAAATGTGGAAGTGCCAGATGTTAAAGCTCAAAACATCTGGATAATCATACTGTTATATAGAATAATGTAATAATTTATTATATATTGTTGACTTAGAACTACCTGGTACATATATGTAATCCTGGCCAATTGATTCTAACCTTCATTGAGCTTTGAGCAGACTTCATAGAGAGAACTGTTTTTGAGAAGAACTGTTTTGGTAGCATTATATATTTTTATTATTGCAGAAGTAATAAAGTGCTATTGTTCAATTGTTTAAAAAAAATGAATAAGGCACAGAGATGCTATTAAAAAGTCCCCTCTAGAAACAATATTTAATGCCTAACAAAGAATCTTAGGTGAAGGCATTTCAGTCTTTATAATAGAAAATGTCTATATAATTTATACAGCAAACAATCACGTAAATGGATATTTGACTGGACAAGATTATAATAAATACACTGAAATCAATACATTTAAATGAAAGAAACTTAAGTTAACTACTTAATGTTTTGAATGTCTTGGATTTTATTTCTTCATTACTTCATTACTCCAGAATGATCAATGACAAGGGGTGATAGGAGATATCATTTGAAGCTCTTCTTCACATAATCATGTATCTGAATGAAGAAAAGATACTCAGAAGATAAAATAAGGCATTTAACATATCTATATCTATTTAGTAATGATAGTGTATATGAAGCAGTTAGGCAATAGATTGTCCAATGAGCTACTCCACCAATGCTTCTTAGGGACCCAAGAGGGCACCCAAAAGCTGATGCCAAGTTGCTTTATGAAATAAGGAATACGTAGAGCATTTCATTTCTGGAAATGAGGAGAATACTTTGAATGGAAAGTTAGGTCATAGCCCAAAAAGTGAAAGGAGAGGTAAGACAATTAAGAGCCAAGCAAAGGGAAACCTAAATTTACATTCAACTAAACAAAAAATATAATGGTACATTGACAATTGGGCATTATGCCCTTATTCTTTGCTTACCAAAGAACATAATGCTGATATAAACAGAAACTCTTGAATTGTGATGAAGTTTTGATGGGTAGGATTCAATAATCAAATTACATGCCAATAATAAAAAAGGAAAATGGTGGAAATGTGAAGAAAAAATAATTTCTTGAAATGAAGATGCTAAAGATAAATAAAAAAAACATATTTTTTTTCAGTGAGTAATAAACTACATCGGCTTCATAACACAGTTTTGTTTTCAAGAAAAATGAATTGTGGGATTGATTAAAGTCCAAATTAAAGGCTAATATAGAACAAAAGATCATCATCATTGTTATTCTTCTTGTAGTCTCCTCTCCTGCTCTCTTATCTAAAACCCTCCTGCCACTACCAAGCCCAGGCTGGATTATTTCCAAATCCTGCTCAGTTGCAAATACCTCAAAACCTGAAATGGACTTCTAAACATTTAGTGCTTACCGTAGCTTATGTTTTATTCCACCACTCTGTAAATCCTGCTTCTTAATGTATGGGAAAAGGACATTTTAATTGCTCAGCGGCAAGCAAAAAGCTTTGTATCCACAACCCAAGTGGTTCTACAATGATATCATTGATCATTTTAAAATGGTTCTGCTATGAATTATTTGGTTGTTTCCCCCTTATCATTCATTAACATGGCTTAGTTTCCATCAGGTATAACATGGGACTAGTAGTCACCAAATCAGAAGTTCCCAAACTTTTTTTTCCAGATACCATTTAAATACTGCTGGAGATTTCAGTCCAATCTTTAATTCTTTTTGTTGTTGCAGAACAAATCAAAGCATGTATATAACTTTAATCAGGACTACCATCTAAATCAAAACTATGATTTCTAGACCAGGAGTCTTCAAACTTGACAGCTTTAAGACTTGTGGACTTCAACTCCCAGAATTCCTCCTCCAGTCATGTTAGCTCAGGAATTCTGGGAGTTGAAGTCCACAAGTCTTAGACTTGCCAAGTTTGAAGACCCTTGTTCTAGATGAATCCCAGATAAGGAGCTGGGAAAGGAAGGCTTCCTCCAACACAATAAAAGACGAACAATGTATACAATCTAAAGAGAAGTCAGAACGTTCCACCCAGACTGGAAAATGCCTCTTCTCAATGGCAGGAATACTACACATGTGTGTCTATGGGTGAATAAACGTGCATTTTCTCCATGCTTTTCTCAGTCGGAACCATCTTCATGCATTGTCATTTCCTTTTCTTAGTTGAGACACATTTGAATCTGAAGTGTTAGTCCATTATGATTCCAAGATGCTGCTACTGTCTTTCAAGTTCCACCCATACATTTTCAATACTTTCGTCATCAGTGAAATACTGGAGAAAAACAGAGGTCTAAAGTTATTTATTCAAGGTATTTATTCTAAGTCAATGGCTGATAAGAGAAACTGCCTTGAAAGATCAAAACCCACAACCTGCGATGTCCATGTGCTTATTACCTTTAAGACAAAGCTGCTTATATCTTGTTCTGCACCACGTGCATATGTGTAGGTATCGATTCCAAGTGGATTGCAAATAAAATAAAATGCTGAAATTGCCATGTTGCCGGAATCTATCCATGTTCCTCCACCGCCAATTCCCTGCTTATAAGTTGCTGACATTATTCTTTCCCCCCATTCTTGGCTGACATTTCTGTGGCTGGAGTGTTCTTCTCGCTGTAGGGTTTTAGTAGGATAATTGACAAACCACAGGGACTGTATCCCTGGATTAGGTTGACCAGAATGTCAAAACAGCCATGACAAACTCTCACATCAGTTTCAACTGCAAGTCAGGTCTATGAGAGAAAAATGTACTTTGGCAGGTCTATGAGGAAAGCCTTTACTTGAAATCTTTTCCCTCTACAGAAAGAGCTTCAGCTGGGGTAAGGGAAGGGGGAGGAAATAGAGAAGTTTCTGTTTAATTCATAGAACATTCAGCTATCGCAAGTCGCTACTAATTAGAGTATGATATGCAAATGTTCAGTGGATCTTGTTTGTGTGTAGCAGAATATATGACATAGGTCACTTCTGTTCTTTTTTTTTTTAATTAAGGGCATAACATATTATTATGTATTGTGTGAATATCCTATTCCTGTGCAAGTGCAGGTATCGTTCCTAGAGCAGTTTGATTATGGCTCTTCCTCACTTATATTGATCCTTTACATAATTTATAGTAGAAAACTGAACTCTGATGAGATGTGGGCTCCTGGTTTTTTTTTCCAGCAGTTTTTTTTTTCCACAGGAAATTATGACAGAACTATACGCACTTTAACAGACAATTTCTGTCATTGGATGATATAAGCTTTAAATAAATAAATGATGTAAATTCAAAGGGAACTCTGGGAGGGGGAAAAAAAGAGTTTTGCATTATTTTTAGTATCTGAGGAAAAACCCAGCCTTAGGATATGCCAGCTGGCTAATAGACCAAACATGAACAACAGCAGACTTTTATAGTTTTTGTAATTCTTTTGAGAAAGATACACACCTACACACCTACACACACACACACACACAGGGAGGGAGAGGGAAGGGGGAGACAGAGGGGAGAAAGGGAGAGAGAGAGAGATGTGAGACTATATAAATGCTACTTTAAAATGGTTTAGTGGTACACATACACAATTATGGATGAAAACAAAGTTTTTACACTATAGTGTGCAAAACTGAAGTATTTTTTTAAAATGCTAGGTAGTTTCAGATGGCTGCTATTTTGAGCAAAAATGCTAAAGTACTCAATCTTCTCATACCCCAGTTTCTGTTCAAAATCACATTTCAACTGGTTTATCACACACACACACACACACACACACACACTCTACTGGATTCTTGCTGCAGGTTGACAAGATGAATTATGCATCTGGAATTCTGCAGAGGGAAATGCTGGTGAGGGATGATGTTGAGCAGAAAGTATGAAGCAAGGGAAGGTTCACCTGTTTTGGCTCTCCTCCCTTCCCACTCCTCAGAACTGCATCTTCAAAAGCTCTTTTCATTTCTTCAGAAAAAAGGAAAGATTTGATTATAATTATTTGCAAGGGCAGCCTTCCCCAACTGGGCACCTTTCAGATGTGTGGAGAGTGTGATTCTCAGAAATCTCTGCAAATGGCTATGTTGGCTGGGGAATTCTGGGAGTTGAAGTCCACATATCAGGAATGTAATCAGTTTCGTTCATTATTGAAGAATCTGCTGCAAATATACTTTACTTAAATATGTTACACTTAATTTTAGCAAAAGGCTGAGAAGCAATATATTATATCTGTATATTCTTTAACAAATGAGACTAGAATACATAATATATTAATATAAACTTAGATTCTATGCCTATGTTTGCAATTCTTATTGATGATAGTCTTCCTTAATATGTACTGTTGGAAAGCAGTTCAAACAATAGCTCTTATTTGTTTTTCTTAATGAATTCTTTTTCCTGGATTTTAGGAATCAAGTCACCTGATGGCAGCTTGAGTGACATTTGTTTATGCAAGTATAAGGAAAGTGTGTTCCCTGAATGAACATCTATATTAATGAAAATTAAAATGCAAATGCCAAACTGAGTTATTTACTTAGTTCTGCCAGCTAGCACACAGGAGAAACTCGTGTAGGATTAGATAGATCTAATTACTTTTTTAATATTAAAAATATCTTAAAGGTTGTTCTTCTGCCTCCCTTGGGCTTTAGAATATGATCAGAAAGGTTTCGGAATAATCAGTGTTTCTATCTCTACCTGCCTTTTTAATGAAAAGTTGGAAGAAAACAAATCTGTGAGACTTTTACTTCATGTTAACAGCTGCATTATGATGTAGAGGTTATGCCTACATAATGAGAAAGCATCATAGGAACTAATTAAAATCTAATTGAGACAACTGAGGTTTGGGCTGTTGTACATTTAACATGAACAACAATATTAACCCTAGCATTTGGCTTGTCATGTCATACCTTGAATTCTTTATGTTTAAGAAAGCAGTCATTGTTTTAAAGAAACAAAAATTACCTTGAAACATAGCATCTCTGATTCAGTAGAATTTGATGAATAGTGGAACAATTTGAACTATGGTTACAACTCTCCTGTTTTCCAAATGAAGCTCTTGATTTTCTCCATTAGAAGTACAAGACATTTTCCATTTAAAACTTGAGATTGGTCAGTGAACCTCAGTTCTTCCCTGTGAAAGGCATATCAAACATCGCCTTATAATAAACTTCCTGCCTTTAATTATTTTATTTATTTATTTATTTATTTGTTTGTTTGTTTGTTTATTTGTTTATTTATTTAGTCAAACAATTATTAGATAACAGGTATAAGTATAAACATGGTTATAAATACATGAAATGGATTCAAATAATTAGAAAAAGAAACAAAAGGACAGGGACGGTAGGCACGTTTTGGTGCACTCATGCACGCCCCCTACAGACCTCTTAGGAAAGGGGTGAGGTCAATAGTAGACAGTCTAATGTTGAAGATTTTGGGGTTTGGGGAAGAAAACACAGTGTCAGGTAGAGTATTCCAGACATTGACTACTCTGTTGCTGAAGTCGTATTTCCTGCAATCAAGTTTGGTGCAGTTTATCTTTGGTTTCTATCTATTTTGTGCTCTTGTATTGTTTTGGTGGAAGCTGAAGTATTCATTGATAGATAGGATGTTGCAACATATAATTTTATATACTATACTTAGATCAAACCGAAGGCAGCGTAGTTCTAGGTTGTCTATGTCTAAACTTTCAAGTCTGGTGGCATAAGGTTTGCTACGAGTAGAGGAATGGAGGAGTCTTGTCGTAAAATATTTCTGGACTTTCTCAGATATGTAATGCAGGTTCCAGACTGATGAGCTGTATTCAAGTATTGGTCTAGCAAATGTTTTATATGCTCTAGTTAGTAGAGTGATATTACCAGAGAAAAAGCTATGCAGGATTAGGTTAACAACTCTTAATGCCTTTTTGACAATGTAGTTACAGTGGACTCTAGCACTTAGATCATTAGAGATGAGTACACCGAGGTCCTTGACAAAGTTTTTATCTTGATTATTCAGCTTGTATTTTATTTTTTAATTTTTCTTGCCAATATGTAAGATAGAGCATTTATTTGTTGAGATTTGAAGTTGCCATTTGTTTGACCATTCTGACACATGTTGAGGTCTTTTTGAAGGGTAGCAGCATTGTCAGTGGTGTTGAATAGCTTTACATCATCAGCAAAAAGAACGCAGTTTCTCTTAATATAATCACAGAGGTTATTTATGTAGAGTATGAAGAGAGTTGGTCCTAGAACATTGCCTTGGGGGACACCACTGTTGACAGGTACAGGATTTGATAGGATGCTCCCAATTTTGACCATTTGTTGCCTGTTTGACAGGAATGCTTCTATCCAGTTATGCAGGTATACAGAGATACCATAAAACCTTAGTTTTAGGAGTAGTTTGTCATGTACCACTGAATCAAATGTTTTACAGAAGTCTATGTAAATTGTGTCAATTGCTTTGCCCTGATCAAGTTGTCTAGTCCATATGTTTTTACAGTGCAAGAGTTGCAGATTACAGGACAGTTTCCTTCTGAAACCAAACGGCTTGTTAGAGAGTAGGTTGTTTGTCTCTAAGTGGAGGATAATGGATTGGTTAATAATTGATTCCATGACTTTACAGGTGATACAGCATAAAGAGATTGGTCTGTAATTTTCAACTAGGCTGGGGTCTCCCTTTTTGAAGATTGGAACGACTGTGGCTAGTGACCATAGATTTGGCAAGGAGCTGGTCCTGAAAGATTTTTCAAAGATTATGCTTAGAGGTTCAGCTATGGCAGTGGATAGCTTTTTTAAGAAGTTGACACAACCGCCATCCAGTCCAATAGATAAAGATGGTTTTAGATTGCATAGTGCTTTTTCAACATTGTCTTCTGTAAAATTGATATGTATTAGATCATTGTAGTTGTCTGTGGTTCGACTAGGAAATATTGGGCATGATCCATTGCTGTTTACAAATACTGAGCCAAAGAATGTGTTAAAGAGGTTGGCTTTAATGGTGTCATCATTGCAGTCTTTACCATTTGGTTCTTTTAGGGGTGGGATGGACCTTCTTTTAGTTTGTTGTTTACAAAATTGTAGAAAGCGCAGGTGGAATTGGTGTGTAGAAGGTTTTCCTCTTGTTTAGTGTGATAATTGGTACATTCAGTCTTTATCCAGTGGCATAAATTTTTGTATCAGCTTTCAACATCTCCCTGCCATATATGTCTAGGTGAAGCATATCCATTTCAGTATCTAAACAATGTTTTATGAAGAAAAAGGTACCATTAGCCCAAAATGCCAAAAGCAAGGAATGAAATGATTCCAAGTACATGGACAAGGATCTGCATAGCTTCCCCAAATTGGCCAGACAATCAGATACCCAGGATTTCCTGCCTTATGAACTTCAACTTCTATAAACATATTTGCTTTTTCATTGTTCAGGATTCCTCTTCTTTATAAAGTTGGAACTGATTTTTTTTTCCAATGAACATGATTCTTCTTATTGTTGTGCTCTTTACGTTGGCAATTTCCACAAAAGAAAAGGAAGGAAGGAAGGAAGGAAGGAAGGAAGGAAGGAAGGAAGGAAGGAAGGAAGGAAGGAAGGAAGGAAGGAAGTTTTCTAAAAAAGGAAACAAAAATGTTTAATTTGGATACATGTTGGGTATAAGTTAGTTAATACTTGGATTTTTCATTAAAAAGACACAAGAATACCTTGATTTAGGAAAATGTACAGCAATGCTTTATGGTCACAAATTCCTATAGCTTTACAAGAAGAAAATGTGAATCTCATAGATTCTGTGTTAATATCCAGTAATTTCATTTCCAAGGGGGTGTAATAGTTCAGTTCGAGTCCCAAGTGCCATACAAAAGGGTGAGCTCCAATTCCTGCCCCAGCTCCAACCTACCTAGCAGTTTGAAAGCATGCAAATGTGAGTAAGTTAATAGGTACCACTTTGGTGGGAAGGTTAACAGTGTGCCATGTATCTTATATGAATCATGCTGGCCACATGACCACAAAAATGCCTTCAGACAACACTGGCTCCCTCAGCTAAGAAACAGAGATGACCACTGCCCCTTAGAATCAGACTTGACTGGAAAGGGGAAACTTTTACCTTCACTTTCATTCCCATTGCCTTAACTATCAGTGCATAAAAGAAAGGTCATTCAAAAGTGCCCAAGGGAGCAAAGAGTTGATTTAATAAGCACATACTGGGTAGAATTCAAATACAGCTTATTAAAAATAAAATAAAATATGTTTAACAATAGGGATATTTTTCAAAACACTTTTATCCATAGATGTGTGACTGTCTAGAAAAGAATTATGAATCAAATACATGCCAATCACTCACAATATCCCAAACAATTGAGATAACATAGTCCTAATTAATCAGGTGAATGGCATACAACTATATTTAAGAATTATTCACTGAGTTTAATATACTATTTTTATTTTTAAGAGCAGATCTAATTTTAAGAAATGTTCAATATTCCTTTGGTTATACATATAAGTATTCCAAGGATGTCTGCCACAGCCCTAGTTTTTCTCAGTAGCCAAGAATCTATATCCCTTAACACCTTTTGTCTCAGAGTTGAGCCACTAAAGTGCCCATGATAATTACCCATTTATACTCCATTATTAGAGACACTATTGAGCACTCTGTATTAATTATTATTTTCATTAGAAAAAGGAGGATTGGGGCATTGGTTCAAGATTGGATTAAGATATAGAGCATAGGCTTGCAGATCCTGTTTACTTATTTATCTAGTTCATAATAAAGTTAAAATTATACAAATAAGGAAGGTGTGGTTATATAACTTGCTAGTACAATTAATTATATAGCTTAAGTTGAACAAAGATGGGAGTAACATGGATATCTGAATCCAGTAGATAGGACAGAGTTGCTGAATCAGACTGATAAGGACCAAGGAATAGCATTTGGATGCTTGGGAGGAAGAAACATGAGTTTATCAGGATAGATAAGGATTAACCTTGGCAAATTCCAAAGGGCGCTCAAGAAGGCTGATGAGAATTGTCCAGTTACTGATCTTGATTTTGAATGATGGGCTATGCAAACTAGCCATCAGACTAATCAGGAGATAAATGGGCTGTACCTTTCAGAATCCTGAAATGGTATAAGAATACCACCAATGGTGCAACTGAAATTCAGGGAGACAACACTAACAAAGCTGTAGAGCTTAGGTTCTTCTGTCTCACCACCATATTGTTTCTGCAATCTTCAGATTCCCAGTTAGTCCAGGCAGCTGGCTAGAATCTACAATACTGAACACTGATATCTTGAGTACAGAAAGACTGCATAAGAATAGTTTATTTCTTGCTCTTTGTAATGCTTTGCTTTGTAATACTTTGCTCTGCTTGCTGCTTAAAATAAAAAATTGGAAATTATTTTGGCAGTTTTGAATATTCTCTCTTTCTATAGATCACAAAGGTCAGAACTAATGTTCTCTGAAGAAGGGACCCCTTTGAAAGTAGATGCAGAATTTAAAAAGGAGCTAAAGTGTTTGATAGTGATAAGGTTGTTTCTTATTTATGAATTGTACCTAGAAGTAGGAAAAAAGTAGGAAGAGAAGTAAAAAATCCTAGTGCTGCTTAGAAGCTCTATAAGGTCAAGAGCCAAGAATTGTATTTGAGGAAAAATATAATTTCCCTGAGGCTCTTTCAGTTCTTTAAATAAGATTTTTGGTTGCAAAATATCATGCGTTGATATACTATCCAATATTTCCAGAATTAAAATCATTCAATGACCTGAATTACCAATACCAGAAGTGTGATGAAAGTGATACAAATTTGCAAACAGACCATAGTTTGCTAGAAAATGCATGACAGAAATAAGGTGTGGAGAACTTCCCTTCAGTAAATAACAAAATATGTTGTTGTTGTTCTCCTATTTCAGCTGATCCATAACATTGTTTTCAAAGAGAGTTCAGTCCATCTTCAGTCCATCAGCAGAACTGATGACTGAGTCAGAGAATCAAGAACCAATGACTCATGACAACCAATGACAAATTAGCTCTTCAAACCACTCTCAAAGAAGAGAAGATGGGAGACCCCTCACAAATGCTCTAGAGAGTTTCTCCTCATCCAGAGACCACAAAACAGGAATCTCCAGAGGATTTTAAGGATTGGGAGACAAGAAAAAAACCTTGCTCAAATGTAATTTGGCACCTTTACAATGACATTGTTTACATACTTTCTTTTCAAAAGACATCCAGAAATTAACCACCTATCAGCTATTAGAAATCT
The DNA here is from genome assembly GCF_049901715.1 of Pseudonaja textilis. Classification (NCBI taxonomy): domain Eukaryota; kingdom Metazoa; phylum Chordata; class Lepidosauria; order Squamata; family Elapidae; genus Pseudonaja; species Pseudonaja textilis. Next base: position 154,943,439 of record NC_141990.1, read on the forward strand.
TTGGATCAACAAGTGTGAAAATCCCAGGTGAGTCTGCCTTCAATGGAAAACAAATATTAATCAAAAGCTTAATAACTTTTTTAAAAATGAAATGAACAGCAAAAATAAATAAATAATTAAGATTTTGGTTTTAGAAAGTTATAAATGGATTAACTGTCCAAATAAATACAAAATAAAATCTTAGAATTATAAAGAGTCTTTTATCCTCTCTGAGCCTAGTGGTTATTGTCTTGCAAATCAGATTCATTACCAGGTTTGGTAACATCATCCGTGCAAGAGCTAGCAAACCCCACTTTCCCTCACATTGGTGATATTATCTAGCCTGGTGAGGAAACATGTAAGAAATCAGTCAGGCTCAGAAAACACCAGAAATCTAAAAACAATGCAACCCTGAGTACAGATACCACTATGTTCTTGTATTGGCATGATATACTATGATGAAAGCTCCTTTTGTCTTTCTACCATCACCTTCCTCCATCCCTTCCCTTTTAACGTTTACTAATTTCGTGGCTTGGTTGAAAATTTATAGATTTATTCTTGGAGTATTTGTTATGTCTTTTGCACATTATTCATGGGATTATTTCAAAAGATGTTTTCTAAAAGTTCTCAGTGAAGATAGTTTTTACCTGAATCCCATTATAAGTTTTCCTGACTTTCCAAACAAGCTTTCCCATCCACTGAAATCTTATTACAATAAGCAAGTAACTCCAATATATTTCTTTCATATCATCTTGAAGTTTCAGTTTTCATCTCAAAACTAGTAGCAATATTCATTTTATAAGAACTGTGGCAGCAAAGAGTAAGGAAAGAATGTACCTTTCTCTGGGAAAATGATATTCTTATATACTGTATTGTTTGCCTATAACATAATAACATTCAGCGTGTATAGCTCCAAGGCTTACTAGAATGCCATGAATGAATTTATACAATTATGAATTGATTTTAATTAGTTCAGATATTAATAGAATGGGCCCCAGCAGCCTCTAAATGTCAGTCTGAGTTTCCCAGAATGCCAAGAGCATATCAACTATTTTAATATGCTTAGACTGAAGAGCCTCAGAGATTCTAAAGCAAAAGTCAAGGACTATGAAATATTTTAATAGGCTATGGGTCACCCACACTAATCAGCACTGGGTCTTTTCTGTGTCTCTTTTCCTTACAATAGCGAGGCCTTTACAAAACGCCCATTTTTCATAATTTCTTGAAGTTACTAAGAGCATTTAATACCTCACTTTACATGCTGCAATAGGGCTGTCCATCAAGCAAAAATGGAGTGTTACTTGCATATTGTGAATTGCTCCTTCATGAGCATCTTTTACTATTTGGAATGATCCTATAAAAGAAATTATCTTAAACAACCAGAATAGAAAACTGAAAGGTGGCAGACTATGCTGGTGAAAGGAGAACAAAATTGTTAGAAAGCTTTCCTAAGAAAAACATTTCATGGCTGTGTAGCAGGACCTAAACAGCAAAATGTTATATTATTTCAATATATGTTCTGACCCAACCCTGTTACCAGCAAGAAAATCTCAAACAAACGCAGCAACTCAAACCTTCTCAGCTTTAATCAACAAATAACTTCTTTGTAGATAAAAGATGGCTTGCAGCCAATTGGTCCAACCAGAAAAGCCTTGACAGAATTTTTCAGATATGCCGGAGTCTCCACACATAATTCAAAAGCAAAAACCTTTTGAAACCAGGCTTATATTCCCTGGAGGGAGGGGCCATTATGTTGCATCCTTACCCCCGAGTCGCCTGTGCTGCTCCAGCTGTTCTCTTCTCCGAATCATCCTGCGCTCACGCGCACTTGGCACAGGTTCCTCGGGAACCTCCTCGTCACTACTGCCATCCCCCACAAATCCCTGAAGGCAGCAGTCCACTCCCTGATGGTCCTGGCCCCTCATCAGAGTCATCGCTCTCCTCAGCCATCTGCACCTGCTGCTGGCTAACCACAACAATATATTATTTTTTTCTAATATCTTATAAGGATACGGTCTTTAGCTGACTGCTTTTTTTTTAAAGAGTAAAAGTAATGTTTGCATGCTGTCATCATCATTGTTTATTAACCCCATAAACCCTTGCGGGGTGGAGTCTGGGCAATTGAATGGAGCTAAGTGATTACTGGCCAGATGCCCTTCCTGTCACCAATGTGGAGTTATATTCATCAGATATAATCTCATCATGCCCAGATCGTGCATACTACAAATGGGGGGTGAGGGGGTTGGCTATCTGGAAACCACTGTATTGTGTAGTATCTGAGTTAAAGTGATTCAAAGTGCTGTCCACTTAGACCTCGCATGTTATTCAGAAAACTTGGTTAAATGTAGTGCTTGGTTAAATGGATAATGTGGTGCCACATGCTTTCAACAACTAATGTTTCTTTCTCAGCTTGTTCTGTAAACCTGCCCAGGAAGAAGCATCAGGAAGCCTGATGGATCTTAATTTAAGAGAGATTTCCAGGACAAAGTGTTAGATATTCAGTGGGGAAAAGTTAGTGATGTTAGACTTCCCCCATTGGTTCATTTTATCGGATGGGAAAATGAACAGCCATTAGTGGCTGAAGTTGTGGACAGCAGCCTGTAAAAAGCACAGCAGGCACACCTGGCGGCAGTCTTTACTTGGAGCAGAATAAAGAGATCTTTTGCCTCTCCCCGTTGTCCTTCCTCTTCAATCTAGCCCATATCTAACACAAAGATACTGCACTTTCTTCGTGCTATAAAGGGGATGGGAAGGTCATACGTTAGCAATCTTCTTTTCTCCCTGCTCACTTCATGCTCCAGAGGTGAGCTCTATGGATCTGCGAAGGTTGCAGGGTTTGGAGGTATGGGAAAATACAAATGTAAATGTTATGGGAAGCCCCATGGACACCTAGGGCTCCTTTCCTTCCTAGGATGTAGAGATGAAGAGAAATCTGAAGATGAATCTCCAAACTGGCAACAGAAATAAAACTGCTGTTGCAATCAGGATAATTCCCATACAGGCTTTTATAGAAACAAGCTGTTGTTATCAATTATCTGGACTAAGCCTGCAAAAAAAAGAAAAAAAAGAATGACATTCATGGATGAGAACTTTAAGAATGCCAGACTAAACATTTTATACTATTTCTAGATTATTAGCAAAGACAGCAATACCAGTATTGTAATAATACTGTACCATTACAATCTGAAGCTTTGGTGAACGAAGCTAATTTTAATTAAGGTTTATTATTTGTTTGGTCTTTATTAGCATCGCTATGACTGCATGCTGTAGTCCTTTGGTAATTTGCAACAACAAAAATGAATGCAATTGTTGTTGTTCCTCTTATTTTGTTCACAGTTGCTTTCTGCCATGAGCAAAATAAAGCAAGTAATAGGATTGGAGGAGCCCATGAGGAATTAAACAGTCTCACTGAGGTGGTATCTCATGAGGATCTTGGTAGGTCCCAAGTAATGGTATTGCAAGGAGCAATATCCAAAATAGACAAGAGTAGGAGGGTTGCTTCTACTCCTTTACAAGGATTCAGGCCCAACTTATTCACATTGGAACTGTGCGGGTTGTGGATGGAGAAAACACTAGCTGAGGCTTCATGACACTAAGAGGCATGAGCTCCTGCCCAAGAACGAGAGGTGGTATTCAACAGGTTCTGATCAGTTCTGGAGAACCGGTAGCAGAAATTTTGAGTAGTTCAGAGAACCAGCAAATACCACCTCTGACTGGAGATTTTACAGTGTCCTTCCCCTGCCACACCACCAAGCCACACCCACAGAACCAGTAGTAAAAAAAATTGAATTCCACCACTGCCAGGAACACATATCCATTTCAAAACACTCTATTGTTGCATCTGATTAAATCCATGGATAACCCTGCACTTTTTTTGGAACTTTTGGTAACTTTTAATAAGACCTGGGCTTATTAAAAAAACAAGAAAGTATAGTTAGAAACTGGAGAGGTTTTTTTTTTTTTTTTGAGATCTCATCAACATTCTTCAGGCAGTATAATGCAAGTTATTTAAAATATGACAGCAGCAGAAAACATGAAAAAAAACCCTCCTAATTCTACTTCCTACTCCATCTCAGATCCATCTTAATAAAGAGATGAAAGAAATGCAACAACCCTAAGTAAGAATCCTCCCTGAAAACACAGAACTGTATTTTGCACTGAATTGTCCTTAGAACTGGAAACGAGTTAAGAGAAACTACTGTGCATGAACATGAGAACAGAATGAAGTTTTTGAATCAGTATGTACAGTATTGTCAAATCACACTGATTTTCAAATTAAATCAACAATTCAAATCAAGTTAAGGCTGATGCTATACCATTTATTTTTTAAAAAAAGAAGTCTTGGCTTATTTTTTGGTTCATATTTAGGCAGATAGGTAAACATCTAGTTAGGGATATTTAATATTTATATCCTGCATTGTCATAAGTCACACATGATTTTTTTAAAAACATCCACATTTCTTTTCAAGCAATACATTCCATTTTTTCCAGTCTTATCTAGATTTGCCATGAAAATACTGAAAGATAATCTTATTAATACATTTAATATTATACACTGCAAATTCCCATCTTGAATCATTAGGAACTATTTGAAAAGCTGTTAGGATTAATGAAAAGAAGCATTTAAATTAAAACCTGCTTCCACATTTAATTTAGTCTATTGTCCTCTAATTAATGGCAATTCCAGCATTTTAGCACAATTTTTATAATATATTCAGCTGCACTCTATCACAAGGAGCAGAAATCAGAGCATCGGTTAACATTTTCTCCTACTAAATGTATAAAGCTATAGAACTACATTTCCTGATAATTTTCACAAGCTTTTGAAAATTTACAGAAAGGAGCACAGTGACAGTCTGGATAAAGCTAATAAATAATTGAATAGAATAATAGAGTTGGAAGGGACCTTAGAGGTCTTCTAGTCCAACACCCTAGGCAGGAAACCCTATATGATTTTAGACAAGTGGTTGTCCAATCTTTTCTTAAAAACTTCCAATTTTGCAATACCCACAACTTCTGGAAACAAAACATTCCATTGATTAATTGTTCTAATTGTCAGGAAATTTCTCCTTGTAACTTGCTTCTCCTACCACAACCCAGTTACTGTATCATAAAATTATTAACTTTGTAGAACAAACAGCTTTACATTCACCTATCACTGAACGAACATAAACAATGAAATGTTCCTTCTGACTAAATTCATTACTTAGGATTAGCCATTATGTAGAATGAGCTTCATTCACTCATACTTTACATGTATTTGTATGTTATAAACTGCTTATTGTTTGTTTTATGTTTCTTCCATTTCTGTTTTGAAATCTGACTTTATTCAAAAGAGGGGAAAGCAACACTATCACCACAAACATGGATTGATGTCTCTGCCACTGACTTGGTAAAATAAAGAAAATGCCATTTGACATAATAAATCCATGATATAGATGAAGGTTTAACGTAGCTGCTTTCTCAGGGTGACAAATGGGCAGAAAATTTCATTCTATAACTAAAATCTGTTCTCTTCCGTCAAATCAATCCAGGTCTTATTTGGTCAGTAGTTCATTCTGAAAAATGCTTGCAAAGTAAAATAAAATAAAACCAGCCAACACATTGAAGTTGTTAATTCTTCTCTTTTTTTGCCATTATTATTACAAGGCTATCCAACTTGAACAGATCTCCCCTGTCCTTTTTTTCTTTATAGTGAAAGTTTTAGGAAGTTTATAAATTAATAAAATCCTGGTCCCTATGAAGCCAATCTAGCTTTGAACATGCTGTTATTGATCTTTCAGGTAAATCTACTGTGAAAGTTATGAGCCAAGCCCAGCTCACTGACTTCAAACAGAATTGGAGGCACCTGTAGAGAGTTACACTGGCAGACGAGCTTTCACTAAAGCCAGCAGAGCAGAGGTGAGAAAAGGAAAAAGTTGCTTAATTAACATTTCACGTGTCCTGAAGGTTGAGTGATTTAAGGTAGCTTAAACTATACCTCTTGTACACAGAAGAATGTCTTCTTATTTTTTCTTCCTGTGGTAAACATTCAAAACTTTTCCTAATGGCTGGACAGATTTCTCTGTACGCTAAACAAATGAAGCTCAATGGTTGAACAACAACTGTGATAAATGGCAATAGAGACAAAGCAGGATAGAGGAAACGGAAGCCTCATCACAGCTCAGTCCTTAAATCAGCAAGGAGAACATTTGAGGCTTCTTCATGCTATCCTGAAGTTATACAGGTTGGTCATGGCTTCTAAGAAGAATCCTCACAAGAGTACTATGGTGAAGAGCAAAAGATTAGCAATTCTTGATTATCAGTAATCTTCTCATCACAAATCCATAGTTCAGGGCTTTTAGGGGAAGCACTTTGAAACTGTTTCAATTGTCCAGTGTATATCTGCCTAGCCTAGGGATCCAAATCAAACTCAAACTCTTTTGTGACCTTCCAAGTGGATTGGTCTACATGGGGTTGCCTTTCTAAGACTACTCAGAAACTGCAATTACTTTACAAAGAGCAAGTCTGATCAAACATCAGTAAGAATCCATTATTGGAATTACATCATGGCCATAAGTGCAATAAAACATAGTTACTTTACTATTATTTCCAACAGTACCATCTGGCAACCATATTTGGGGTGACTAATTTCTGTCTTGGGGAGGGATGAACCCCCAGGAATATCCACAAGTCTCTGTTAAGGATGTTCTAGCTAACTGATAGAGTCACAGAGATCCACCTAGAATTCAATGTGATTGAGTATGGCTGAGGCATAGACTTGTGGGTTTGGATGAGTTTTGCTGTATTTATTAGATCCAGGTCCCCCCTTGGTTGTTATGGCAATATGGCAATATGGCAGCCATCTAAAGCTCTGACACTCAAAGCTATTATTCAGAATGAAGAATAATGGAAAAATATTCATAGCTTTTGCAGCTGATATAAAGTAAAAAATTCTGATCTCCAGAATTTTGGGAAAAGATTGTGAGGTTGGTTGAGAAACTGTCACAGAAAATTGAAAATGAAGATCATGTGACCACTTCAGCAGCCCTGTAGCATACCATTAGTCAGTAGTACTCAAGCAGCTTACAATATCCCCAAAATTCATTCCTCTGGGAGTCATGGGTTCCAGATTTTGGACACATTTTTGTAAGTTGAAGTAATTCAACTTAATTGATTCAAAAACTGTTGCCAGAAACTGTTGTCCTATGATGCGTTGTTTCCTCCAGTTAAACGTCATGACAACAAGAATTTTAGTGATATGTAGGTGATTCATAGACAATAAAATGTGATCTATTTTTTATAGAAACATTCATAATTTATACATATTGCAATTATTAAAAATTAATGTATGTATTTTAAGGCAGATTAATGTAAGCCAAATCGTGTTCACTTCTTCTACTGGTAAGTATTTTGTGCTTGGCTTTATCGTCCTTTTACTCTCAATTCTTGTTATAATTCTGCTTCATTCTAGAAGTCTGTTATTTAAGAAATACATCCTAAATGTATGGTTCTTTAAACTTCTCTCAATTCTCAATTCTCATATCTGAATTCTCCCTTGTCTTACTAAGGTTCTCTACAAAACTGACTGTGTCTCTTTGCACCTTACTATCATTAGATTTATAATCCTTCTTTTTACTATTTTACATAACTGAGCCATATAAAAGTTCATAAGTAAGTATTGCAAGTAACAAGTTCTCAAGAAGAATTTCTTGCTTATGCAAATATTTTTAACACACATCACAATGATAATTTTGCATTGATGTAAGTATAACACACTTTTACATTAATGTAACTATCACCGTACTTTTTGAATTTTTCCTTATCCTTTATCATCTTGTTTTAGAATAAAAACAGAAAATAGAAAAAAAAATCTAAATGTGAAAAATGAAGGAAAAAAAATGCTGCTATTACTGTACTGCTTTTCATAAAGATTTTGGCAAAGATAATATTCCAGTATTATTTTTTGTTTGTTTTATTTATATTCTGTCTTTAATACTTTTACCAATAACTCAACATGGCAAGCATATCCAACACACCTTCCTCCACCTATTTTCTCCATGACAATAATCCTGATATGAGAATATACTAAGAAAAATGGAAGGAGATATACTAGGATTTGGAATTGAATAAATGAACATAGAATTGAGATGAGAATTTTAGATAATATTGTAAAATAGGATAAGAGAACATGAACTGGATTGGATAAGATAAGCTTAATATTTAATAATGATAAGGATGATGTAATATAAAATTAAACAAATAAAATGAATAGGTAACTATGGTCATGTCTGTATTGAGATGTGAAACCTGGAACCATACTGCTTGCCAAATGAGAAGTTTTTAATTAAAAATAAAATGAAATGAAAAAAAGGGAGAAAATTGAATAATGGAATTACTAGGTATGTTTAATTGATATAATGGTAGGCATTTGGAGAGAGTAAGACTGAAAATAAATATTGAAGAAGTATGAATTGATATGAATATATGCAATGAGAGATGTATGATATATTGATGCCACACTGTTAATGTATTGTTGTTATATATAGATTGAAATTTTAAAAAATTGGAAAAAAATAATAATCCTGTGAGGTAGGTGAGGCTGAGACAGAGTAACGCAGGGGTGTCAAATTCGTGTCATCATGGCATCATCATGTGATGTATCACAACTTTTCCCCCTTTCACTAAGCCAGGGGTAGGCGTGGCCACCATGTGAAGCATCCAGCCTATGGGCTGCGAGTTTGACAGCCCTGGAGTAACTGGTCCAAAGTCACCCAGCTGACTTTCATGACTAAGGAAGGACTTGAACTCATGATTTCCAGCTTTCTGGCCTGGGACTTTAACTATTATACCAAACTGTATTAGCTGGAAATACTTTCTGTAAAATTTCAGAGTCTGTTATTATGAGGTTTTTGAGGGGTTTTTTTTCCAGGCTGCAGAAAGGAAAAGCTCCAACTGCATTATATCAAGTACTAAATTCCATTGTTCACACAACCAGTAGTCCTTTGACATAGAGCTGTTCCAGCAAAGTAACATGAGCAACATGGCCACACAATACTTTTGCTTGACAATTATTTCATTCCCAGCTAGCCTTTCCTGGTTCCCTAAGAGCTACAAGCATGCCTTGTTCACAGCAAGTCCAATATGATAGCAATCAAGGAGAATATTGGTAGCTCAGGGTTGAAATGAGGAGTCCTTGGTGCCCTCTGAGCTTGGTTGTTTTCCTTGCAGACATTTCATTACCCAAACTAGATAACATCATCAATGCTAGTCCACGATGAGCTTTAATTTTGACTAATATTCTTGAGGATGAGTTTTCCTTAAATAAGTCATCTTGGAACTCTTGATCTCTCTTACAAAAATTGAGCATCCGTTCAGAAACCCAGATGTAGTGTCTGTTAATTCGTAAAGCATTCCTGGCCTGCTCTCGAGTTGCCATAGGCAGGAGAGGGGGAAACTGATGGAACAGCATGGCAGTCACAACCAGAAGCAAATTCCATGCATACCTTCTTTGAGGCTGTATCGCAAGCTACCGGGACCAACCTGAGAGGCGTGATCTCTACAACCTGCAAAAGTGCTCCATTGGAGAATTTGATTTATGACACACCCTGGTGGGAGTGGGGGGAAACAGAGTCATAGGTGGACCATAAATATGTGAGGCAGAGCTGACTTCATTTGGGTATGTGCCAACATGTTGCTCCTAATAAATAACTGGGTTTCTTTTTGAACTTGGCTTGAGGCTCATGGTTTAACTGGGGCATCAGTCGGAACCCTGACAGTGTCTACCATACTTCTCTATTGGTGAAGATATTTGAATATTAGGATGTGGCAAGAAGTTGCAGATAAAAAAACCCATCTATAAGGGTAGTCTCACCTGATAAGTGTGGAAAAGACGGGGATAAAATAAGGGTTGGGCAAAGATATAAGTGGTACATGTGGCTGGTACAGGGGTGGAATCAAATAGCAGATAAATAAAAGGAACATTTGCTAAAGAATTGAATCACAGGACACAATATGAAGTTAGAGCAAAGCAGCTAGACTACTACATATTCTGAGAAACATTGCCTATCATTTTAAAATCACTTCACATTTTTCTCCGGGATAAAATCAGTTTCATAGAATTGTAGAATTGGCACAAGAAGAATCATCAGGTCCAAACCATCACAATGTGCAGGGAATGCAATTAAACCAACCTTGAGAGTATAGCTTCTCCTTAAATGGAGAATCTACAACCTCCATCAGTAGACTATCTGCTGTTGTATGGCATTCATCTACAGCCTTTCATCTGCCTGGGAAACAGCCAAGTCTTGGTGATTTTCTGGAAGGCTAAAAAGGTCAAATTACTGAAGAAAGTTTTAATTTTCTGAATATGCATGTCTTTTTCTGTGGTGGCCCCTATTCTGTGTAATTTGACAGATCCCATCATTTTAAGTCTTCCAGAAAGTCATCAAGACTTGGCTGTTCCCCAGGTAGATGAGAGTCTGCAGATGAATGCTGCCAGGGCATCCCAGGAGAATGTCTGAGGCACCAGGTTTTAATCTTTATTTGTCTGACAGTTATGATTTTGTAGTTTTATTGTTGCGCCCCCCAAATTTGTGCTCCAAGATGAGTCACCATACAAATTGCTAAATAACAAAAACAAAGAATGGGGTATTTATAGAAGCGCTGCTTTTGAGAACTTGAGTGTGGTCAAGTTGATAACAAGCTGAACGTGAGCTAGCAATGTGAGAAGAGTGCATTACTACAGAAAAAGACATGCTTTCTAAGTCCCTGTAGATAGCAATATTTCATGGTAGGGAGCTGGAGTGTGACCACTCTATCCAACCTGGTTGATCTTGTGTATATGCTCAGTGTTGTTCCTCTGTTAATATAATATTCGATATTTCTTCCAGTTGAATCTTTTTCCCAGCTTTCCAACCTCCACATTAGATTATCATATCATTCTGTTATCCTACTACCCAGGTTATTAATAAAATGTTGCATAGTACTAGCCTCAAGACAGATCTCTGCAGGAATCCATCGCTAACTCAATGCATGGTATCCAATGATGACTGAGTATTATTAATTTAATATTATAATTTAATTTAATAGATTTTGAGGCTTCCCAACTTCAAAAAAGACTCTGGGTATCTTAGGGAAACCCATATTTGCTGTAGAGGATTCAAAACATACTTTAACAGTTTGTCACTGGGAATGTCATGGGGAACTTTGTTAAAATCTTTGTCAAATGAATAGAATGGATCTGCAGCATTCTTCTTATTTATTAAAGTAATTACCTTATGATAGAAGGAGATGAGATTTGCCTCTTAAGATTTGGTTTTGACCTAGCTATCATGGACAGTATTGTCTTCAAGATGCTTACAAATTGCATGCTTCACTATCTTCCTAAGTATTACTGGGCTCACTAATCTATAATTACTGGGATCTATCTGTAGCTGTTTGGTAAAGATGGAGACAACATTTACTCTTCTCCTGTCTTCTGATATCTCCTCAGTTCTCTGGGAGTACAAAAAGATAATTGATAGAGCTCATGACGGCTCTTCAGCTAGTTCCTTCAATATTCACAAGTGTTTTGGAGGGTTTGGAGACATGCAGTCATTCAAATTAGTTAGAAGTTCCTTTGCTACATTGTTATTGACTTTCACTCTCTTCTGTTGTGTTTGTTCCCAGTCTGTGCTATTCAAACTACTATTTCTTTTGGAGGTAGAGAAAGATAAAGTAAGGGTTAGCTCCTTTGTTTTCTCTCCAAATTCACTTTGAGTGTGGGGGAAAAAAGAAAAAAAGAATTGGTGGCAACCGCACTTTGTCAGATTGAACATACCTCAATATGCAGAAAATTCTTCCTAAAAACATATAAAGTGATCTTGCAGGCTCCTTTTTTTCCCCAACGAGTGCACCAAAAAGGGATGTATTTCAAGGGAGCAATTTCTGGTAGCATTTTGTAGAATAGCAAGGAGAAGCTAAATTGAGATTAGTAGCCTACCATGTCAGGCTTACATGTTTTGCATTGAAGAGCTTTTTGAATATGGATGGCTTCTGTTTTTCTGAATACTTCTTTTTAAGTTGAAATATTGCATTCTTCTTCTTTCTGCACAATGCACATGCCAAACCACAAAGTGGAGGAGTGACAGCCCAGCATTATCTTGTATTCTCAATGCTCAGGAAAAAAGCTTTCACATTCCTTTCACATCAGTTTATCAGCATGTAAGGCAAAAATTCCAAGTATAGCTTTTGCTTTAAAACTTTTTTTTATTACCGGCATTTAATATTTTCTTTTGCCCAGTTTTGCAGAGCTATGACCTAATGATGATGATGACGAGGTCTATTACACAAAATTCCAAAACCTAAATTATAATCACCATCAACTTAAGTCACTGGGATAGTTATGCTACTCAAGAAATGCCTGTCATTATGACAAGCTACGTGTAGAATGATGTTGTCTAGATTCCTGTGAGCTGTGTGTATGCTTGAATAGTTGAATGATGGGATTTTGAGCTCCTCCTTACTTCTAACTGCAACATGAGCATGTGTTTCAATAACTATTTCTAGAAAACATGTCTTCGGTATTTTGATTTTGTTACATCTCTAGCCCAGCAAAGGCAGCTTCAAGTCATTTTTATGTATGGTATTGTTTTCTTCTCCTGACACAGTTCTTGGTGAACATGATCCACAGTGCTTCATAAATCAGGAAGTTGACAATTTATCTTCTCAACTTCTATTGGCTACTTTAGGCTGCTGCAAGTATGCCCACTCCCCTTCGGTTTTGGGGGCATTGCCCTCCATGTCCATTCACTGCAGGAGAGACCAAGTAATTGCCCAGTTTATGTTCAACCACCAGTGTGTTTTCCCAGGTCCTTGCCAGTTCTTATGTGGGCTTCTTGCATATACAAATCTAGTGTTTTTTTTAAAAAAATAACTATTTTCTTTTTAAAAAACCCAAAGCTAGCTCTCCCCTCCCTCCGAAAGTACCAGTCCTGGACTGTAGAGAAGATCAATTTAAACCAGGAAAGAAAGTTCTTCATCAGTAAGTACAGAACAAGTTCTAGTGATAAAAGCTTTGTATGGCTTGGGGGAGGACACTTGGCCTATTCCATAGGCAACTTCTGGGTGCTGCTGAGGCTAGCATTGCAGCATAGGAAAATCTAGCATGGAGCTAGAGAGGGAGCACTGACACCTCTGCCCTATCTGTATCCATTCAATAATTCAGGGCAATTGTCAGATAATTAGGTTTAAGTTTAGAGCCTTAGCATTGCAACAAAGTTTGGATTAATAATGTGCAGGTGCTTCCATTTTAAGCCAAAATGCTTGTTTGGAAATCCTGAGTAAAGAGGAGATCAAAGGCACTCTGATAGTAGTATTTAATTAAACATTTTCCTCAATGATACAATTCTCCAATTAAAAGATACTTTTGGAAACTAACATAGATGACTAAAGGCGAAAGATGTGGGCTTTGGGAGGAAAGTTTATTTTCATAAATATTTTACTAAATAGGATACAATAATATTATTATATTATAAACATAGCCATAAATAAATGCTTTGTTTTAACTTTAAAAATGAAAAGCTGATACACTAGAAAGTAACATACTCATTGTCAGCATATCTTTATTTACAATGATACTTATGGACTTTCTCATGTCCTCAAGAGGCAGTTTCCCCCCTTCTTATTATATTTTCATAAATCTTGATACATTATATTGCTCCAATACAACAATATTTGTACAGTATTAATTAAAGTTATTAACACTCTATTGTTGAGATAACTTGGACCAATGGAAATAGAGAAAAAAGAAAAGACATATTCTATCAATATTAGTTATAATTAGTTACAAACATAAAATTGACTTTTTCATTAAAATTGAATATAACATTAGAAAGAAGAAACTGATACAGATTACCTTAAAATGTTTGTTATAGAATGCTGGTTTCAGTGTTGAACTGTTGTGCAAGGTTTGCCACAACCACATTGTGAAGTATCCAGATGATACAACAGCTGTGGCCCTTATTCAGGATGACAATGGAGGTGTTTACTGCAAGGAGATAGAAGATTTGGTGAACTGGTGTAATAAAAACAGCCTCATCTTAAACTTGGAAAAAACTAAAGAGATTATTGTCAATTTCAGAAAAGACAGGCACAGCCACACACCTCTGTGTATTAATGATTCACATGTGGAGGTGGTTGGCAGCATCAAGTTTCTGGGTGTGCAACTAATGAGTAAGCTAGCTTGGTAGGCCACACACAAATGAAACATGTGTGTGTGTGTGTGTGTGTTATGTATGTGTAAAGCTAGATATATACTTTCATTTGAGAGCAGGCAATAGAATTTCATTTTTAATGTGTGCCAGTGTTCTCACAGTAAAAAAATGACCTTAAAGGTTATCTTATCTCTTAATGTTGCTGGCAGTGATGAGACTTCCAGTTTGAGCTTCTTCGGCGACAGACCAAAACCACGACTTTGCGCAGTTTCGATCCGTGCTCGCCATTGGAGCGCCCCATTGGTTTCAGGGCTAAGCCACCCCGTAGAGGTGGTGAAGAGGGGGGAAGACTGCCTGCAGGGTTGAGGAGAGCCATATCTCTCCTCCTCAGCTGGCCATTACTCCCTTTCCCGAAGGCGGTTGCAGTGGTGGTCAGAAATGGCCACCCCAAAGAAGAACTTGATCGGAAAAGAATGTGCAGGAGGAAGATAAGAAGATAAAGTTTTGGTTGACTGGGTCAAACCAAATAAGGTACCCTGGAATTTAAACTATAAAAAAAATAACACTGTTCCCTAAGAAGATTTTCAAGCAGTGAAGGAAAGAGAAAGGGGAAAGGATTTGGTTTTTTTTCTCTCCTCTTCCTTTCCCTATACTGACAGCTAAGAGACTTAAGCAAGAAATTGAAAAAAAAATCCACTTTGACATCAATAGGCACTTAAGCTGAAAATAAAATGTCAAAGGGATAATAAAGATTTCTGGATACTCAAAAGCTTTTGAAAGCAGGAAAGGAGAGAAAAAGAATAAAAGGGCAAGATCTGGAAGGGAGGAGACTGCCAGGAATTAAAAAGAACTTACAGTAAAATCTCAACAGGACTTCTAAAAGATACATTTTAACTGAAACATGGCAACAAAATAGTAAAACCCCAGGAAGAGAAAGTGAAAAAGGAAGTAAGAAGAAACAGCTCAGGAGTATTTGGATTACTTAGTGACTTCTGGATTTTTGGTTACTGCATTTGAATGACTAAAATCAATCGGATGGTTGTTTAAAAGTGTTTAAAATGGCTCCACTTTTAGAAAAACTGAAAATGGAACTTAAAAAGTACAAAGAAGATGCACAAGAAGGGAAAGGTTCTTTTGGCTTCATATTTCAATTCTTAGAAATGGAGATTTGGAACTATGAGAAACAACAAGAAACGCCTGCAGAACTAGAAGATTGGGACAAAGAAGAAGCCATCTTTAATGAACAAGTAATTTTATGTGGGGAAAAAAAGGAAAGGGGGGAAAGAGAATGAAAAGTTTAAGATTTGGAAAAACAACTCAAAAAAAAGAATAGTTTGAAAAATAACTATAAAATTAGAAAGCAACAGAAGAGGGAAATGCAGAAGAGAGAATTAGAAGTAGAGAGATAAGGGGGTAAAAAGGGGAGGGAGAAGAAGAGAGGGAAGAAAGAAAGGAAAAGAAGTTATAAAGGACAGAAGCAAAATATAGAGAAACGGCCTATTTAGAGATAATGGGTGAAAATCTAATTGAAAAAGGGATTCTGCAAAGGTACATAAGATAGTATTGTTATATTAGAAATAGAAATAATATGAAACAATGTATGATCAAAATGATGGATAAAATAGTTATCGTAATTTAGTGGAATGTTTGTTAATAAATAAATGTAATAAAATGAATATTTAATGATTTATAAAACATAAGTGAAGAGAAATGGGGGAAAAAATAATTATGGAGAGATTATACGTGTCCCCAAGGAAGTAGGATATTTAATTGAAAAGAAATGTTAAAGATGTTAAGACTTTAATGAATATTAATGATAGAACTGAATTGGAATGGAATGAGGGTTTTAATTACATATATTTATAATCCTTTTTTAAAAGAATATAGTGTGTATTTTAAGAATGTACTAAGCAGAATTTGATTGGAAGTTATGTATTATGTATTATATTGAATGTTATAACTTTAAGGTATACATTGAAGTTTAAATAAGAGTTGAATGGATAAAATTAAAAGATATAAAGGTGTCATACTCCAATTAGTAACTACAGGAGAAAATTTGTTTAATGAGAAAAGATAATATGAAATTGAAACAGGACAGACAAAAGTATAAACATAATGATTTGAATTGAGACGAGATAATCAAAATAAAGTTAAGAAAATTAAAAGAGGGGAAAAACTATATAGAAAATGCAAAATAGTAATAAGATATAGAGTAGAACACAAAAATGAGCATGAAACTGAGTTTGTGTCTGTATAAAGAAGTGTAACCCGGGACCATGCTATTTTTTAAAAAAGATGTTTTACTTGTATTTTGTGTGTGTGAAAACCCAAATAAAACTTTTTTAAAAAATATTGCTGGCAGTGTGGGTTTGAGACCCAGATACCACACGATGGGGTGAGCTCCTGTTACTTGTCCCAGCTCCTGCCAATCTAGCAGTTCAAAAGCATGCAAATGAAAGTAGATAAATAGGTATTAATTCAGTGGGAAGTTAGTAGCAGTCCATGAGCTTTGCCATATAGTTGTGCTGGCCACATGACTGTGGAAATGTCTTCAGACAATTCTGGCTCCCTCAGCAAAAACTTAAACTTAAAAAATGGAGATGAACATCACCCCTTAGAATTGGATACAACTGTGGGTGGGTGTAATGGTTTACATGTTAATAAAAGGAAAAAATAGATATGTTGATTATATTTAACAAAAATTAAAATACCAAGAAAAAAGAAAGAAAGAAAAAGAAAAAAATAACTGATGGGATTCTACTTCCCCCTTTTTGTATATCTGCTTCCATATTATAGACATTTAAACCTGCTCAAAAACCAGATTGTTAGTAATCCTATATTTGCCATGCTGCATGATATGTTGCATGCATGGAAGCCATTTTTACTTCAATTTGATTAAGCTTCTGTTGCATTTATGTACTATGAATTTCTTCACTGGTACATAGTCTCCAAAATTAACTTCCCAATCAAATATTATCAGAATTGTATCTTTCATCCAGTGTTGGTCAACATTTATTATTGCTGTTATAAGCATATATCTGAGATTATATCAAGTAAGAAAAGTTGTGGTTTTGTTTCAAATTTAAATTTGTGTGACATGCTGTCCACACTCCCGCCCAATTTAGTGAAGGGGGGAAGCCCCGATATGTCATGTGACGCCACTGTGACGACATGAGTTTGATATCCCTGCTGTAGAGCCTTTGGCCCGAAAGCTATTGTGTGTGTTGAATTAGCAGCAATAGCTCCTGTTTTTCTCCTGTGAAAGGCTCAGAAGACAAAAGGCTAATAGAATGTCTACATAGCAGCTGGAACTCAGTGACTATGTAATTATAGGCAGAATTACAAACTTTAGGAAGGCTTCCAAAGAAAATCTGGAAAATTCTTAGTTTTAAACTAAATTAAATTAATAACCAATCTATGTGTCAGGTTTCCAAGTGATGAAATCCATTTAAAAAGAAAAGTACAAAGTCCATCTTTCAAAAATATTTCTTTTATTTAGGAAAGCATCAAATTGGCAAAGTCCATGGTAAGTCTGGATCTGACCCAACCTGGAATTACCCCACAACATTACAAGTTAGAAAGAACCCCCAAAGGTCACATTCTCCAATAGAAGTAATTCAATGTAGGTTGATGTCATAAATCTCCACCTCAAGAGGCCCAAGCAAGGACAGCTAGTTTCCCACAGGAAGAAAGATCACCTAGCCAAAACAACTCGCTTTATATCCACTCCTCCCCCCACTTAGAAATGTGTCAAGCCTGGAACCCTTCCCACATGACTACCACAGAGAAAGTAAGAAAACGAATATATACTAAGACTAACTAAAATAGCTACACTTATGTCAATTTCGGGCTTGACACTATGCTGCCCTGACTTCATATATGTTGTCTCCAAACATTTTTGTCTAAGGAATGTGAGTAGTAGTGGATGTGTATGCAAATTGGGAAAGAAAAAGAAAATTACTCAATCTTCTTTGTAGTTGATATCCAGTTGGCTATGAAGGGAAGACTGAGAGAGCTGATGACCTGGACAATCTATTCCTGAAAACTTCCTTCAAGAAACACAGTCAGAGGGCCGTAACATGATTGTTTAATGCCTTTACAATTAGGGAGACTTTACAGAAACCAATGTATTTCAAAGTTGAGCACTCATGTGAGGAAGAAGTAACAAACATTCTTAAGCACTTCTCTTAGTGGGAAATAGGAAATTTCCATCTGAAATTTAACCTGAATTATGTACTCACAAGATGACCCTAGCTAAACCACCCATCTTTCAGCCTTGTCTTCTTACACCTGTAATACAATATGGAAATAAGAATGCTAACCTTCCTTATCAAATTGACATAATGATGCTGTTCTTATTGTTCTTTAACCTCAAATTAGTTGCCCCAGTTTTACTTTCCTGCTGTTATGATGCCCACAAAGAGGAAATACTTTTTCTATGAATTAAAATGCTTTTTCTTCAGCTGCCTGGGGATCTGAAACACCTAATAAAATCTTATAGGATAAGCTGATCTGCCTGGTTATAAGTCTGGGGGAAAAATCCATTTTTGTTTATAGGGTTTCATAATTTATCAGAGATACTACCTCCACCTGTGCTGTGCGCTTTCCTGGCGTTTTCAGCCTGGGGATTTTGAGCTTTATTGATTTATTTATTTTATTCCTCTTCCTGTCCTAGATTCAAAATGAGGTAGAATAATTTAAAGAAAAGGGATATTATTATTTAACTTAAAGTTAGCTGGTTTGGCAATGATCACTCAGGAATGGGAGGAGATTGAGAGAAAGTTTCATTCTGCTATTGAGCAATGGGGGGAAATGGCAAGATATGCCAAACAATTTCCTATGTGATACTTGCTTTATCATTGTTTTGAAGTGTTCACTACTACTGGAGGTAGAATAAAGGTATATGTAGGGACTAGTTTTGTAAAACCTCAAAACTAGTAGGGACTAATTTTGAATACCCATTTAAGCCATGAATCTCCTTGAGCAAATTAATCAGAATAATGCTGGAAGGGACGATGGAAATCTTCTAGTCCAACCCCTTGCTCAAGCAGAGACCTTATACCTTATACAGACAAATTGCTGTCCAGTCTCTTCTTAAAAATCTCCAGTGATGAAGCACCCACAACTTCTGAAGGCACTGGTTAATTGTTCTCACTGTCAAGAAATTTCTCCTTACTTCTAGGTAGTTTCTCTCCTTAATTACTTTCCACCCATTGCTTCTTGTCTGGCCTTCTGGTGCTTTGGGAAATAAGTTGATTCCCTCATCTTTATGGCAGCCCCACAAATACTGGAATATAAATATATACTGCACCATGGGCCAATTGTGATTTCATATTCTAACTAACCTCACAAGGCATTATGATGATGAAATTGGAGAAAGAGCAAGTGATCAGTTCCTTAAAGAACAAGAAGAATGAAACTGAAACTAATCAAGGAGAGAACCTACAACTAAGGAGAAATTTCCTGACAGAACAGTTAAGCAGTGGAACAACTTGCCTCCAGAAATTGTGAGTGCATCAATGCTGGACTTTTTAAAGAAAAGTTTGGAAAACATTTGTCTGAAGTAGTATAGAGCAGGGGTGTCAAACTCAAGGCCTGAGAGCTGGATCTGGCCAGTGGGATGCTTAGATCTGCCCCACAGGGCTCTATTTTATTGAGGGCTGCATTAGGGTTGTGTTTGACCTTGGGGGGCCCACAGTGAAGGACCGACCTGCAGTGCCTTTACCAGAGAAAACAGAGCTCTGTTTTTGCTGGCAGAAGATTGCAGGAGGCCATCCCAGCCGAAAATGGAGCTCGGGAGTCCATTTTCACTGGCAGAGAGATCAGGCCACCCCATGTGCCCCCTGACACAAGTGATATCAAGCTGGCCACACCCACTCCAGCCCCCCAAGGTCAAACACAACCCTAATGCAGCCCTCAATAAAATAGAGTTTGACAACTCTGGTGTAGAGGTTCCTGCTTAAGCAGGGCTTTGGACTAGAAGACTTCCAAGGTCCCTTCCAACTCTGTTATTCCGTTAAGTATAAAATAAAATGGAATACAAATTAACTTGACTGACTGCTACAGGTAACAATAACTCACAGGAAAGGTCTCTTTCAATGGGCAGAATTGCTGTGATTCTTTATAGCAACCTTTAGAAACATCAGTGGTTAAAACCATAGTTGCCACTAACCTCGCTAGTATAAGGGGCATTATCCATTTTTAAACTTTGTGGATCTGTTTCTAGCAAATGCAGTGAAATTGCAAACCTTTCAGGATCTGCCATTTTTCATTAGTTCATCGAGACAAATGAACCAGTGATCAGACCCAGCATAAACAACTCTTAGTGACATACCTACCTGGAAACAACTAGGAATGTTGAGTTTCTTGTCAATATTACTTTTTATTAGTGCTTCAGAGATGTAGATATCAAGGTAGGTTAGCCTTAACATTCTTAGAATTCAAAGAGGAAGCCAACTATGAATGAAAATCTCCGGAACAATTAATTTTTCCTTTTTCATCTAGCAGTATTCAGAAGTGAATAATGACCAATAAGTAGCTCCTGGTATTTAGGTCTAAAAGAAACCTTACAGTTGTTTGAGGCAAGTGACTATGATTCCCTGATTGGAGAAGGCTTTGACACATCCTTGGCCAAATTGCCTATTTAGTCCTAGAAGTCTTAAACCAGACAGTGACTGGTATGATTTGCCTCAAGCACTCCATGATTGCAACTGAAACTCCTTAGGACATCTCTTGAGTATGGATTATGTAATGTTGACTAGATAGAAATGAAATTTTATGCTCAGTATAGTTAAACAGGTGAATTTTTGTAATGTTGGACTAGAGAAGGAAAAAGAATACCTCAAAATGAACTTTCTGAATTCCTTAGGAAAACAAGCTTCCAAAAATAATGATTATCCAATTTTTTAAAAAAATAATGGTTTGTTGTATCTAGTAAAAACGATTTCAGAAATCTGAGCCTGGATCTCGGTGAACACGGTTTAGCCATCTGGATTTTGTGTTTTCCTTATCCAAACAATCAAAAAGAAGGATTTTAGTGCTGTAGAGGGTTTTAAAAATATTCCAGTGAGATAAAACTTAGGTATTTTTATCAGTTTTTGCAATAGGACTTTCACATAAGTAGAAACCACATAAAACTATGTCTGAAAGAAAAATATGCCAAGTCCTTATTCAACCACTGAGGTCACTGTGTGACTTCAGGCAACAGACTACCATTCAGCCCACCCTGTGAAGTTTGTGAAAGTAACACAAGCTCAAATGTTAAACGAGAGACAGGTTGTACATATAGTAGGATGTAAATAAGTGAAAACTATATGGTAGGGTAGAGTAGTGTGCATGCATAGTCACACCTCATACCAGATCATTGGATGATTAACTTCCTTACAAAATAGATTTGCTTTGCAAATAAAATCTCAAAGATATACCATTGGCTCATTGTAATATGGCAGAACAAAAGCTATATATTAGACAATATAATGTTGTATAATTATGCAGTACACAAGGTTTATTGCTTTCAAAAAGTGCATAAAACATTAACACAATTCTACATTTTTCATTAGTTGCAAATTAAGTTAGAAATAGGACACAATGAACAAATTATTTCAATCATCATTTCTGCCAAGTGATTTGCAATAAATGTTACTTGTTAATTTTGTTACTATTAATAGAAATTTCCAATTCATAGACACACTTGAAAAAAAAATAATTCCAGGTAGCTTGATGTCTGTGTACCTAGTCTCAAAAATCTCATCCCAAGTTAAAGATATCAAAAAAACAGTATAGCTAACATGTTTAACAAGATCATTCATGGTAAATTGAAGAACCTTCTTCAGAGTTTGATAAGGCAAGTTCAGGGGATATCTCCAGACCAATTTTAACAAAATAACAGAGTAGGAAGAGAGGTCTTGGAAGTCTTCTAGTCCAGCCTTCACTCAAGCAGGAGACCCTATACCATTCTGGACAAATGGCTGTCCAATCTCTTTCTAAAAACCTCCAGTGATGGAGCACTTCTGTAGGGCAAACCATTCTACTGATCAATTGTTCTCACTGTCGGGAAATTTCTACTTAATTCTAGATTGGTTCTCTCCTTGATGAGCTTCCATCCATTACTTCTTGTCCTGCACTCAGGTCAGAGGTGCTACTCGGCAGGTTCTGACCAGTTTTGGAGAACCGGTAGCAGAAATGTTGAGTAATTCGGACACCAGCAAATACCACCACTGACTGGCCCCACCCTCACTATTCTCTGCCTCCTGAGTCCCAGCTGATTGGCTGGGTCTTGTTTTGTTGCCCTGCATAGGAGAACAGAGCTGGAAAGCAGGTTAGTGGGGTGGGGAGGGAATGGGATTTTGCAGTATCCTTCCCCTACCAAGCCCACCAAGCCATGCACACCAAGCTACACCAAGTCCACCAAGCCACACCCACAGAACCGGTAGTAAACAATTTTGAATCCCACCACTGATTCAGGTGCTTTGGAGACTAGTTGACCCCCTCTTCTCTGTGACTGCCCCTCAAATATTGGAAGACTGCTATTATTTTCTCCCTATGCTCTTCCCCTTTATAACCAGGTTTGTTCACTCATCCCTGCAGCCTTTCTTCAAAATCCCCATTGGTTATCTTCTTTTCTTTGTGAGCAGTACTTTATGTCCTGAACTTAGATTAAAAGATAGATTTTTAAACTATTCACTTCTCTTCCTCCTTCCTTATCCCCAGTAGCTATCTGATCTGTTATGGTTGCAAGGGAAAAACAAAACAAATGTATATTGAATGAGGAACAAATGGAAGAAAAGGAAAACATGACATTTGTCTACTTGACAGCAATAACAAATGAGCCCTACTTATCTCAACATTTTATTGTTGCAAAATGAATGCATGTTTGAGGTCTGTGTGGTGATCATAGTGAAAAGCTTTAACAAAACTTGAAGGTGAGAGGAGCTTTTCTCTTCAGATGGGCCTCTTTAGGTTTCTCCTAAAGCTATAATTCCTAAAGGAAATATTGGCATCATGTGCAATTTCAGGGATCATTTCACCAATATCTGCCTCAAGATCCTTGAAATCAATGAGGTACCCACAGAAAATGTTGCAAGGTTTTGGATGACAGTGCCAGAATGTAGTGAAATGTCAAGGCAGAATGTGGTTCCTCAGGAAATTTCAGCCATTCTTAATGTTTAAAGTGATTCAAAATCATATGATATCTTAAACTCCCTTTTTATGACCCTGTAATCCCTTAATTCAGGCTAGACTGGATGAAGGCAAGTGTTTACCGGTCAGATGCCCTTCCGGATGCCACACAGAATTCACAACTGATTTTTTTTTTCTTTGAGCCCTAGGAAAAAAACATCTGCTTCTACCTAGGATTGAACTCTCAACCTTCCGCGTGAGAGATGACCATCATTACTAGGCCACCATGCCATTCAAGTCATATGATACCTTCTAGTTTCTAAAAGATATAAAATTAAAATGGTGGCCAGATATACTTATTCGTAATACCCTTTAGTATGTTAGCCCCAAATTCTGCGGGATGGGAGGGGAGAGAGAGAAAAAGAGAGAAAGAAAGAAAGAAAGAAAGAAAGAAAGAAAGAAAGAAAGAAAGAAAGAAAGAAAGAAAGAAAGAAAGAAAGAAAGAAAGAAAGAAAGAAAGTGTTAAGTTCGGGAAATGAGAGGCTGAACCAGGGCATGGTGCAACAATACTTTATTTGAGTAATAAAGGACTGAGCGTGCTAGCCAAGCCTGGAACTGGCTCGCAGCGATCAGCAACTGGTTGGACCCGCAGCCTGCTTTTATAGCTGGCTGCTGGGGAGAACTCAACCAATGAGAGGGGGCAACCGCCCCGCAGCGCAAACGGACCTGGGTGGGAACTTCTTTCAGTTCCAGGGACATAACACCCCTTCCCCCAGATGCGAACACGCATAGTCCTTAAGGTACGCGGGGAGGCTTATGTTGGCGCCCAGAGCGGCGCAACTCTGGAGGATTGTCTGGTGGTTCAGAGTCTGCAGAGGAAGGTCGGACCGGTGGGGTGTCATGAGCGCGTTCCTCGGTCAGTGCTGGTTCGGGACTCGTAGGACTGGTCACTGGGGATGTGCTCCCGTTGACTGGTCCGGACTGGTCAACCGCCTGGGGTCACGGTTCGAGTTCGGGCTTTCCGGCTCGGCCGCAGGTGTAAACAGGTCACCGGAATTGGTGCTGCTGTGGGGTGGATGCTGTAGCCTCGCACCGGTCTGCAGCCATGAGTCACTGCTGACGCAGAGTGCCTTGGCGCCTCCGCAGCTGATCCAGGTGCCTTCTCCAGATTCGGCCATCCTCCAGTCTGACTCGATATGACCTGGGTCCGGTGATGGCCACGATCTCTCCCGGGATCCACAAGGGGTCTCCAGCGAAGCTCCTCGCGAACACAGTTTCCTGTAAGACAAAATGCCTAACCTCCAATGTGGAAGCGAGGGGAGAGTCAGGGCAGTAATGTGGGTGAAGCCTGTCCAATACGGTCCGCAGGCGTCTACCCATCAGGAGTTCAGCCGGGACTTATTAGTGACTGTGCACGGGTTGAGTGCTGGCTCAGCAAGAAAGCGGAGAGTCTGTGGTGCCAGTCTTCCTTGCTGAACCTAGCTAGGGCTTCTTTAGTGGTCCTAACGGCTCTTTCTGCCAATCCGTTGCTGGCCGGATGAAAGGGAGCCGTGAAGATGTGGCGGATGCCCAGATTGGCAGCGAAATGACTGAACTCGGCCGATGCGAACTGGGGGCCATTGTCGGAAACTATAGAGTCTGGTAGCCCGTGTGTTACGAACAGGCGAGTCAATACCTTGGTAACCGCTTGCGTGGTGGTTGTGGATAGTTGCGCCACGTCAATCCATTTAGAGTAAGAGTCTACGACCACCAGGAACATTTTGCCGTGGATCGGGCCCGCTAGGTCGATGTGAATCCTGGACCAAGGTGCGCTGGCGCTTTCCCACTTAGTGGGGGTGGCAATTGGAGGGGATGGACGGGATTCCTGGCAGGGATGGCAGGAGCTTACCCATCTGATGATGTCCTCGTCGAGGCCAGGCCACCATACGTAGCTGCGTGCTAATGCCTTCATCCTGACGATGCCAGGGTGGCCCTCATGCAACGCCTCCAAAACTCGGGTATGCAGTGAGGTCGGGATGACCACTCGTGTGCCCCACAGCAAACAGCCCTGCAAACTGGATAACTCCTGTAGGCAGGTCTTAAAAGGCGTGAATTTGGTTTCAACATCACTGCCCGGCCACCCCTCCTCACCCAGTCCAGTACCTGGGCGATCATTTGTCTGCCTTGGATTTGGTGGCAATGTCAAGGGCAGTGATGGGGAGGTCCAGTTGGGTGACCTCAAAGATGGCATGGACCGGGCCGGATCCTCAGCTGCAGCAGGCAGGGGACAGCGGCTGAGGCGTCTCGTGGGACAATGTTTTACCTGGACGGTGTATGAGTCTATACGAGTATGCTGCTAGGAAAAGAGTCCACCTCGTCATTCTAGGAGACAGGACTTGAGGGTCTGTTTGTCACCTGCTAGTAGACCCAGGAGAGGCTTATGATCCGTGACCAGCTCAAAGAAGTGGCCAAAAAGAAATTCATGAAATTTCTTCACTGCTGCGACAGCTGCTAAAGCTTCCTTGTCGATTTGGCTATAATTGCGCTCTGTTGCAGAGGCGTCCTGGAAAAAAAAGCGATGGGTGCCTCGGAGCCATTGGGAGCCTGTGGCTTAACACTGCCCCAATTCCAAAAGGGATGCGTCTGCTGCTAGCACTAATGGGAGGTTGGGGTCAAACTGAATAAGGACCGCCTCCGGCGTGAGTAGTGATTTGACTGCGCGAAGCGGAGTCTTCCTTGTGTCCCCAATGCCAAGGCGATTTTTATCCAAAAGTCTGTGCAGGGGTTCCGTCACAGATGCTTTATGGGGCAGGAAAGATGCGTAAAAATTTAATAGCCCCAAGAAGGCCTGCAGTTCCGCTTTGGAGGTTGGAGTGGGTGCCTCGTGAATTGCCTTAACCTTGGACTCCAGGGGTGAATGCCTGAGGCGTCAATTTTATAACCCAGAAAGTCCACCTGTCTAGTGGCAATGGCACATTTTTCTTTTTTTAATTTGAGGCCATGCTGTCTGAACCTCTCTAACACTGCTCGAACTCTCTGGAAGAGTTGGGGTCTGTCCCTGGCCGAGACTAAGATGTCGTCGAAGTAGGGTACTACTCCAGGAGGCCCTGCAAAATCCGCTCCATGAGGATTGAAAAATGCCGGGGCAACACTTACGCCAAATTGAGACGCTTGCACCGGAAAGCACCCTGTGTGTGACAATGGTCTGGAGTTCCGCTGTTTGGTTATCAACAGGGAACTGTTGATACGCTTGAGACATGTCCAATTTGGCAAAAATGCTGCCAGGTTCAAAAGTGTGTAATAAATGCTGAATGACGGGCACTGGGTAAGCACTAACTTGTAAAAACTTATTAATTGTGGTTTTATAGTCCGAGCAAATTCTCAGGCTACCGTCTTTTTGAGGGTGTGACAATGGGCGTCTCCCATTTGGCGAAATCTGTTGGCTCAATGACCCCTTGTTTTAATAATTTATCCAGTTCCGCATCTAATTTAGGCCGAATGCGAATGGAACTCTGCGAGGTTTCAACCGGATTGGGACTGCTTGGGGTCGACTGAGAATGAGATAGGGGTACCGTTATAACACCCCAGCTCATTGCTGAATACGTCTGAGTAGTCAGCGAATAGGAGTCAGTGTCAGAGGTTGAGACCGCATGGACTCCTGTTAACCCCAGGCTGAGGTGGGGGAACCAATCAAGTCCCAAAAGTGTAGGGAGGTTGCCGCTAACTACCACTAGAGGTAGGTGGCCTTTAAAAGTTTTAAAATTAACAAGAAACTTGCCTCTGCCGATTACAGGAATGTTCTTCCCCTGGTAGTCTTTCAGGCTAAGCTGGCACTTCTGGAGCTGGTTTCTGGATAGACTGGGCTGTAGCTTCTTGAGGGTGCTCCACGAGATAATTGAGAGCGCTGACCCCGTGTCAACCTCCATGTGGCAAGGTTTACCTTCTAATAAAACGGAGAGAGAGATTTTACTAATGGTATGGCAAGCGTGATTAGCGTGGTGGCGGGTGCGACAGTTCAATACTTGCCTTTGGGGTCCGGAATGTGAAAAGGAAGGGACCCGTTGTGCCGAGTTGTGAGTGGCTTGACAGACTCTGGCGATGTGCCCCTTTTTGTGACAATTGTTGCAGGTGGCTCCCTTGAATTTGCAGGTGGTCCTCAGGTGAGATCCACCACAAGATAGGCACAGGGTGATGTGCTTGGATGGGCTGATGCTTTCTTGCTTGGTTCCTACCTGCGGGTGCCTGGTGTGGGCTAGGCGGTGGATGTCGGCCGCATCACTGGGGTCCTCCTCGATGACTACCTCTTCAGAGTGGACGGAGACTGCAATTTGTTTGGAGACAGGGCCTTGGATTTCGGTGGCTGAGTGTGCTGCCAGCTCCGCTGCCAGGGCTTCCTCGGCGGCTTGAGCGAGGTTGAGGTCCTTCTTGGCGAGTAGGCGCCTTTGGAGGTGAAGATCCTTGACCCGCAGACTAGCTGATCGAGGAGCATGTCATCCAAGTAGGTCCCAAACCCACAATGGAGTGCCGCTGTTCTGAGGGCAGCCACGTACTGGTTGATGGTCTCTTTGTCTGATTGCTTCCTCATTCGGAAGGTGAACCGCCTGGCAATCTGTGAGGGTCTAGGAGAATAGTGGTTAGTAAGGATTTCTAACGGTTCTGTCCAGGGGACGTTTTTAACTCACGTGGAGCCACGAGTGCTGTGGCAGTATCAAAGACGATGGCACCACAGTAGATCAGGAAATATGATTTTTCCGTGCTCCCTGCATCAGCCAGCCCTATGGCATCGATGTAGTGGTTAAAACGATTCTTGTATGACTCCACTTCTCCTCATCTGGCTTGAACGCTGGGAAAACTGGGTTGGAGTTCATGATGAGAATCTCGTTGAATAATCTGTTGGTAAAATCTCTCTGGGGCAGCAGCAGGAAGGTTTTTGTGCCTCTGGAAGGCAAGTGACTTCAGCTCTGGGAGAGGTTCTCACAACTCTCTCTCTCTCTCTGGATTAACACGAGGTAGGCTGCAACGTCCGTTGGCAGCGTTTTGAAATTCGCGCCTGCGTGGGTGTCAGTGACTTCCCAATACAGCACCGCGCTGTATTCTAGGGCAGAAATTCAAATGACAGCCGTTTGAATTTCGCGCCTAAGGAACGAGCGGCTGCGGCTCGCAGCGCTACACTTTCCCTGTAGCTAGCGGCTACAGACGCTTCTCACTCTCACTGTTTGCTGGCCGCTCTCTCTGGCTGTGGATCAGCGCTCGCTCTCGTTGCTTGCTGACCGCTCTCTCTGGCTGCGGATCAGCGTTCGCTCTCGTTGCCTGCTGACCTCTCTCTGGCTGTGGATCAGCGGCTAGTGATTCAGCGGTTGCATTTTTGCCTCTGGTCGCCATCCCACCCTCGTCGCCAGTGTTAAGTTCGGGAAATGAGAGGCTGAACCAGGGCATGGTGCAACAATACTTTATTTGAGTAATAAAGGACTGGGCGTGCTAGCCAAGTCTGGAACTGGCTCGCAGCGATCAGCAACTGGTTGGACCCCGCAGCCTGCTTTTATAGCTGGCTGCTGGGAAGAACTCAACCAATGAGAGGGCAACCGCCCCGCAGCGAACGGACCTGGGTGGGAACTTCTTTCAGTTCCAGGGACATAACAGAAAGAAAGAAAGAAAGAAAGAAAGAAAGAAAGAAAGAAAGAAAGAAAGAAAGAAAGAAAGAAAGAAAGAAAGAAAGAAAGAAAGAAAGAAAGAAAGAAAGAAAGGGAAGATTGCATCACTGGGTGGTTGTGTGGCAACTCTCTGAATGTAATTGATTATTTTGCTGTTATGTTAAATACCTCTATGGATAATCTGGTCCTGTCTAAAAGCCATCTTTAAATTAGACACTATGTGATTTTGAAGTGATGAATTCCATATGACAGCAATTAGATCTGTGAGGCAGTACCTCCTGTTATTGTGCCTCAGTGCCCAGATTTGGGGGAATGCAACAGATCCTTTGAAATCTGGGTTGTATCCACTTTCAGAAAGGCAGCTGGATTTAGTCAGGTAACATTTGGGTAAGCCCCCCTGAGCTTCATCTACAGCCTCCCTGAGGGCCAAGTTCTGTTTCTCTATCTAAGCCTATCTAGATATTGCTGCATCTCCTCTGGTAAAGGCTCATGGCATCTCTAGTTAAGACAAGTTGATCTTCTCCAACAAATTGTATTACATCAAATGGCACATAATTACAAGATGACGATGATGACTTGTAGTAGTTGTTTTAGTAGTAACAAATCTAAACTTGCTGCCAAATTGTGATTTAAACCGAGATTGGCATCAGCAGACATTTCTGCATCAGCCTGTAGCACATCTGGACCAGACCAAACAAATAGAAGATTTATTCTGTCAGGGAGATCATTTAGCATTCCTTTTTATGCTTCTGAAAGAGCCTGTACCTGTCAGTCACCAAAGCACAAGCTTTTGGTGGCTGGGCTCTGTTGCTCTTTCTGACTAGCCTTGATCTGAGACTTCTAAGGAGGCTTGTGTGCACCCTCTCCACCTGGGAGACCAATACCCATGCCAGGTTCATTTCCATAGTCTTATACCAGGAAAAAAAAATCTCCTGGAGGATTTCCGACATCTGCTCATAAGTAAAGAAACACTGCCTTGAGATATAATAATAATATAAAGGGCAGTTGAAACTTCTTTGCAAATAAACTCTAGCTAATAAATTATTTTGTCTCACCGCTTTTAAAGAATCCAAGCAGACATGAATAGAAATTAACAGTCTCCTAAATATCATTGATATGAATTCATTTTCTTCTAGGAGCCTTTGAAATTCAGGATGGTCACAACTGTGTCATCTAATTTATATATTAGGTTGTGACGATCATTATTAGAAGGATTCTTTCTTTTACTTCTAGACATAACGATCTTTGTTGCTCCAGTATGGTTTTCACGTAAACATTAACATATAAGCTAATAGAATCTTGCAGTACTCCTGTGAGTCATGCCAGAATTGTATCATCTTTACCAAAAATGGGAAAATGGATTCGTTCCACTGTGGAATACTGCATGGCATTTGTTTTTAGAATCTGAGGTACAATAATAAGAGTTTATAAAGTAAAGAGAAGCTACAAAAAAATATGTGTGTGTGATGCGTTGCTGGTCCCACTGCAGGGATGAGGGGTCAGCTGGTAGCCCACGCCCGGACCGACTGCCCGGACGGGCTTCTCTCGCAGAGGCAATGAAGACAAGGACACAAAGGCATGTTCTTGGGGGAGGAAGCCCAGAGCAAACTTTGCCCCTCTCTTTTATTGTGCAAGTTTAGGGTGGGGTTTAGGGTGTATGAGGAAACATTCCTTTTGGGTACATTTGACCATATAAGGCTATGTATTTGCATATTTGACCATATAAGGAAACTGACCATATAAGGCATACTGACCATATAAGGTAATACCTATGTTGACCAATCATAGCTTTACACGTGTTGTTGGTTGTTTTGTTACCTGCCTCACTATGTTGATCAATCATAGCTTTACACATGTTACCTGGCAGGTATGGTATCATTGGATCATTGGGTGATATTGCAACATGTGTGGATTATAGAAAATATTTGGGAATCTAGAGCAAATGGGTCAAAATATGAAATTTGCAAAGGAAAGTAATTCGATAGTAATAGATGGAAGGATTATATAATCAATAAAACAATACACATTAACAAAATGATGATTGGGGTATAATTAGCATTGCTGAGATGATCAAGGATGATCCAACAAAATATAAAGCCCATTTCTGTCCTTAGGTCCTGCAAGCAGAGCTTCTGCTGTAACCTAACAGAAAGGAAGGCAAACTGTTGGTTGGGATGGGATCACACAATATTTTATCTATGGGATCATTTATTACACAATCTTCCTGGAGTACCATGAAAAGTTGCCATTTCATTTTAAGTGTGAAAAGAGCATAAAATAGCTACAGCATACGTTGGCAAGCTTTGTGGTTCAGGGGCTGCATTCTAAGGAGGCATTATGTTGCAAACTGGACAGAACTGCGTTACTCAGGTGTGAAGGACCAAATATTCTGGTTTGGCTGGGATTTTCTGAAATATAAGAGAATTTTAAAGTATACAAATCACTCGGTATTTCTTTCCTACCTCAAAATGTTCAGCAGTTATGATCATAGCTGAACTTCAGGAAGCTGTTATCCAAAACTCATGCTGATTTACAATTAGGTTACATGAACTAAATAATAAAATATAATCCTGCAAAATATATCATAATTGCCCACAATTCTTATTAAATTTGGAGGTAAATAAAGGCAAGTTTAGATAATTTTGGACCCTGGGTTTACTGTAATTAATTTGTACCTCTTACCCCATTGCATATTGCTTCAGTGATTTCAAAATATAGGAAATGAATCTTGTTATAGCTTTATTCCTTGGCAGCACCGCTGTTGGCAATTATCCAATGTTGTCATGAAATAGCAATGTTAGAGTGAAAATACTCTGAAACACGCATAGGTTTCTAGAAGTTGACCTACGAATGTATCTATTAGTTTCCTAAGATATCGTTTGACTTGTAAGCAGGAGGATGGAACTCCTGCCAGGCAAAACAAAATATATCATATAAAAAGATGTGTCTGTGATTGAAACTTCCATGGTGTTCCTGATTGTAGTAATGGCAGTGCCAAAACAGTCATTTTGAGGGTATTCAAATCATAACAAAATACTACCGATTGTAAATCTGGTATAAAACACAGCAAAGATGTGCACAATATAGTTGCCCTGTAAGGAACTCTTCAAAACACAAAAAGACTGTGCAATGGACTCTTTTATTTTCCAGAAACAGAGAGGTAGACTGTAATCCTTGCTCATTCCAGTTGCAAGACTATTACCAAATGGAAAATGTAAAGAAGGAGGGGAAAGGACCGGGGGTGGGGGTGGGGGTCAGATTGGCCACATATTTTCCATGTGATTTTGACCAAATCCTTTCCTTATTACTACAGTTAACTTCAGCAAGGATTGAATAACCCTTTCCTATCTTGCAATATATATTTTTTAGACTGCATACTGATAGTTTGGAAATCATGCTGTATTCTCTAAATGTTGTTAGTTTCTACTTTGCAATCCCTGAAAAAAATAGTATTAGGCCACATACATCTGGTAGCTGCCTTTTGAACTGATTGCTGTCATAATAGGAAAAACCCATAGTCCTATTCAAGATGTTCCTGGGAGCAATTCTCCCTCTCTTTCTTTCTTCTTTTGGTGTCCAAGACGTTCACATCTCTTGTTTGCAGTAGCAACATCCTGGCCTTTCAACAAATTGGCTTTCAACCTGGAAATGCTTCCAATTTCCAAAGAAGAAGTGCCCTGAGGTGGGAAATTGGATTCACACCCAAGAACTGATTCAGTTAATATTTGGACATGATTAATTAAGAGAAGAACACCCTAAGGCAAATTCTGCTATTACAAAAATAAGGCAAATAGGACTTAGCATAGAGCGTGGAAATGACAGAATCATTCCGGATGTTCAGGTATTATTTTATGAGAGCCTGATTTGGAACAACTTATCTGTTGGCTTTTTTTTGCATATAAAACCCTAAAGCTTGATTTAAACATCAGAACATTTTAAAATCATGAAAATGATTCTTTAGTCGCCTCCCTCTTTCAATGAGCTCTTATGCTAGCTTTATTGCTCGTATAAGAAAGATTGGTATTTGTCACCTGATATTTTAGCATCAAGTTGTTGTGTATGTTCCCCACTAGTGTTCTGGAAATGCCCTCACAGCAAACAGTTAAGATTCCATTCTTGTCAGCTAAACTGAGATATGTGGGAGGGAAAAGTCTGGTTGCACTGTATAGGACTGATTTCCTGCTTCCAGAAATGTATGATATTCATTGTCATAATGTGGTTCTTGTGATATGAAAAATATTTGTCCCCAGAAGTCGGGGGGTAGGAACTATTCCAGACAAATGTACCATCAAGAGACTTTAGCCATTGTCTCTTGTATACCAACAAGTCTTATTGTAAATATTTTTGAATGAATTTATGAGATTCTTCTAGCCTATAACATGGAAGCCAGCATATGCTCTCTTGTTGAATGTAATTTCTTTCCCAATTCTCTTGTATTTCTTTCCAAAGGTACTTTTTCAAAAGGTAACCTTGCTTGTAAAGAAAGTCCAGTTTGCCTTTTTAAAAAGCACCTTTGACCTGGATGACTGAGAGTCCCCATGGACATTCTTCTAAAAGTGGTTCCAACTTTCATCCCATTGCTTGCCTACATTCACAGTTAACTTTGTGAGACTCCACTTCTGCTTGCATTTCTTGGTATTGCATTCTCCTAGCTCATTCTTATCTTTCATTTTATAAACCAGATCTTTATTCGTCCACTTGTATTTTCATCCTTGCATTTCACCATTCCCACATATAAATTACTTGTTGTTGTTTTTCTCTCCTTGATTGTCTTGTTTTTTGGTTTCTGGATTTGAACAGACTCCATCCATGAATCTTACCTTAACATTTTCTGGATCTGGGAACCTAAACTGTCTACCATGGAATTCCTCAATAAATTTTCCATTGCTGCTTATGAATTCACCTGTGGTACATGTGCTCCTGTAAGCCTGACATGATAGTCTCTATCACTTTTTACCATAGGGGCTGGTAACTTTCGACTTTGAAAGTTCATAGTGGAGCCTGCTTAAGAATTAATGGGCTGCTAGAATTCTGGAATTCTTGACTAGACTGGGAAGTTGAAAAACATCTTAGAAAAAGGCAATGGCAAACCATTTCCATGATGCTGTCAAGACATTCCCCATTGTTGTGCATAATTGAAAAGAGAGTTTACCTTTATGATTAGTATTTATGGTGGCTGACTGGTTGTTGGAAGTTTAATGCATAAGATTATAACTTAGATTTCAATTCATCTCATTACAAGCCTGTTGAAATTTTTTACTTCCTTGTCCCTTTGCCAGTCATCATCTGTTTATTTCTCTCATGATCAGAGATCCACTTTGCTGTCAGCAGGTGTCTTTCCATCCACCCATCAGGCAGCCCTTAACACAGCAGATGGTGCAAATGGCCCAGGAATAATTTACTGATTTAGCTACATGTCTTGAATTATGAGGTTGTATACTGCCAGAAAATTTCCAATCAATTGCTAGAATGGAAGATGTAAAACAAAAACAAAAAGCTAAATGAAAAATAGGGGTTTGGTATTTGTACTTTTCCCCTGCTTTGTATTTTTTAAGCTACCCATTCAAGGCATTTTCACAATTTACAGATTTCTTAAAAGGAGTTTTCTATCAGAAAGAAGTCAGAGCTATAATTCTGACCTTCTTCCTTCTTTGCTGCCAAAACAAACAAACATAAATTTCCATGAAATTTTAGATGTGTTAATTGGCACACAATCCACCATGCCAGAGTTTATAAAGATGGGAAGTAGCAACATTCAACAGCATTCAACAGAAATAGTGGAAGTGGCTAAGGCAAAATTGCAGAAACCTTAAAAGGAATTTCATGTCATCTTTGAGATAGGGGCTATATGTAATAGTGAACTTTCCTGAAGCTGATATCAGGAGAAATTGAATGATGCGGATCCCACAAAGGGTCAACATTCCCTTGCAGATCCAACAAGATATGTATTATAAGTGAAAGAGAAGGAAACAAAAGATACTCTTCATTTTCCCTGGCATTAACTTTAAGCGTCCTAACCCTGTCATAGGCAAAATTGTTCCAAAATGGTTTTCCATTATTGCATCCCTTTTACAACCAAGATCTACGGCTAGATTTTGCTGAATTCCTGCAGATCTATAATCTTATATTGATGCTTTTCATTGTCTTTTCCACTACAGTCAAGCACAGATGTGGAAGGCTTATTATCAAGAGAAATGGTAGAAGCATCCCATGCCTACCTATTTCCTTCTTTACTCTCCCTTGGGCACCAACGTTACTTCCATGCCTGCAGCCCACTAGAATGATTTTCCTTGTGGTTCTGACTTTAAACCTGCAGAACGTCTTCAAAAAGCTAATTATCATGAAAGTTGCCATTTACCAAAGACTATTACTGGGCAACTCTCTCTGAGAGACACATGTTCTTTGAGAAAGAAAACAAAAACAAAGTTAGTAATATTTCCCCATTTCCTTGTCTTTCTCCCTGCTGCTCCTAAGCTCTATTTCCCAATTGTTGGATCTTAGTATTTACCAAGCAAAGAGAAACTTGGGGAGAATACTGAAAGCGGCTTCATTTTCCACAGTTGGATGACAGGAGAGAAACCAACAGCCTTGCCAGCTGATTATGCAGCCATGTTGTTTGAAAGCTTGCATAATATACATTAGCATGCCTAAGATCTCAGGTGACTATGCCTTTGAGGCTGGCATAGCATCCCCTGTGGACCCAGATTTGATATTCTTCCCAATATTTGACCCTTTTTTCTTGTTAATTACAGGCAAGCTTCCCCAGTCTGGGCCTGGATCTGCACCTGTTTCCCATCTCTGAGCAGCTGCTAATTAGGTTGCAAATGGTGGGGATGAGCAAAGGCAGACACACATGTTTGAGTGGCCTATTGATCAGATTGGCATGCTGTACATACAGTAAAATACGACTACTGGAGCAGGTTCTGAAAGAAAATCTCCAGCATTTTAGTAAAATAACATTCTTCATTAGATCAACAGTATTTATGGTGAACATTACAAAAATACATCAGGACTTTTATCTGGTGTTTTTTTTTTAATGCAAAGTTCCCTCTGTTCTGCACATACAACTTTACAATCCATTCCCTTTTCTATTAAATAAGTTACTGTAAAAAACTGAAACTGTGAATATTAATTATTTTTTAAACTGCCTCTTATAGGTTTAGAATTTCTTATGGTCCTTTTCTTATGACCATTTTCAATATATTTTCTGTGTTAGAAACTCTCCTCCAGACGGTTAACCTTCATTTACCCCTGAAGCATATGTATACTTATTGTATTTATACCCTGTCTGGCTCTTAAAAGCAGAAATAAGATGCAAGCCAAGGCTTGCTTTTAGATAAACAAGAAAAGCATGCAAATGGGGATGTCCGCAGCAGTGGTCACTGACATCAGAATGATGGGTTCAACCCAATGATAAAAGCCCCAGCTCTTTTTCAGACACAATCACCTGGTCTCAGCCCACACATACCCTCCACACACACACACCATTATGAAGCCAATGACTGTCACTGCAAATGCCCCAACACAAAGAACAGAGTCCTCATGGCTCTCATCCACATGGTGCATGATACCTGAAAAAGCAACTTACTTCCATCCACAGGTCAGTCCCACTAAAAGAGCATGAGATGTCAGTAGTACATTCCGATTAATTGTATGCTTACACTCCGCTGACTGTATTTGTTTTCAGCAGAAAAACATGAGGAAGTAGACTAAGCAACTGTTTATTGTCTATTTTTATTTTTTTCATCAAAAGCCACCCATCTCACCTAAGATGATTGTGGGTAGCACGCAACAATAGGTCTAAAACTGAAGGTATACAAATAGCAAATACAAATTTTAAAAATCATAGTAAGGTTGTAATGATTATAAAAGACAAAAATATAAACCATTGCTGAAAGGAGAATTTAAAAATGGCCCTGTTAAGCACTACAAGAATCGTTGAACCTTCCATTGCTAGAAGTTATGAATGAAGTTATGTTAAAGAAGAAGATACCTAAATCATAGTCAGAAGCTTATATTACACTTGTCCCAAAAGAGGAGGCCGATCCATTACAAATCAAGAATTATAGACCTATTTCCTTACGAAACGCAGATTATAAAATTTTTGCTTCAATATTGGCAGAAAGACTTAAAAAATATTTAAACAATTTTATCCATCCTGATCAAAATGGATTTCTGCCAAAGAGACAAATTAAAGATAACATGAGAGTAATCTTGGATACTTTGGAATACTATGAGGCACACCCCGAAAAACAAATGGCTTTGATATTTCTAGATGCACAGAAGGCATTTGATAATGTGAATTGGCGATTCATGTTATTACAGCTGGAACAGATGGGCTTTGCTAAAAAATTTATCCAAACAATAGAAACTATATATCATAAGCAAACGGCAAAGGTAATGATAGAGGGAGAACTGACAGACTCTATTGATATAAGAAAAGGAACAAGGGTACCCACTATCACCTCTGTTGTTTGTGTTAGCCTTAGAAGTGCTAAACAGAAATATTAGAGAAGAAAAGGATATAAAAGGTATGAAAATTAAAAAGGAAGAATTTAAGTTGCAAGCATTTGCAGATGATCTGGTTTTCATTTTAGAAGACTCACTAGAAACAGCATCAAAATTGATAGAAAAGATAGAGGCATATGGAAAGGTGGCTGGTTTGAAAATAAATAAAGATAAGACAAAGATCCTGACAAAGAATATGCTATCAAGACAAAAGGAAGAACTGACAGATCTATTGAAAATTCAGGTCACGAATAAGATTAAGTACTTGGGGATACATTTGACAGCAAGATGCAGTACAGTAAAAGAGAATAATTATATCAAACTTAAGCAGCAGATAGCGTTAGATTTGGCGAAATGGGAAAATTAACAGCTGTCATTAATAGGGAGAATATCAACAATCAAGATGAATATATTACCCAGAATTTTATATTTGTTCCAAACAATTCCAATTAGGCTTGGAAAAGATTACTTTGAAGATTTAAATAAAATTGTGTTGAAATATATATGGCAAGGTAAGAAAGCGAGAATAAAGCTAAAACTTTTGCAAGATGCTAGAATAAGAGGAGGATTTGGTTTGCCTAATTAGGAGTTGTACTACCAAGCTACAAATTTTGATGTGGGTTAAGGAATGGATAACATTAAGAAATACTAGATTGTTGACATTAGAAGGACATGATCTGTTGTTGGAGTGGCATGCTTTTCTATGGTATAAAGGAACTAAATCATAGGGGTATTTTAGAAGACATTATATATGGGAGTCTCTGTGGTTAAACTGAGAGAAGACTAAAAGACAATGTTATTTGAAAATTCCAGTCTGGCTATCGACTATTGAAGCATTTTCTTATCCTATAATATATAAAAAGGACCAAACAGCTAGATATGGTGAAATATTGAATGAAAAGGGTGAACTTAAATCTATACAAAAATTAAAGGAACAAGGTATAAAGATGAATTGGTTTTCATATGCTCAAATACATTCAAGGTATGACAAAGGCTCTAAAACAGAAGGTTTCTATGATAAATCGACTGATTTAGATAAGATTTTGACAGGTACTGATGAAAAGGTGATTAAAAAATTTAAATGGATATTTATTAGAAATTAAACTAGAAGAAGAACAAATCAAAGAAACAA
Organism: Pseudonaja textilis; assembly: GCF_049901715.1. Taxonomy (NCBI): domain Eukaryota; kingdom Metazoa; phylum Chordata; class Lepidosauria; order Squamata; family Elapidae; genus Pseudonaja; species Pseudonaja textilis. The sequence goes on from NC_141990.1 coordinate 154,981,979, forward strand.
TGATTGCTTGGGGGAAGAATTTTGGATATGGGATTGATCTAGAGAAATGGCAAAAATTGTGGTCTCAAAATTATAAAATGACAATGTCAACAGCATATAAAGAAAATTTGTATAAAATGTTTTACAGGTGGCATTTCCCCCCGACAAGAACAGCAAGAATGTTCAAGAACAAATCTAAAAAATGTTGGAAATGTCATCAGATACCTGGCTCATATTACCATATGTGGTGGACTTGTGCGGATGCTAAAAAATATTGGACCAAAATCCACACGTGGTTGGAAAAAATGACAAAAAAACATATAGATTTGAAACTAGAGATATTTTTTATCAGGAATTTTACCTGAAATATATAGTAAAGAATTTAAATACCTGATTGTAAATGTATTAACAGCGGCTAGGATTGTATTTGCTAAAAATTGGAAAAATGAGAAAATACCATCACCGGAGGAAATCATTAAGAAAATATTGGAATGTGCTGAAATGAGTAGATTGACATTTGAAATCAGAGAACAAGATGATAAACAATTTTATAAAATTTGGGATCTATTCTATCAATGGTTAGACAATAAACATGGTAATGAAATATGTAGTTTCTTAGAAAATAATAAATATATAAAGAGGTATTCTTTTCTTATTATATCTACCAAATGATTGTAGGATAGATTTGAGATGATAATATGAACTGTCATGAAACAATTTAAGTTAAATATGATTATTTCATAAAACATGAATAAAAGTATAGTCAAATGATTAACAATGATATTAATGTATTTAATACTTGATTGAAAATATGAGAATATGTAATTGTATGTAATATGTAATTGTAATTGAAGACTATGAAATGGAAGCACAGAACAATTTGTAAACCAACTGGCACACTATATGTATATATAGGGAAGATGACTTGATGTTTTTATGTTTTGTTTGTCTATGTTCATTTTAAAAACCAATAAATTTTTTTTTAAAATGGCCCTGTTAACAATGGGGTCATCTAGACAAGTCTCCAGTTCCATGGATATCCCCAGTCTAGTCATATAAAAAGGTCTTAAGGGCTTTTTGGAATATTTCTTCCCCAAGAATACAAGAATAACCCAACTCAGGGCACACTTTCGTCCAATATTTTGTTTTTCACAGTGCCAAGTATATGCTATGGGTTTGCCGCTCTCTCATTCTTGCAATTATTACCAGTCTTCTCTTCTTCTTTTTCTTCTTCTGTACTTCCTCTTTTACTGCTTCGGGTGTCAAGGTAGATACAAAGTTCTGGCTCTTACTCTCAATCAACGATGATCCCAGTCATTGTTAATTCATGTTGTTGCAATGTGTCTTTGATGTTGTCTACCTTCTTCTGGATCAGCCTTGTGTTCTGTGACCTTTTTTTTTGTATATGCCTTGTATGGAATGGAATCCCACAACATCCTCTCCAGGTGAGTAAACACTTTATTTGCTGTTCTTGTATATATAATTTAAGATTGGTTACATCCCAATTCTTTCGTTTATAGTCACATTTTTGATTTTGTCTCTTCTGATCACTCCAGCCGTTTTCCTCAAACATCTCATTTGTGTGGTGACTAACTTTCATTTATGTTTTATTGTAAGTGACCATGTTTGGCACTGGTAACATAGGCTGGGGATGAATATGCTTTGCATGGGATTCTTCTTTGTGCTTTTTGGTACTGCCTTATGTTGTAGGAATGGAGCAAGCTGTCTTAATTCTTGGTTTGCCTTACTACATTGTATATTAAGGCAAACCAAATATTGGGACAGCTTTCTCCACTCCAACAATTATAAGCACCGGACATATTTGAAGTCCTTTTCATAAACATACACGCAAAAGAAACCAGGCTTTGTCATTAAACAGTAATTGACCTCAAATAAGAATGCAAAGCATGGCGACTCCATATATATTTGAGTCCTTGCCTATAAATCAGTATTTATTGATTTATTTACCGCTTCAACCACAAAATGGGGAATGAATTTAACACCTTCCTTCTTTCCTTGCTGTCAACTTATATTCTGTTTTATATCCTTCTAGAACAAAGCATCCTCCTTTAAAGCCTTGCCTAATCCCCAAGCAGCTTTGTGAGATAGGTTAACTGAGAAATGGCAAACTGGCACAAAGGCACCCATTCAGTCCTATGGTTGAGCAGGGACAGAACCCAAGTCTTCCAAATTACATTTCAGGACTGTTTCCATGGCAACATTCACACAGGATGGCTGCCTCATCAAAGGCCAATGACTATCTCTAAAATTCTAGCCCAATTCTCTCAGTAGCAAAATATCCCTGGCCTAAGTTTTGTAGTCAGATTTGACACAAATACAATGTTGAGAAGAGTGAATGTTTGCCTGCAATTTTTGCTTCTTCTTTTTTAGTGATCACAATTTGCCCAACAATTATGCCACATTTTAAGCAGTTTATTGGTTCGCATCTGCACTGCAGCAAAGAGCAATTGCAAAGCTGACCCTTGTTACTGACATTTAAAATGAGCTTGCTTATGTTTATTTTGTGATAATTGCAGCTATTACTTTATTCCTGAAATGTGTGAAACTGCTATCATAGATCAGCTCTCTCATCACCCTGGCAGCTGCCTAATGACAGGATGAATGCTGGAAGAAGAGAAACATATTGTGCTTTTACTGTCTAACTGTTCCTATGAGCTTGCTTTTCTTTTTATAGAAAGAGAAAGAAAAGGAGATAGAAAGAGCAGGAGAGAGGGTGAAAATGGGAAATCTTTTACAAATTATATTATAAAATGAACTTTTTTTTTAAAAAAAAAGTGCCTCTCCACACCATCATTTACATGGGGAAACAACAAACTATGTTTGCCAATACTCTTGCTAATTAGTATACATTCAGCTAACGAGGAAATAACAGTAATTTATTTAAACATATTAACATTTCTAAATGACTAGAGAGCCTGTGTGGTATAATGGTAAAGTTGTTGGACCAGGAGTGGAAAGACATAAATTCTAGGCCTTTCTTAAGCATGGAAGCCAGCTGGGTGATGCTGGGTCAATCACTTCAAATCATGATCAGGCTCTGTGACAAGCCAGTTGATAAACAACACACACACACACACACACACATCACAACATGCACTGATAATTTCACTGAAAGAATTAGGGGAACACAATGCAAAATCTTACAACTCATCAGGGCAGATGCTAAGAACAAAAGAACAACACAATAACTCAATATATCATATACAAATCATCATTTATTTATTTATTTATTTGTCAAAAGCTTACAATATTACAGAAACAAGAATAAACAAAAGTTTAAATACAAGAAATAGGAACTAATAATTGAGGACTATAGGACAGGGACAGTAGGCACGATTGTGCACTTATGCACACCCCTTACAGACCTCTTGGGAATGGGGTGAGGTCAATAGAGGTTAGTTAGAGGGTAAAGGAGTGGGGGTTTGAGCAGGTGACAACAGAATCAGGTAGTGAGTTCCAGATATTGACCACTCTGTTGCTGAACTCATACTTCCTGCAATCAAGTTTGGAGTGGTTTACATTTAGTTTATATCTGTTGTGCACTCTAGTGTTGTTGTTGTTGTGCCATGGAAGAAAAAGTTCACCTCTGTGTGGCATGGAGGCACTGTAAGTCATTGAGGCACCTTGGAAAAATCACTCCATTGGACAATTCCAGTAGCTAGAAGGAACTGGTAGACTGATTCTCTCTCTCTCTCTCTCTCTCTGAAGTGTGTATGTGTGTGTGTTGCTTTGTGAAGCTATAATTGTTATTTTGACACAAAAAATGGGAGTTTCTTTCCAAAGGGAAAAAAACCTGGTTATGGTCCTACCTGAATTTATTGTTGAGGTTTGGTTATAGTGGACCTATCAAGAATGAATTTACTAGAATATTCCATTCCATTCATTTGGCAGACTGAGTCTATTGGGCAATGAAACCAGAAAAAAAAATCACAATGTTTTAGGGCAGGGTGTCAAACTCACATGATCACAGCAGCATCATGTGACATATTGTGACTTTTTCCTCATTCGCTAAACCAGACGTGGGTGTGACCAGCGCATGACGCATCTGGCCCACGGGCCGTGATTTTGACAGCCCTATTTTAGTGTAAGAATGGATAACCCATGATAAGAAGAAAACTCCCAGTCTACCACCACCATTCCTCATAATCTCTCCTCCTTAAAAAACAAAACATTGTAATTGACTGTTCAATGGTGGCTTGTTCAAAAAGCTCAGGCTGACTTGAAATCCAGCCTGGTTGATCATTGAATTCAGTGTTCCCTGTTATCTGTCTTTCAGGCTTTAGTCAGTTCTGTTACTTCTGACATCTCCAAACAACCTGAAAGTACCCATCCAACATCACTAAATGTACACAATCCAGAACATTCATTTAGTCTTCTCATTTCAAAATAATAGACAATATTCACAAGTTATCAAGAAAGAAATGTTTGGGAGGATTCTTTAGATAAAGAGACACGTTTGTTGTCTATATTATTTCTCTTCTAAATGCTAAAAGAAATACTGGGGTGCACATTACAATATAAACTTTCAAAATTTATTGCATGAATTTGCATCTGACAAAGAGTTTCATATAGAGACCTTAACAAACCTGCTGCTTTAGACATGAATGCATTGCAAGCATGTGCTCAAAGCATGTTCTTGGTCAGCATGAGGGTTCATCAAGCTGTCAAACCTGATTATATTTGCTGGTCAATGAACAGCATCCTACAGAGTGACCTTGAGGATGAAAAACCTGCTGAAGCTGGTGGGATATTTTGCATGATTAAGAGCCTCCTGGTGCAAATGAACAGCTGTCCAATTCATTGCCTAGGATGACTAACACATCTAAAAGAGTATCTTCCAAATAAATATTCTTGCTTTTTGTAATTTGTTTTCTCATCTTAATTGCTACTTTCTAATGTCAGCCTTGACTGATCTAGAAAGCTAAGTAGGATCAATTCTGATGAGTACTGAGATGAGAGTCCACCAGGAACTGACAGATCTATAAGCTGGTGGAGTCCCATCTCAGTACTCATCAGAATTGATCCTACTTAGCTTTCTAGATCAGTCAAGGCTGGCGTTAGAAAATAGTAATCAAGATGAGAAAACAAATTACAAATAAGACCATCCCTCAATTGGGAGGTGAAAAAAAAACATTCCCAAAGAGAGCAATCTACATACAATAAAACTGCATGGACGTGTCCCTGTAACTCATTCAATGCCCCGTTTCCTTACAGATAACTTTTAAAAATGTACAGTTGAAAATCTAAATGTGAGTTCTTAGCTTTGAGTCACATCCATTGGATTGTTATTTTTTGGTTTTATTGTAAGCCACCCAGAATCACATTTGGTGTGTGATGGGCAGCCATGCAAATATGATTGTTTTAAAATACATTTGGGCGGTGCCAAGGTTGTGTTGGCACTGCGTTACATTTTGCGATAGCATACTATTGTTCAGGTATATCTGTGGCTTTAACAGAAAGCATAAGGGCTAAAGATGTGCAGTGTCAAAGGCGTGTTAGGCAAGGAGTTGGAATTGAATGCTTATTCAGATTATTAATTGTACTAATCAATGATCCTTGCCAGAGAAATAAAATTCTCTGATCTGGAGCATCAAATCAATGCCCTTTCTTCTTTCTGCCTCTACTGACACAGGGAAAGTTAGAATCCCCACCAAATCCTTGTCCAGATGTCCAAAAAATGACTAAATCCCTAAAATAAGCCCTTTTAGGCTCACATCATTATTAACAATAACTCTAGGCAATCATATTTATCTGGGCAAAAAAAATAATTTGACTTTTTATTAATCCTGGCTCCAAATTAAGAAAGGAGGAACTGTCATGCCCCTGGTGGAGTCTGACTCCGAGGAAGAGGAGGAACAGCCAATAGGGAGTGGGAGTGTGGCTCCAGAGGTGGTGGAAGATGCTGGGGAAGGGCAGAGGTCGGTTGGGCAGTCAGAGGAGGATCCAGGCCCACCCCTTATCCATCCTAGGTCATGCAGGGAGGAGAGGATCAGGGAAAAGTGAGGTCTACTCAAGAGGAGATTACCATGATCCTCCTCATGGCTTGCGGGTGGGAGCTATGTATATAAGTTTTCAACTACGTAGTTAGAATTGCTGGAGTCAGTTAGCGTTTACCTTGAAAGAGGTTTATCTTTTTTTTAAAAAAAAACAAGTTTTATTGATTTTACAAACAAACAAACAAAACAAAACATCATTAAACATTAAAAACATAAAACCTCTTTCCATTGTAAGTCTTTACAAGGCAGAAACACATTGTTTTATATCACATACTTATAATTTATCCCATTTCCATATAAACATGTAAATTCCCTTTACCAAATTCCACATTGTTTCTCTTTAATCATTATTCAATCATATTTCCTTTCTAATTTATCTGCTATTCAATCATCACATTTATATTTTCCTCTGGCTTGTTTGTAATTGTTCTCATCTAGTCTTCCTCCGAGATTTTATTATTTAATTCTTAATTGAACACACACACATAAGACATAAACATAAAAACATAAAACTTTCTTTTAGAAAGTAACTTGGCCCCAGATTACCTCTTTTTGTATGGACTTCAATTGAATTCATGCTCTTCTTATATACCATTACCCATCTTATTTACCATTCTATATCTATTATATAACTCCTCTCCACTTTTCCCTCGTCTTAATTCTGTTTTATATATTTAATCTTGCTTTAAAGAAAAATATTTTTATATCTTTTGTCCATTTCTCCATTTACATCTGTCTCATTTCCAATATAAAAAAGAATAGATTCCCCTGGAATCACTAATCAGAGTATGATGCCTTTCTATCATTCCCCTAAATTAAAATTTAAAATAACACCTAAATCCCAATCAGATTCTGCTTAGTACATTCTACTATTTCAAAAACCAATACTACAATAATAAATCCATAACAGTCAACACATTAATCCATTAAACTCTATATTTAAACTAATATTTTAAACATTCCCTTTAGTATTTTATTAAAACTTAAAATCATTCATTATTAAACATTTTAAAGTTATACCTTAATATTTTAGTCTTTTATTAGTTCTTAAAAAGTTCTGATTATCTACTTATAATACAAATACCACTATTACAATACTCATGTGTACTTTGCAGGATCCCCCCCTTTTTTTAAGAAAATAAAACCCATACATTACCCATTATCCCTAAAAAAAATTTTCTTTTCTCCATCTTGTTTTATACCTTTGTAACTTTTTTCCCCCTTTTCCCTTTCCTTCTTAGCCCGCCTAAACTTTTTACCCCCTCCTCTCCAAACCTCTGCCTTCTTGGTTTCCCCTCTCTGTTGCATTCCTCTTTCCTTTTGCTTTCTAGCATTCTGTTGTTTTTGCATCTTATTTTTCTCTTTCATAAATATTTTTTTATTTCTTAAGTCCTTCCTTTCGCTCCTCTCTTTCTCCTTTCTTTCTTAGTCACACCATTTAGTTCATTAAAAATGGCTTCTTCTTCCTCGGCTTCTTCCAGCTGTTGTTTAATTTGCTGACACATGACAAGCGCCATATCTAGGAAACAAAGGGCTTCTCCCATAACATCTTTGCCTTCTTTCCTTATTTTTAAATATTGTTTTTTTAGTTCATCAAGAGATAAAGCCATTTTAAACTGTTTCTTCTTTTTCTGTATCCTCTTATTATTATTAAGCCAATCAGTTATTTCCAAACTTAAAACAGTTCCCAAAAGGCCCAAAATCCCGAAGTCATCAAACAATCCAGGCAGAGTACAAACTTCTTCTTTTTACAATTTCTCTTCCAGGGGTGAAGTCAAATTAGGGAAAGTAAAAACGTCCAGTCTGTGCTTTAAATCTTTTTTACAATTAATTTCTATTCTCTTTATCTTCAAGGCATCTCCTCCAGCAAAGTCTTAGAATAAATTTTTTTTTTCCAAGCCTCTCCCTTCCCACTTATAACAAAGGGGTTTAGGTTTTACCTTCTATTAAAAGGCAGGTTTTCCTTCTCCATTTGTTAATTCCATAAGGGAGGGAGAGTAACTTTCCCTTTTCATCACTTTTCTTCGCCGCTGAAAACATCAATCGGGAACATTGTAGCGACCAGAAAAAAGCCAATACTTTCCCAGGTATTGAATATGTCCTTAAGGTCCCAGTTCGACCAAGAAAAAACTTTCGTTTTAAAACTCCTTCTTCTTCCTCCTGCACATTCTTTATCCAGTTGCCGGCTTCTTCATGGTGGCCATTAAGACCGCCGCTCCACCGTCTTGAGAGAAGGGGGTTATTGCCGGCTGGGGAGGGGGTTTGCGATACCCCTCGACCCCTGTCCAGATCCCCCCTATCTTCAGCTGCCCCAACAGGGCAGCCTTAGCCTCCAAATCCGTCAGGATCACAGGCACCAAGGCAGCTAGCACAGCAGGGATCGCGGAGAGACGCGAATTCCTGCTGTCACCGAAGCCAGGCAAACAGGAAGTCAAAGAGGTTTATCTTTGCTGGCGTTCTTCCCATGGACTTTTCTCAGTTATTTTCCTGGAGTTTATAATTAGTTATCTCAGCTTGCTTCAGAACTCTCATCAATGTGGTTTGTTTTGGTTCATTATTTACTTTTGTGACTTTATACTGTGCCTAATAAAATAGTGAAGTTAAGTTGAAGGCTTTACCAGACTTTAATATATATTTTGGGTTTTGGGTTGTTTTGAGAGACTATGAGTCATCACATTTTGACTCCAGCCACCCCTTCAACTTATTTTTGCTTTTTGTGGGGTGACCATGGATCAGCTCAGAGAAGGGATTGCCCAGTTAACCCAGCAAGTGGCTCTTTTGACTGCACAGGTGGCACAAATGCAAGCTGCCAGCCACGCCGAAAATGCCCAGTGGCAGTGCCAGGTAAATTTGATGGTTCGCTGGCCCAATTTCCAGCATTTTTGGGGCAGTGCCAGCTTTACATGAGCCTTTGGCCTGAGGACTTTCCCACTGACTAAGGTGGGGTTTTTGATTAGTTTGTTGTCAGGCTCTGCAGCACGTTGGGCGACACCTCTGCTGACCCAGCACAACCAGGTGTTGGACAATTACAATGAGTTTGGCCATCAGTTTCAGGCCATGTTTGAGGACCCTGATCGAAGCCAAACAGCAAACAGATGTTTGAGAGAGTTGAAGCAGGGGCGTGGCTCACTCATGGATTATATTGTTAGTTTTCGGGTGGTTGCTCAGGATGTACAATGGAATGAGGCAGCACTATTAGACCAGTTCCAGGAGGGTTTGTCATTGGAGTTCCTGGATGAGTTGGCATGCACTGATTGCCCTCACACCCTTCAGGAGCTCATGAATTTGTGTCTTCATATTGATGCTAGACTTCAGCAGCGATGGGTGCAATGACGGACAGAGACCATATCTGTTTCCAGCAAGATGGCACCCTTGGTGGAAGTGCCTTTGGAGGAACCTATGCAGTTGGGGGCTAGCTGCCCTCGCCTGACTCAAGTAGAAAAGAATAGATGTTGTTGTGATGATTTATGCCTCTATTGTGGGAATTGAGGCCATTTTGCGGCCAAGTGTCCTGTTAAGACATCCACAGCAGCGACACCTGCGGTGATGGGAAACGAGCATTGCTCAGCCTACAGGGGTCTGCAGGTCAGGGTGTAAAGTCCATAGGCCTGCCATCTTCACCAACCTTGCCACCCTTGCCCTTGGCATCTTCGACATCTCCACCACAGTCGCTATTGATGAAGCATCTTATGCTGCTAGCAAGTGTGTTCATGCCTGGTGTGGGAGCGGTGGAGATCCCAGCTTTGGTCGACTCAGGAGCCACAGCCAATTTCATGGATGCTCATTTTGTCAAGTAGCGGTTCATTCCTCAGCAACAGGTATCCCCACCAGTAATGGTGGAGATGACTGATGGTCAGCCCCTTCGTTTGGGACCTGTGGTTGCTGCAACCAAACCCCTTTGCATGCGTATTGGGCAGCATATGGAGGAAACCGTGTTTTACATTGCCGCAGTGCCTCATTTTCCGGTGGTGCTGGGTTTGGAGTGGCTATAGGCCCATGATCCACAGATTGTCTGGTTGTCTGGAGCTGTGCAGTTCCTTGATAGGAAGTATGCCAACCATTGCTTGCGCTCCTGTGCAGGGAGTGTGGCTACGCTCATGGACCTGGATCTACCTGCGGAGTTGGTGGACTTTGCTGATGTGTTTGGGGAGAAGGAGGCAGATCAGTTGCCTCCGCATCAGGTGTATGACTGTCCAATCGACTTGTTGCCTGATGCAAAATTTCTGGTGGGTCGGATATATTCCCTGTCGGAACCGGAATTGGCCGCGTTGCGGGATTTTATTGACAAGAACCTCCAGAAAGGATTTATCCGGGCTTCTACCTTCCCATTGGCTGCACCAGTGCTTTTTGTGAAAAAGAAATTGGGGGAGTTTTGTTTGTGTTGTGATTACCGCAAGTTGAATGCAATCACAATGAGGAATCGGTACCCACTTCCACTCATCCCTGAACTGATTGAGCAGCTTCATCAAGCTAAGATCTTTACGAAGTTGGATTTGCATGGGGCCTACAATCTGGTTTGCATTCGTGCAGGGGATGAGTGGAAAACAGCTTTCCGGATGAGGTACGGGCATTTTGAGTATACCATGATGTCTTTTGGATTAACCAATGCCCCAGCTGTGTTCATGCATTTCATGCACGATGTTTTCTGTGATTTGTTGGATCAATTCATGGTCATTTATTTAGATGACATTTTGATTTACTCAGACTTCCTGCAGGAACATTGGCAGCATGTGCGGCTAGTGTTGCAACGTTTGCGTGATAACCACCTGTTTGCTAAATGTGAGAAGTGTCAGTTTGCACAAACCACAATTGACTTCTTGGGACATCGTATTTCACCTGCTGGGGTGGAAATGGACCTGGAAAAAATTCAATCATTGCAGGAGTGGGAACCTCCATGGCGGGTTAAGGATGTGCAACAACTGTTGGGGTTTGCAAACTACCACCGCACATTTATTCCCTGCTTTGCTGCCTTGACTGCTCCCCTTTCTAATCTGCTCAAGAAGGGGGAGAAGTTCCATTGGGGTGCTGAAGAGCAGGTAACTTTCGAGGCATGGAAAGTCGCCTTTGCTTCTGAGCCTATCCTCAAACACCCTGATCCAGGCCAGCCATTTGTGGTGGAAACAGATGCTTCCGATGTGGCTGTTGGTGCAGTGCTCCTCCAGGCCTATGCTCCCACAGGCACCTTGTTCCTGTGCGCTTATTATTCCTGGAAGTTGTCGGCTCCAGAGCATAACTATACGATTTGGGACAAGGAGCTATTGGCAGTTAAGGTTGCTTTTGAGACATGGTGGCACCACCTGGAGGGGCTCATCACCAAATCGAGGTTCGGATGGATCATCGCAATTTGGAACACCTACATACAGCTCGGACATTGAACCAGCATCAGGTGAGATGGTCCTTATTCTTTGCTCGATTTGATTTCTGGGTGACCTATGTTCCGAGTGGAGGGAATCAACGTACCGATGCCCTATCTCAGAAGCCCAAATATACCTGAAGGGAAGATAAAATCTTGCTCCAGACAGTGATTCTGTTGGAGCGGTTTGCAGCCACCGAGAAACCTGTGGACCTTCAAGTGAGGATTCAGGAGACGCAGCAGCAGGACCCATTTGTGACAGCTCGACGTCGAGAATTGGATGAGAATGGGAGACAAGAGACTCCTTGGGCTCCTTGGGGACCTTTTGTGGTTCCATGATCGCATTTATGTGCCTGGAGGTCCTCTTCATGGCTTTATCCTATGTCAATGTCATGATATTCCGGCAGCAGGACACTTTGGGGTGTTTAAAACACTGCAACTCATCTCTAGGACATTTTGGTGGCCAAGACTTCAACATGATGTGTCGTGATATGTGGCATCCTGTGGGATCTGTTGCCAAGCCAAGTATGCTCCTGGTGCGCCCCCTGGTCTCTTGAAGCCCTTGCCCATGCCAGAACAACCGTGGGGGGCAGTTTCATTGGATTTCATCATTGAGTTACCACCATTGAATGGTGCCACAACCAATTTGGTGGTAGTGGATATGTTGACTAAAATGGCCCACTTTATTCCATGTGTGGGTCTTCCATCAGCCAAGATAACGGCTCAATTGTTTATCTCCCATGTTTTCTGGTTGCATGGGTTACCAGACCACATGGTATCAGATCGGGGAGTACAATTTACAGCATGATTCTGGCAGACCTTACTCGTGAAACTGCATGTTCAGGCGTGTCTGTCTGCTCATCACCCCAAAACTGATGGGGGGACAGAGAGAGTGAATACTATTTTGGAGCAGTACCTTCGCTGTTTCAGCAATAATCAACAAGACAATTGGGTGGAAGTGCTACCGGTGGCAGAATTTGCTTATAACAATGCTCAACATACATCCACCCGTGTGTCCCCTTTCTTTGCTAAATATGGGTTTCATCCACAACTTTTCCCTTTAGCCCCGTCTGATTCCCCAGTTCTGGCAATGGATACGTTTTTGCAAGAGTTAAAAGCCGTGCATCACATGATCCGCAATCAACTAGAGAGAGCCAAGGAAGACTATAAACAGTTTGCAGACCGACATCGTCACAATGTTCCACCTTTAGCGGTCGGCAATCGGGTTTGGCTCTCTACTCCATATTTACCAATGACACGACCATGGAAAAAGCTCAATCACCATTACTTGGGACCTTTTCCGGTCAAGGCAGTGATCAATCCTGTGGCTAATCATCTCTCCCTGCCATGGACCATGCGTATCCATCCTGTTTTTCATTGTTCCCTTTTAGTCCCTGCCTTGCCCGACAGTCCGCATAGATGGTTCCATCACAGCTGGCCCCAGTAGCCCCTCTGGGAGAGGAGGAGTACGAAGTGGATAGCATCTGAGATTCACGCCAGTTGTGGGGCTGATTTCAGTATTTGGTGGCATGGAAAGCTTATGGACCAGAGGACTTTACCTGGGCCAATGCCACTGATGTTCATGCTCCTTGTTTGGTCCAGGACTTTCATGCTCGGTTTTCTCAACATCCTCATCCGCCTGGTCCTAGGGGAGGGGGACCTGCAGGGGGGGGATAGTGTCATGCCCCTGGTGGAGTCTGACTCTGAGGAAGAGGAGGAACAGCCAACAGGGAATGGGAGTGTGGCTCCAGAGGTAGTGGAAGAGGCTGGGGAAGGGCAGAGGTCAGCTGAGCAGTCAGAGGAGGATCCAGGCCCATCCCCTATCCATCCTTGGTCATGCAGGGAGGAGAGGATCAGGGAAAAATGAGGTCTACTCAAGAGGAGATTACCATGATCCTCCTCGTGGCTTGCAGGTGGGAGCTATGTATATAAGTTTTCAACTACATAGTTAGAATTGCTGGAGTCAATTAGTGTTTACCTTGAAAGAGGTTTATCTTTGCTGGCGTTCTTCCCATGGACTTTTCTCGGTTATTTTCCTGGAGTTTATAATTAGTTATCTCAGCTTGCTTCAGAACTCTCATCAATGTAGTTTGTTTTGGTTTTCTGTTTGCCTCATTATTTACTTTTGTGACTTTAAACTGTGCCTCATAAAACAGTGAAGTTAAGTTGAAGGCTTTACCGGACTTTAATATATGTTTTGGGTTATTTTGAGAGACTACAGGTCATCACAGGAACAGGCATATTTGTTCTAATGAGTCAGTAGATTAGTATACCAAAGGAAGGAATGTTTTCCTGTGTTTAGCACTGCCAGTGATGTAGCAACTGCCTTATACCATGATAATGCTTCTTGCCTTAAAGAGAAAGGGAAGTGGATTGCCCAGTGAAGGATTCTGGGCTTGGATCTTTTTTTTAAAAAAAAAAGTCAGTAAAGATTCAGAATCACTTATCAAAGAATGATTCCATGGCAGATCATACTTTGGGGAAGGAAGAAGGACAAAATGCAGAATGCTTTGGAGAAGGATTTCCAATGAAACAAGACGGGAATAGGTAACCAAGATTTGGTCCATAAATGCAGACTACATCCAAACTAAACAACTGTCACTCATTTTCTGAAGGCACAACAAGTACAGAAAAGGGCTGGGCTCAGAACATACTGCATATGTATCAGTTGCTTTGATTTCTTTAATCTTTAGGAAAGATTATTATCATTGGGGCTGCAGGATGGGCAAGATCTTGGACCATTCTTTATACAACTTTCTTCTCTCCTCAATTCCAGTGTTCACAAATATTTTAAAAGACCACCTCTCGTTTTATCTCTTTTTATTATTATGGTTCTAAAAATAGTTTATACTGATTTTCTTTCTTCAAAATTGATGATCTTTCATGTCTCAGAAGTAATTTTAATAAGTTTCTCCTTGACTAATTTCATCACTGAAGGCTTTCAAGAGATTGGAGTGCCATTTGTTAGAAATGGTGTAGGATCTCCTCCTTGGGCAGGGGGTTGGACTAGATGACCTTCAAAGCCCCTTCCAATTCTTTTAATCTGAGTATTAATTTCTTGTTTAATTAAATATAGGAGCCAATACCAGTACCATTGTGCAATTCTTTGAGAAACAAAATGTAAGTTACTTAAAACCTTAGTTTTAAAAATGTTTGTTCTTGGTTGAGTAAGAATTATACTTCTTCAGAAAAACAAAGGATCTCAAACTGCTGCTTTTGTAAAAATGTCATTTATTCTGAAGATCAAAAAATAATTGTCTTTAATTATATCAGTGGCATGTGGTTTACTGAATATGTCATAAAACTTTTAACATCCAGTATAATAAAATATCTCTGTCAAGCTAGCTATGAAATTAATTGAAGTTTAGAGTGTGGGAAATCAGGGAGGCTGTAGACGTCCAAAGAGGCCAGTGAAAGACTCATTCAGGCACCTTAAACACATCAGAACTGAATATTTCACTAAATGTTCACTGGCACTTTTCTTTCCATTGAATTAAACAAAAATTGGTGAAAATATACAAGAGAAATTTTACACAATAATCAGTTCCCTCAGCCAAAGAACCCTAATTGCGCCTATCCTCTCACAACTCTGCACAAACACTTGAAGAGGTGCTTGTAGAAGACTTGCTGATCCAACTTCAAAGCTTTCAAAGGTTATCCGTATTTATCCTGAGAACTACATGCAGGAACAACCAGGAACAGCTTTTTCGAACAGCTGTAGGAGAAGGGTGCTCCAAATAACATTAACAGGTTTCATGGAGTGGGCTCTTCTAAATGCTTTGTGTACTCCCAGTGATAACCCTTGTTTGGATGAGCTTAATTATTTGGACAATGACATTTTTCTAATGACTAATAGAGATCCTCCATTCTGTTTACATAGCTTGAGTAAAGATAAGGTAAACAGGAATTCAAAGAGCTTACTTAGATTATGTTCATGTACTTGGTTTGACAACATGCTTTTTTAGAAAAAAAATGATAATTTGGAAAATCTGTTAGAGTAAATAAAAAAAAAAACTTCTGAACATCCCCTCCTAAAATCCCACACTCCTCTATCTTCTGACTCAACTATTAGCCATTGTCTGCTCTTTCTCTTTCTCTTTGTCATTTGACTCTCTTGCTTTGTTTTTTTTTTTTTTTTTTGCCTTTGGACATATCATTGACCTCTGAAGTTTAAGGAAGTTTCTTTTGGTTTATAATTTAAATTAAAGTCTCTTTAAGTGGGGGTGGGGAAGGAAACCCCTACAAGACATTTTAAAGTCATTTGGCAAACTGATTCTGTCAAGAAAGCTTAGGTTCATTCTGTTTGCTTGCAACAGCTTTCCCCTCCGCCCATAATTCTGCTGTTCTTGTTCTTTTAATACATTTGGGAGGCCTGTCAAGGCCTATCCACTCTCCAAATAGCTTTGCAGATTAAATTTTTAACTCTACCCTCTTCATGCAGATGTATATTTCTGACAAAGAATTGTACTGACATGCCAGCTTCCATCTTTCTCACAAGAGGGGAAAACATCTACGTGCAAGTAATGCTGGAAACTTCGATTCTGAACCTCCCTGGAAGGAGGAGAACAGAATACACACACATACACACACACACACAGTATGGCTGAGCTGTAGTTAAAATAATGCTGCTACACATGGCTGTGGCTTGCTTAGTTCTCTCTTAACCATCACTGGCACTCCAAACTAACTAATGAAATATCATGGGATGCAAAGTCAGAATTATTATTATTATTAAATGATACACTATTGAGGGGCATGGACAATGAGCTTCCTTTGCTTCTTCACTCATATAATTGGAATTTTTCTCCCCTGTTGTGTCTCCCATTCTCTTGGAAAGAAATATTCCTTGTTTCAGCTTACTCGGTAGCAGGAAGAAGTAGCCATTTGGTTTATGGGAGTCCCATTTAAAGCCTTTCTGGAAACCAAACACCACAATAAATGGCAATTGGTGCAAACTGGATGGGATGAAAACTGCATATGGGTAGAGTTGGCAAGATGAACTGCAAATGGGTAGCGCTGGCCCTCCATTCACA
Organism: Pseudonaja textilis; assembly: GCF_049901715.1. Lineage (NCBI taxonomy): Eukaryota > Metazoa > Chordata > Lepidosauria > Squamata > Elapidae > Pseudonaja > Pseudonaja textilis. Next base: position 154,998,361 of record NC_141990.1, read on the forward strand.
AAATTCTTATTTTGTTTTTCTTCTCTCTATACTGTTTGGTGAATTATTTTTTCTCAGGCCTTGAGAGTAAGAAATGACAAAATATTTCTGAAATTGTCAAGAAAAATGTGGGCTTGTCCATGCAATTGCCAAGAGCCTAGAAAGATTTGAAGGTGTGCATACGTACACAGGCACGCATGCATAATATTAACTCAGGGTATGTGTGCTTTATAGGGTATTGTTTTAAAATGTATGGTTCTTGTGTTTTATTTGTTTTGGTCTTAAGTATTGACTAGATTGTTTTTAACATGTGAATTAATTTTATTGAATGGGGCTGTTTAACTTTATGGATTTCTTTTCATCTTGAGAAGTCTCAGGAAAACATTATTGTCATTATTATTGCTGTTATAAAAGATCAAAGATAGGATCAAGAATGAAGGGGTGATGGTGAATGAATGTTAATGGAAAATAAATGACCAATATGAAAGAAGCATATTGAGATAGTGTGATTGTGGAGAGAAAATAAATAAAAATTGAACTACAGATAAAATACATGATGGAAAAATGAAAGGATTGAAAGAAAGGAGAAGTCTGAGAAGTCATAGATGGATGGAGTTGATGAGATGTTCAAAAAGAGAGAAATGGAGAGTTTAAAGACCAAAAGGCAATGAATGAAGCATTGCTTGGATTTGCTGGAAGCAATGGTGGCTTGCACAGGTTAAAAGGCACTGAAAGTTATAATGAATGGTGTTGCTGTATCTTAGCTACAGCTGTTTTTTTTATCTTTACTATTCCCATTATTTCACAATACTGGGTCTTATCTTTTTGCTGTAATTTGCATAATGTTGCTTATTTCAAATGATAATAGTATAATGATGTACATATGCACAGCACTTTTCAATTCTATTTATTTTTGTGTATACATTGTGCAATTGCAAAAAAGGATCCTTGCAAATCATGTATCTATTTTAGGAAAAGAAAAAAAAAGCATTTGGATGTTATTAGAATTCCAAGTTCCAACATTCTTAAACACTGTGGACAAAAGTGGCTAGAAATTCTGACAGTTGTCAAAACTAGAGGAATTTATTGCACACAGTCAGAATGTGATAACGACTACACTGTTCACATATAATGAGCTAAGAGAATAAGGTTGGGGTATGTAGGTCTTCAGGGGGAGACTTTGGCAATTGGTCAAGCAAAATATCCCATTGAACCTGTTTTGTGAAGAAATACAAAACCAATCTTCTAAAATCGAAGTGGCCATGTGTTCCAGTTTGTCAGGCTTGACCGCACATTTTATAGCTGGTTAAGGCAGTTGATGCAATACAAAGTGTCCCTTGAGGAACATCAAGTCATCTCTTTGCTTGGATTAAGGAATTTGCAGGGCTTCCATAGTGTGAAACTCTTCATCAAGGCAAATCTTCACCAAGCCAGAAACTTATTTTTGAAAGAAAGTTCCCACTGACAATGAAGACATCATATACTTTAGATATTATTGCCATGATCTCTCATATGAAGGGAAAGTATAAAACTCAACATTTACAGATATCTAATTAAAGGCAGTATACAGAAGATCTAAATAGGTGTAGACCAATGGTCAACATACTTAATTGGGTAAGGTGCCTGAGCACATGATAGCTAATTGGATGAAGAACTGTTGGATTAAATGAGTTTTTAGAGCCATTTCAAATGGCTCCAGTAAACCCGTTGGATGATCTTTCCTAGGAGACACACAGGAAAGTACAAATTGGTTGGTTTGCCTAGATTTCTCAGGGATGCCTTTGGCTACATCTTTGAGATTAGATACACAAATAGCTTCTATGAGATGAAGCATCTTTCATTATCTTAGGCTATAGGCTAGTGTGCCAGCTGTGGTCCTACCTGGACAGATCAACAACTATTCATAATAATGTCCTGTTTAGATTACTGCAATACATGATATGGGGAGCTATTCTTGAAACATACGAAATTGCAAAGGTGCTGACTGGGACTAGCACCTCAATTCTTTTAAGGTTTTCATTACCTTCCAGTTCTGATTTGAATTCCAGGTGCTGGTTTTAATCTATAAAGTCTGGGAGCGTAGTATCCGATAGAACTTCTCATACTCCTACCTGTATCCTAGAACTATCAACGTAAAGCTTGCTGAACAGGTGGCTACCCTCTGGCACTACCTTTACACGCTCCTACTTGTATTCTAGAACCATCAACATAAGGCTATCCCCTGGCACTAACTTCATCGTGCTTTGTGATAGGCAGTCTTTCTATTCTTGTGGCCCTCTAACAAAAACACAGCAGTGATTTTTAGTCTTTGTGATTCTTTCCCTTGAATATTTCTATTTCCTCCCTATTTTATTCTATATATTCTATATAATGCTTTGATATGTTTCAATTGCTGTATTTTATTATTTTAATTATGGATTCTTATTCTGAACTTTTTTTAAAAAAAGATAAATGACATATAACTATTCTAAATCAATAGATGAAATAAAAAACGCCCTCCTTTCAATGCTATTCACAGGACAGAGTCAGAAGAGACTTGATTTTATGTCCTACAGACTACTGCCCTGGCTTTGTTATTATTTTCCCCTGACCCACTTTCCATGGTTCACTGTGGGGAAACAGGATACCGCTGGATAATAGGAGCCTTGGGTGTTTCTCTACTACTGAAAAAAAAAAGAATATACAAGTGTATACGTGTCATCACACACACCTATTGTATGATTCTACTCCAGGCATACCTCTTGCACATTTGGATTGTGGCCCAAGTCTTTTCTTTGATGCGGCTTTTCTTGAGTTGCAGCAACCTGCAAGGAGTATAGATGGGGATTGAGGGAAGCTAGTTCAATGTGGTGGGACAATAATGCCTATCATCATTCACAGTTGGGACTGTTTGCAAGGGCCAGCTGCCATTCCCTTCATGCCTCTAGGAGTTGCTGGCTGAACAATCAGATGAGTGACTGGTGGGATTGGACTTGAGAAAAGGAGGAGCTTCTCTACACCGAAGCCTTTCGTCTAAATTCATCCATCCTGCAGATTTTTTTTTACCTCTGTTATAGAAAAGCTATGACTTTCCAGGCATCCAAGATAATTTGCTCACATCATTGTATGTTCATTTCTATGGTGAAGTTATTACAACCCAGCTATGGTTTGATGTTCTTTGTAGCCCTTGATGCTAAAGAGGCTGATATCCAAAGAACGAGCAACGGACTGAATGAACAACTGGGAATTGTTTCCTGTACAGTATTTTCACTTTCCTGTAAAGTTTTAAAGCCATCAACTCAAGGACCAAAAAGCACATAAAACATGCCAAGTACAGACAATTTGGTACATATCAAAGAATATTTTACCTACTAATTTCAAATTGCTGTCAATTTTACCTTTACATGTCATTCTACCAAATCCTGGGAGAGGCTCAAATCTGTTAATTGATAGCAAAGCAGTCTCACACTCTCTCCCTTTTTCTCTAGCAGATGGATTGTGGCTTACAATAGTTTTAGTTCTGCCTGTTGCCATTTATGCATCCTATGCTGTTTCTAAATTTAAAAAGCAAAATAATTTCTTCAAGTCAGGATAATGACACCAATTATATTTGATATATTTATTTGATTTGATTTGGAGGGTTTTTTTCTATGATCTTTTTTCTACTTCATATCAAATGCACTTTTCTCTTATTCCTTTTCTAGACAGGCTGCCAGACATTGATATGAAGACTAACCTTCCTCTTCCTCCTCTTCTTGATGTCTCTAGTTGTCTACAACCTGACCTTCCACAGCCGAATGACTGGTTTGGCAAATTTCCTTTTGCGCAGTTTGTTTTGTTTTTAATGCAAATTTAACCTCTGCTTTCATAGTTTAAAAATGTACAAGGTTTCTAACAGGAGCCTTCTGAAATGTAACACAGCTGATTTGTTGTATAATGAAATCCAAATTGTTCCAGAAAAAGGTGCAATTATACAGCGTGTAATACACAAATAAATTGACTTAATGCTACATTATAATGGAAACTGTGCAAAATCCTCTACACAAGCACAATAAAATAATAAAAAGTAATAGAACAGGTAATAGATGTAAAATAAATGCTAAAAAAGTAGTTCAAATCATTTTCATACCAGTCAAAAGATACCAAGAAGGGCGCATCCAATCACAATAAAACACCAGAATGAAACACTTCTAAATAGTAATATAAATTTTTGTGGACACTTCATGTCCCATGATGTGGAATTGACATATAGTTTGATTTTCTCCTTCCTAATGTAAGCCACAGTTTTACAGTCCTAGTGAAAACATTTTATTGCTGTGGATGTATTAGACATGGTTCATTTCCTCTCTCAGTATGGCTTTAATTTTCCACATCCATGGCTTGACATAGACCCAAACATCAGAAGATGGTTGTCTGCTATAAACAGTCTGCTTGTGCGCAGGCGCGCGTCTTTTCTCTCCCTCCCCTTTGATTGCTTTAGAATTTAATCTATAGTTCATTCCATTAACCCTTTCCATTTTAATATCGCCGGAGCCTTGCCGCCTCCTTAATGCAAAGATAAACATCTCCGCCACCCAAGGTTTTATGCTCCTATGCCCAGAGGATTAGGATGATGAAAAAAAAACAAGGATAAGTTTCTCTCTCTCCAACTAACTTTTTCTCTCTCCCTTCCCTCCTCCTCCTCGCGTGCAGGCTTCGGCCCGAGAACGGAGCGCGGGCGCGCCTTCTCGGGCCAGGGAGCAACAACATCCCCCCCCACCCCAAACACTTTCCCGCGGCTTCCTTCTTTCGGCTTCAGACGGACGTCGCCGAGCGCCAAGTTTGCACGGAATCTCCCCTCCGTGCGCGCGCAGGGTGGGTGGCGGGGGAGCCGAGGCTATTTAAAGAAAGAAATGATCTCCTTCTCTCCCGTCCTCAGTGTTGTCACATCCGATATCCATCCCTTCCGGCGGGGGAAGCGTCTCCGGGAGGGTCAGCCGAGCAGGTTGTGCCTGGAGGCACCTCGCCTCCGGTACAAAAGACTCGACTCAACTCCTGTTAGGGGCTGGGATGGGCTATCGGAGGTGACGGACTGCCAGCTCGGTCTGCGCGGGCCGGCCGTGAGAACCGCCTTGAAATGTTAAAGAGCTTAATTACGGCCCTTGACGGAGATCACTTCTCGAGGACTGCAGCTCGCCTAGCCCAGGGCAGGTGCTTTTCATTGAGGGGAGGCCTCAGGGTCAGCGCCAACTTCGTGGCTGTGACAAGTTGGGGACGGGAAGTAGAAGGAAGTTTAAAAAAAACCCAAGTGGTTCCCAAGCCTCTCGCAGCCTCCCTGAGATGAGACCGCTGCAGAAAATCTCTGGGTCTCTCTCCTTTTGGTGCTTTAACAAAAAACACTGGCTACCCCATTGGGATAAAATGGAGAAGGTATATCTGGGGTTTTTCTTTACAGTTCCAGTCCCCACGCCTTGCCTTCGCTTCCTTAGTCCGCTTTAGCCATGAATGACTTTGGACCATTGGAACTCTCAGCCCAATTCTCTTCACAGGGTTGTTGTTGTGGGGAAAAAGGAGAAAGGTGTGTTATTTGTAAAAATAATAAAGGTGGGATACAAATAAATGTGTAGAGATAGAGATACATAACATGCCATGAAATATATGCTCATGCCATGGCATGAATTTCCTCGGATCAGAAGACCAAATCCTGAGGAATCACTGTTACAATTATAGTATCAATTACAGTATGTGCCTACTCAGAATAAAAGTTATTGTTTTTCAGTAAGGTCTTAGTCACAATCGTAATTGCATAAAAGATTGCTGTAACAATTACGATTGTGGGGGAACATAACTCACAACACATGGGTTCTGAAGCATTACTAGAATAGATACAATTTAATAAATAATATGAGAATAAATTCATTTCTATTCAAAACTAACAAACTTCATTCTATTCTATTTATTTGTCCGGTTGAAGTAAATGATTTCAAACAGCTTTTCAGACATAACAAAATTTGTTAATCATTTGCAATGCTTTCATTTTTTCACTTCAAGGCTAAACAATACAAGGCCGGGTTGCTTTTGAAATGCTCTATTTTAAACGAACATTTATTCCAATAAAAGTAATTCCTAATAAATCTAACAATATGTGTGATTCAGATCTACCAGAATTTATGGAACCCCTGAACTATTCCCAAAAGGAAATAAGCAACTTATAATGGTTTTCTTTTTCTTTTTCTCCTCCATTTCTGTATCAAGGACATAAAACACTGGTTCAAACTCATACTCTTTTATAATTGCAATTTTAAAGTACTCAGAAATAAGTACTTCTGTAAATCTTTCTTCCTGCTAAATTAATTAAGGATAAAAAGCCTACTTTGGTCATACTTGATTTTATCATCCTATTTGCTTCAGTAAATGATGTTGACCCTCATGACAACCTATCCAGACCTGGTATGCTTTGAAAATGCCTATCTAGGGCAACTAGAAGATTCTGGGGATCAGTAGTCCAGCAAATTTGAAAGGTATGTAACATCAGCACTGTAGACGAGAATTTGGTAGACATAAGCTGGAACTAAGATAGCCAGTTGCAAAGGAGCATGGGTGGTATACTATTGTCCAAAATTATTGGCACCTATCACCTTCATACATATGGAATTATGTGTTATTTTACTCTCCCATCCCTAAAAAAAATTCCAGATAGACAGACAGCCAGACATAGATATAGATATATATTTCTGAATTTTAAAAAAATCAGCCTTTCCAATCATTTTGGTTTGCTTAATATTTTTAACTTAAAATGTTCCTGAAGGCAATGGTAGTTAACCAATCAGCCAAGGCAAAATCATTTAAATTATCATTTCATTAAGCAATAATATTTCTTCTTACATTTAAAAAAAAAATCTTAGAAATATCCCTTAGTTGGTTTTTTTAATCATTCAATGTTCAGCTCTTTGATGTGTGTAGTTTTATGCCTGTTTGTTGATGGACCTATTGGTTATTGATGTCTAAAAGGTATTGATATGAAGACAGTTTTTAAACAAAAATGTAAGTAATATTAAGAATGAAGTGTTGATATTTAAATTATATTGTGAGTAAATATACTACTCAGTCTTTAACTCAATTGTGGACAACTTTATTATTTGTCAGCATTAAGGACCTTCAATTCCTATTATAAATAAATATATAGTGATTGGAAGTTTAGGATTAATTCATACATACAGATATTATATTTCATTATGCTGGGCCTATGGCTGTAATAGCTGTAACTGCAAATATTCCATAATTGTGTGCAAGGAAATTCAACATGATAACCAAAATTCCAGTTATGGTAGACATACTTGAGAAAACTTGAGCATCAAGTTCTTAAATGAGTTAACAAGTTACCAACTGTGAATAGCCATGTGTGAATTGGCTCTTTAAAATGACCCCCCCAAATGAAATTGCAAATTCTAATGTTTAAATGAAATGTTTTTCAATGTCTGAAATAAAGATTGAAAATAGTAAACAGTAAAATGTTTCAAACCAAAAAAAAAAAAAGGAAAGAAGCCCAGTTGCCATGACTCAATTTACAAACAACTCTACTGGATGCTTGAGAATCTTCATTAGAAGATACCAGCATATTGATTCAAGTAGTTAATGAAACATCTTTACTGACTAAACTTTCTTTAGCAACTTAACAGAGGTTTACTAATACTAAGTAGACTAAGTAAAATTAAGACTGTGTCTTCCTGCCATTATTTATCATTTACAATGCATTCCACTTTATGTTGCACTAACAAGCTAATCTTTATGGAAAGAAGAAACATAAAGAAGTCACATTATTAAAAACAAGCAGGAAAATATTCAGTAATAACCGTGAACAAAGGAATCTCAAAGATAGTTTCCAAAGTAAAAGAGTTGAACTAGTCATAATCAAGAGTGTCTTCTATATTGAATAGGAACATTGGTTTTAGTATTTAATCATGGAAAATGCATTTTGCATCCATTTGCTGTATTTTCACAGAACAATAGTTTTGTGAATGGAAAAATGAGAAAATACCAACACAGGAGGAAGTTATTAAGAAAATCTTGGAATGTCCTGAAATGAGTAGATTGACATTTGAAATCAGAGAACAAGAAGATAAATAATTTTATAAGATTTGGGATCTATTCTATCAATGGTTAGACAATAAAACATGGTAATGAAATATGTAGTTTTTAGGATATAATGAATATATAAAGATGTATTTTTTCATCATATCTACAAAATAATTATAGGATAGATTTGAGAGGATAATATGAACTATTGTAAAACAAATTAAATAAAATATGGATTATCTTGTAAAACATGAATGAATAATAGTATAGTCAAATGATTGGCTAACAATGATTAATTTAGGAATATTAATATCATTTAATTTAGGAGTATTTAGGAATATTTGATTGACAATATGAGAACATATACAATGTGATTGTAAGTGAAGACTATGAAATGGAGGCACAAAACAATTTACAAACCAACCGACACACTGTATGTATATACATGGAAGATGATTCGATGTTTTTATGTTGTGTTTGTCTATGTTTGTCTTTAAAAATAATAAAATTTTTATTAAAAAAATAGTTTTGTGAATGTGCTTTTCAAATAAGGTTATTATTTTCATTTTCTTCCAACTTAAGTGTTTACAGTCTCCTATTTAACCCTGGGTAGAATCCAAGTTGTATTTACAACACATCCTTTAAACCTTCAAATTCAGCTACATCCTCATGTCAGTCTATCTGATGCCAAATGCTGATAAACAAGAATGCTGCTACAGTCCTGCATCAGAAACATAATCTGAATGGTCAAGAAGCATGTTATGTTTTCTTCAGGAAATGCAATCTTCTCTTGAACAAAAACATTTCTTTCTTTATGTTGGTTCTATGGAATTTATGGCAAATGAATAAATAGAAACAATTCTCTAGCTAGGATATATGTGTCAATCGAAAGCTTGGATAGATTGCTCTTTTTTCTGAAGTTGTAAAGAAGTTTATATTCTTTATAACTAGGGAGAAATCAGGGAGGTTTAATTTTCTTCTTCTCTTGAATGTCCTTTTTCATGTCTAATTATTGTTTTGCATTACCATGTGGTGGTAAAAACATGCATTCAGTATACTTCCAGTGGAGGGGGAGGCTGGAATTGAGGATATAAGCTTGGAATACATGAAAAAGAATGAGAAAAGTGCAAATATCTTATTTGGTCCTTAGACTGTAGTGTCTGGTGTTTGGAATACCCAATAGTCATATAGTTGTGATGACATGATTGACAATTCTTTACTACAAACCGTTGCGGCTGGTAAGGAGTAAATAAGCTATCATTATAGAGCTGCATGGCAGGCTGGCATTCCAATGGAACACGTCTTCTTGCAGTAGGTTCCACCTGATGACAGCTACAATCACAAGTGGCTCCAGGCTGCTGCTTTGCTGCAGGCCACATTCAATTATGTTGGACTGCATTATTCCCTGGTGAAGCTGTCACCTTCCAGCGTGTGAAGTGATAGCATGAAGAGGATCCTGAAATCTTGGCAGTTCTTGCTTGCAGTTATGGGAAACAGGGGAAGCAATGTCACAAAGCAGCAACCACCAGGCCTCAGCTTCTTCATGGGCTATTGGGCCTGTGGAGGAGAAATATTAGAAGGTAAAACAATTCAGTGAACTGAGGTAGACTTCAGAAAAAGTAATGGATCTTCATAGGGGTATTTCAGCTGAACCTGTGTTTTAAAAAAAAGAAGATATGGGAAGATGCCCTTTTCAGTATTTGTATAGATGTTCCTCACCAGCCTTTTTGGGGAGGGGATTTACATGCAACCATCTCTACATGTATGAAACTGATGATGGTGCAGCATGATGGTTGTTTTCCCAAGATAGTTACAATGAAGATAGTTTAAGCCCTGGAGGTATCTCAGATTGAGGATAATTTATTGGCAGGTATGATGTGATTTGGTATGAATCCCACTCTGTGTCTTAACTGTATATCCTTTGGGGTTGAGGCTAGATGACAACCCTGGGGGCTTAGTAACAGGACACAGGCTTTTGGTGCAAAAAAGCCTGGGTTGGCTTGTATCTGTCCTAGGGCTGTAGCAGCTGAAATATGGCTGTTCAATGACCTGTGTAAAAGCTGCCTGAAAGCTGCTTTTACTCCTCAGTGATAGAATCTTAGGTGCATACAAAGGGGAGTGGGGGGGAGATGAGAGAGCTCTCCTAAAGAAGCAGAAAGATCAGTCTCCTAATGCCATCTTCTCCTCTTCTTGAGGTTGAAAAAATTTGATAGATATGACCTAGGGCATACAGTAGAGGCTGTGCTGACCATGTCTGTAATCAGTTATTATGGGATGAGAAGAAACCTGGGGTGTGTGGGAGAGAATAAAATATTTTCACAGACATTTCCATGAGTTAAATAGAGCAGAATGAAGTAACCAATGGTTTCTTTCCAGAAAAGAAAACTCATACATTGGGAGCATATGTTTTGAATTTAAATATACTTTTAAATGGGCAATAGGTTCCAGTATAATTTATCTCTCAGTAGCTTATTCCAAACAAATACATACGCACCTCTACAAGCTGAGATTTGTTTCAAACATAACTCAGGAGAGCAAAATGTGGTCGTGTTTAGGTTGATTCTTGTGCATTTAATCACAATTTGTTGACTTGAAGGGTTATGGCTAAGTCTTTCTGGGGCTGCCTGGTTGATGAGAGCTCATGTTTTGCTCCTCTGGTTAGTACATTTGGTCTGATGACTTTCCAGTCAGCTGTTTTTCCAAGGTGTACCCTCTGAAAATATTGAAGCAGAGCCTGTTGAAGCAGAGAGCAGAAAGAAAGAAAACCTCATCTTTATCTTAGCAAAGCTAGTAATTATCCTGCCATTGTAATCGTGGTACACAAAATTATCTGCTACAATGTCCTACCAGTCAATGACTACTTCAGTTTCAACCACAACAATACAACAGCACACAACAGATACAAACTCAATGTTAACCGCTCCAAACTTGATTGCAGAAAGTACGACTTCAGCAACAGAGTGGTCAATGCTGGAATGCACTACCTGACTCTGTAGTTACATCCTCAAACCCCCACCCCTTTAACCTCAAACTATCCACTATTGACCTCACCCCATTCCTAAGAGGTCTGTAAGGGGCGTGCATAAGTGCACCATCGTGCCTCCCGCCCCTGTCCTATTGTCCCCATTTATTTGTACCTATTTCCTGTATTCTTACTCATGTTTATACTTATACCTATTATCTTGTAAGTGATTGACAAATAAATAAATAAATAGTGTTAATTAATTGCTAGTGCACAAATTACCACACTTTTCTTTATGTCTTGTTTGTACCTTACAAGTGAATTACGTGTTTCTAAGCAAAACTGAACGTCTGCTTGTTTATTTTCAAGGGAACAATAGAGGTATCTATGTCCATCTTGCTTCTGCTACAGCCTTCAGTTATCTGCATGCTAACTACATCTAGCTAGTGCTTCCTTTTCTCTGCAAGACCCTTGGAAGTTGTGGATTGTCAGGCTTTTCCATCCTATCCACCAGCAGGTCGTTTTTTGTTTTCCTTTTCCATCTTTCTTTTTTCCATGTTTTTGATGCTATGGCATCAAATGACCAGGCATGGTGAATTGGAAAACTTGCTTCTAACATTGAGATCTGGTTGTTCCTAATAAAAGGATTCCTGTTGAATTTGGTAGTATTGCTGTGACACTGAATTAGATACACAGACATAGGTGGAAAAGATCTATTAAAACCCAGGGTTAAATAAGTTATAAATAATTTAAGTTTCACTGAATTAATTGTGCTGTTCTATGTTTTGTTAAATCTGTATTCAATATCATTTTTAGGGCATTATCTTTATCTATTCTGATATAGTCATCAGTGCAGCAAAAAGTAACATACAGTCTTCTGATTAGCATACACATAATGCAATCTACTGAGCCATCATCATGAAGAGCTAACTGTATCAATTCTAGAATCTGAGGCAGGATTCCTAAATAACAAGTGTTAGGGATTTAATGACCTTCATGCCTGGCACGACTACTTAAAAAATATATCCAATTGGCCATTTCTATAACATGTAATGCTTTTTTTCTTCTTTTTAAAACCCCGTAGTCCCTTAATTCAGGGGAGAATCAGGACGACTGAAGATTTACTGGCCAGATGCCCTTCCTGATGCCTATGTGGAATTCACAGTAGATACTTTTTCTTTGCACCCTGAGAGGGAAACATCTGCCACTACCTAGAATTAAACTCTCAGCCTTCCAAGTGGGAGCAAGCATCTTCACCACTAGGCCACCGTGATGCACCAGGATTGAACCAGCTGAATCTTTGGCCTGATCAGCAGGGTTATTCTTGCATCTTTAGTTTATTTCTTACATGTTTTGTCCTTCTAGTCAGTAGAATGCAACTTTACGTATATTCAGAGTTTCAGATGCCTTTGAGATATTCTCTTAAGGAATAGAAATAGAATAGAAAAGCTTATGGCAGCACATTTGAGCAATTCAAATACTTAGAAATGTTTCCAGTGGAATTTGAACTGGCTGTTTTGCTAAGTAATCTTCTGAATAACTAGGAGAATTTCTAAATAATCTTCCATCAAGTAAAGCAACAGTTAATCAGTGGGACTGTGAATTACAGGCACAGTTTATTTTCCAATGAAATATTTATGTGATGTACTATTTTAAGAGGACATGAGGAGAAGATTATATTAAATATGGTTTTTCTTCCATTAATGAATTTAGTTATTTAAATGTTTCTAATGTTTTAGGATATCACATTTTTTTAAAGAATGTCAACAAAAGCACATATATTATTGTTGAGGCTTTTGTAATATCCTCAATTATGTAGGTATAGTTGCTTAATTGATGAATGAGATGGCTAAATCACTTTTTAAAGTCAGTTAAAATCATGGTATTATGTATATGGAGCAACCTAGACCTGGGTAGCAAAAATAAGTATGAGAACCTTTAGAATAAACTTTTGTTAGTAATAATAACAGCTTACTTTTATAGTTAATAGTTGTGCTTAAGATACATTAAGTGGTGCATAACTTTAAGACATGTTAAAAATGTGAAAAGCTGCAATATTTTAGGACAACAATCAGAAGGTATAAATTTAAAAATATGTCACCATATTTTAAATGTACATATAAATACTTATTTCCTTTGTGTATTTTTATGTAATCAAAGCATTTCTATTTTCGTTCTTTCTCTCACTCTTTCTTTCTTTCTCTCTTTCTTCTACAGCCTCAAAGTAGCAACACTACTACAAACTTTACTGTAGTAACAAATACCAATAAAACTATACTATAATTATGATGGTACTATTTGATGAAAATGATTTTTTCTATGGAAACCGCATTTTTTAAAACTAGAACAAAAAGCTCAATTTTTGCATCTTGTTTAACCAGTGGTCCCTCTAGTGGTATATTAGCAGCAATACTGGCAAAAAAATCTTAAAAACAAATTCTGACACATGCTTTCTTCTAATACTAATCTTCACAATATTTTTCATAGCAAAATTTATTCTTTAAAATACATCGAACAATATCTATAGAAATACACAAAATGATAAAGTAGCCATTCAAAACAGTGATCAGAGTTATAGAACAAGTAATGGCAAAAATGGCAGATGGAAAATTACCTTAAATTTGTAACTTTTTGTTTGCAAATGTTGCATTTGCTCACAACAGAAGATTTTCACCAAAAAGATTCTCAACAGAAGATTTCTAAAGAATGTATTCCTACAGCTGGAAATGTTTCATGGTCTCTTCTCCCCGAACACTCGCTCTCTTCTGGTCCATTTCCCTAACCTGTAGTGTTGATTTTACGCTGTCCTCCAACTTTTCCTCTTGCTCCATCCTTGCCAGCCACACAAACAACTTTAGTACATCTTTTCTTTTTAAATTTTAATTTATTGTTCCATTTTCAGACTGTTTCCAAAAGAGCTCTGTGTTGCCACATCATTGATTTTTTTTGCCTCTTTTGTTTGGCTTAATTGTGTTTGTGCTTGCAGAGAATATGGGGGGGGGATCTAACTCCAGAATAGCCATTCAGGATTCTAGCATCCCCCTTCCATCCTTTTAGAGAAGTTTTATTTGAGTAGATGGAGCTTGTTCTACAGGGATCTCTGTCAACTTCTCTTTTTATGCATTTAATGCTCTTCCCTAGTTATAGCCTAAGGGTGCTTTTGCTAAACAATTAATGTAAGGCATCTCCTGGGAATCTAATGGGTTAGCAATAAGTTCACTTCCACTGAATTGGATAATATGATCTTTTAACAATGGATACAGGGTTATTTTTTAAGTTGAATAGTTTTACCTTCTCATCATCTTCATTTTCTTCCAACATAATATTATAGAATGAAGTGGAATTAAAGAAGGGACAGAATGAAATTTCATGTCTTCCCAAAATACTAACCGCTTCCATAATAACATGTGAAAATTCCACTCAATTAGAAAGTAAAATCTATTGTCACATTTGATTTGAAAGTCACTAGGACAAAAAACTATTAGAACTACTGATAATTGCATAAAGCTAATGCTCAATGCTATTAACATATGAAATTGTCATCAAGCAATAGAAAAGAAAAAAATCAAATGCAATGGCTCATGGAAAAGTAAAATAGTCAAGCTTTTGTTACTTAAATATTTTATTTTTTCCCTTTCTATCCTTCTCTGTTGCATTTCATGGTTTTGTCTTTAGAATTTGTAAAATGTTAATCATTTAGTAGTATAAATCACACAATTCCTAATTTTCCTATGGTCACATAAAGAAACTGTCTTTAACTGAAGTCTTACTATGTTTGTTTGGTTAACTTGCTTATATTTGACAGTACTGTGAAAAGCAGTATCCTCTTCATTTAAACTATATATTTATTCATTTGTTAGGTTTAAGTTTAATGATGAAAGTTTAATGATGAAATTAAATCATTAGTTACCAGACATACTTCAATGTAGTTGCATCATGCTCTTTACAGAATGCCATTTTTTCAGATGGAATACACATATTGGCAATGTCCAACGCAGTCATTGGTGGGTTGGGCAGTGTCTCTATTTGCAGGGTGGCTGTGGTGGGTGCCGGGTTGTCTTCCAGGTCTGGTAGGGGTGCGCAGCTTAGTGCGTCTGCGTGGGAGATGCTTTTCCCGGGGCGGTGTATTAATTGATAGTTGTAGGCGGCAAGGAACTCGGACCACCTCGTCATCCATGGTGACAAGATGTTAGGGGTGGCCTTGTTCCCTGCCAGGATCCCCAGGAGCGGTTTGTGATCAGTGATAAGTGAAAAGTTCCTACCGTATAGGTACTTGTGGAACCGCTTCACGCCAGTGATCGCTGCTAGCGCTTCTTTGTTGAGCTGGCTATAGTTCCTCTCTGCCTTGGACAGTGGCTTGGAGAAATATGCAATGGGTGCTTCTCTCCTGTCCGGCAGAGTGTGGCTCAGGATGGCTCCGACGTCGAATGGTGAGGTGTCACAGGTCACCGTCAGTGGTAGGGTTTCACTATACTGAATGAGAACTGATTCTGATGTGAGGAAGTCTTTTATTTTCTGGAATGCGGTTTCTTCCCGCTTCCCCCAGGACCAGGTGGCTGTCTTGTCCAGTAGCCTATGAAGTGGTTCCGCCGTTGTTGCCTTCTGTGGCAGAAAAACATTGTAAAAGTTAATCAGTCCTAGGAAACCCTGTAACTCCGCTTTATTTTGTGGTCTTGGGGCTTCCTTGATAGCTTTAATCTTTTTCTCTGTTGGGTGGATTTCGTTTTTGTTGACCAGGTACCCCAGGAACTCTACTTTTTCAGTGCATAGTTGGCACTTTTCCTTTTTTACTTTAAGTCCTGCATCTTTGAATTTTTGCAGGACTTCCCTTAGGCGGCTCCCCAATTGGCTTTTGTTTTTCGCTGACACCAAGACATCATCGAAGTACAGCACCACCCCTTTTATTCCCTGCAATAGTAGTTCCATTAAACTCTGGAACACCCCTGGTGCCACGCTGACTCCAAATTGGAGTCTCTTGCAGCGAAACGCTCCCCGGTGGGTCACAATGGTTTGTGCCTCTGCAGTCTCGGTGTCGACTGGCAGCTGCTGGTATGCCTGTGCCAGGTCGAGCTTTGCAAAGACTTTTCCTCCCCCCAGTGAGTGTAGGAGGTGCTGTATCACCGGGACGGGGTAAGCACTATGCTGCAGCGTGTGATTGAGGGTTGCCTTGTAGTCACCACAGATTCTCATTGACCCATCCGGCTTAACTGGGGTGACTATTGGGGTTTCCCACTGGGCATGATCGATTGGCTCTAGGACCCCTTGCGTGATGAGCTTGTCCAATTGCTCATCAATTTTAGGCTTGAGGGCGAATGGGACTCGTCTCGGTTTTAGGCGGATTGGAGCAACATTGGGGTTTATATTAAACGATATTGGGGACCCCCGGTACTTGCCTAAGCATCCGTCGAAGACCTCCTGGAAGTCCTTCATGAGTTCTTCCTCCCAGTCTGCTTCCTCAATGCGGTGGATGCCCATCACCTCGATCCACAATGGCGTGAACCATTCCGGTCCCAGCAGGCTCAGGCGGTCTCTGTCCATGATGGTGAGGGGCAGTATTTTTTCCTGTCCCTTAAATGTGATGTGGAAGTGTCCAATCCCTACCACGGGGATCCGGTTCCCCTGGTAGTCCTTAAGTGTTAGTTTCTGGTTTTCCAGCTCTTGCTTGCGGATGCTGGGCACTAACTGTTTAATCGTGTCCCACGACACCATGGAGAGGTAGGATCCGGAGTCTACCTCCATGTCACACTGCCACCCTTCGATGCTGACCATCACGCGCACCTTTCGGGCATCCGAGGTGTTGGAGTGCCTGATGGTGACTGATGTGTTTCCTCTCTGCTCCGGGTTTCGCTGAGTCGCTTGCTTCGCCCGTCATGGCTCCAACAGCTCTCTGTGGGCTTGTCCCAGTTTCTGGGGGGAGTGTTGTCATGTCGTCTGGGGCTGTAACTCTGTTTGTTGTGGCAAACCTTGGCGATGTGCCCCTGCTTCTTGCAGTGCCGGCAAATGGCATCCAGGAACCGGCACTCTGAGCGGGGATGGTCTCCTCCGCACCTGGCACACTGAAACCCCGACTTGCGACCTCTCCGCTCCCACCGGTCTCGTTCGGACTGCAGCTGGTGGATTTCAGCCTCCTTGTCATTGGTATCGGGGGTGGACTCGATGTCTTCATGGTGTGTTGTCATGGCTCTGTGGCTTGCTTCCAGTCTTTTTTCTGATGATGAGTCAGCCCCCATGGTTTCTTGCCAGTCTGTTGCATTCATCTGGCGCATTTTGGCTGCTGACTTCTTGGCGGCCTCGGATGCGGTGGCTTCAGCGATGGCTTCAGTGATGGTGATATCTGCCCGGGCCATCAGCCTGCTTTGGAGCATGGGGTCCCTTAATCTGAGAATCACGCGGTCCCTCAGAGCCTCGTCCATGTTGGAGAAGCCACACGCACCCCCGATGCTCCTCAGGGCTGCCACAAAATCCCCAATGCTCTCCCCTTCCTTCTGGTCTTGTCGGTAGAACTCGTGCCGTCAGATGAGGTTGGTGATGGCTGGCGTGTAGTGGTTTTGGAGTAACTGGTCAAGGTCTGCCCAGTCCATCTCCTTCACGTCTCAGGGCTTGGCCAATGCCTTGGCCATCTTGAACACTGCGGGCCCGCAGTGTGTCAGGAACACAGCTCTTTTTCTCTGGCCATTGGCGTCCTTCAAGTTATTGCTCTTGAGGAACATGAGGAATCGATCAATGTATGATTCCCAGTCCTCGGCCGCCTGGTCGTAGGGTGCGGGTGGCGCGTTGCTGCCGGCCATCGTGTCGGTCATTCAGCTCTGTGTGCCATGTGCTTGACTGGTCTCTTGTCTCAATATCCCACCTTTGTCACCAGTGTTCGATCACGGGAAAAGAGAGACGCGAGACCAGGGTGACTGTTCAGCTCTTTATTTGGTATATAGGTCTGTGCTGGACCTGCGAGCCGTGGCAGCCATTCATATAGGGATTGCTGGCGGCTCGCAACCAATGATGGCTCTTTGAATCTCCCGTGATCGGCGCGGCCAATTGCAGTTGATTCCTTATGGGCCAATCACTGCTTTTCTTTCCACCAATCACAGAATAGTCCGTTTGGACCAATCAGGTGAGGGTGTCCCAAGAATGCTAATATGGAACAATTTTCAACTTGCTTGTTTTAATGGAATTGAGCCTAAATAAGAGAGTTAAAGATCTTAACCTTTGTCTTATTTATAACTAGTGTTTCTTTGGTGGTGGTATGGGTATATTTGTACTAATTTGAATTTTTAATGAAACATTCGTTTGCAAATGAAGGAAAAGTAAAAATATTTACATATCTTATGAATGCAATATATTGAACTTGCTATGTATATTCCATTGTGCTTTGCAAAGAAAACTCTAAGAAATATTTCAGTAGAGATTCTCCCATGTTTTCTTCTTTAGTGTCTTTGATAATATGTATAGCTAAGGAGCAAATAATATCCTCTTTCATAACAAATCTTAGCAAGGAGCTTTAGCAAATGCTTTAAAGAGAGCGCACAAACAAGTTTTCCCCTATAATTATGGAAGGAGATGGTAGAATTAGAAAAAGCTTCTGTTTTTAAAAATAGCTTCTCGTGTATCCTTGATTGTGTAAAAGGAGAAAAGTTCTTCAGCAAAAGATAGAGCCTTTTTGTGTACACCCATTTAGAAGCCTTCTCCCAAAGGGGCAGCTTCTTTTACGTATTCTGGATATAGATAGATGGAAGGGAAAGTCAGAAAATGCCTTTTTCTTTTGGAGTTTTTCTTTCGGAAGACAGTAGCAGTCCAGATGAAAGAAACAACTAACATTTAAGAAACAAGATCTGATCAAGATAGTTGGAACTGAATTCCATCCAATTGAATTTAGTGAGACAGCTATTCAGCCTTAATATTCCAGGACTTTCACCTGGACATCCTCCCAAATATTCCTAAAATTGTGTTCTGACCAGAATACTGAAAGGTTTTATACAGTAGAACATGCTAATTTAAGAAAGATAACAGTGTACCAAAAGTTTATTTAGATAACAGTTTTCAGTTTATAGGCTATAAATGGGGTGCTGCCAGTCTAAATACATAATTTATATGGGTTAGGGTTATATGTCCATTTCAGTAAGAAGGACCAAAATATCTATAAGAAAATGTGAAAACTAAACTTGCTTAATTTTAATGTTTTGCTATCTATCTACCCTAAATTCACATCTTGCAGCCTTACTGCTACTTCAGTCATGGAGTATTTTCACAAAATAATATCATTCTGATTAAACAAAATGGGACCATACACATAGAAATCCATGTGGTGGTACAAGATAATAGCTGTAGAGATCTACATAAATTTAATGGTTAAAGGCAGGAAGCCAGCCTGTTTTGGTGGTTAAGGCATCAGGCTAGAAACCAGGAGATTTTGAGTTTTAGTCTGGTCTTATGCACGAAGCCATCTTTATGCCAGTCACTTTTTCTGTGCCCAAGGGAGTGGGCAATAACAAGCCACTTCTGAAAAATTTTGCCAAGAAAACTGCAGGGACTTGTCTATGAGATCTCAAAGAACTGGATATGACTGAAAGAAAATGGTTAAAGGCATGGAACAGAAACTAAACAGCTGTGGAAATTAAATTATGACAAGATCTCAAATTGCAGCCTTCTACAAAATGAACTAAAAATTTCCCCCTTCCTTTTGACTCATAGCTTTTTGTCCATCCGTGTCGATACAAACCTAGATTTGACACTCAAAATACATCTAACAGGAACTGCAGCCATTCATATTTATGCAAATTCATTTTATTAATATCTGTTGCATTGGTATTTTTTATGTTTGTCTATTTGAAAAACAAGTAGACTTTTAAAGATTTCATATTGTGAAGAGACCTTAAGACTGTTATTGATTATCTTTAGACAAGTAGTTCTTGATTGGGAAGCCACTAGTTATACAATCCTCAGAGTGAACCACATTGATTCATTTCTGATGCAATCACCCTCTATCATAGTTTAATCATTTACACTGAGCACATATCTCAAGCTGAATTACAACACAATAAATACACTTTGAATTTAACATGGTTTATTTCTAAAAAAGAAAATTAGAAATTTTCTAATTAGAAAATCAGAAAATTAGGAAGAAAAACCTTGTCTGTCTGTACTACTGTGATATCTTATTTTAAAAAATACTTATTTAAAAATATACTATTTGGAGGGGTGGATGTGGAAAGGCTAAGTCAAATCCAGAGGTAATTAGTTACAGCATAGTCTTCTGTGAAAAGCCTATTTTCTGAGATGATATTAATGACAACTTGAGCAATTATAGAACCTTGGCAAATCCCACCTTCCTATCTCCTCTGTGACAGTGACTGCATTTTGCCACCACCATATTTATTTATTTAGGAAATTTATATTGCGGCCTATTCGCACATGGCAACTCTAGGCGGCTTACAAGACTATAAAAACCTCACATAAAAACTAATAAAAGAGAGAACCATATAATAAATTGATATAATAATATAATAATATAATAAAATAACCCCCCGTCCCCCACCCAGGTGAAAGCACATCACACGTGCCATTTAATGGGCTGCTCTGCATTCCCCAGGCCTGCTAGCAGTACCACGTCTTCAGCGCTTTCCAGAGGAGTATTAGAGTGGGGACCATTCTAATCTCCGGGGGAGTGATGTTCCAGAGAGAGGGAGCCACCACGGAGAAGGCCATTCTTCTGGGTCCCACCAGGTTTATCTCCCTAGGGGATGAGACCCACAACATTCCTTGCCTCCCTACTCTGGTGGGTCAGGTAGATGTGACCGGCAAGAGATGGTCACTCAGATATTGTATCAACAACAGGTAGCATTCCAAGCAGTTAGTGGCATATCATTCTAGTCTAGAGCAAGAAGACGTCACTCCCAGAAGTTATATTGTACTCAAATTGCATTGGCCTTCTGCATAAAACTCTGCCTCCCCAAATTTTAGTCACATATTCACCAATGTTTGACTGTAGATAAATAGCACAGAATTGACATA
Source organism: Pseudonaja textilis (assembly GCF_049901715.1). Lineage (NCBI taxonomy): Eukaryota > Metazoa > Chordata > Lepidosauria > Squamata > Elapidae > Pseudonaja > Pseudonaja textilis. The sequence continues at coordinate 155,019,341 of NC_141990.1, forward strand.
TCTCCTGCTTCTTTGGGTTGTCTGTTCATCTGTTGGGGGTGCTTTTCAGTTGGTGCTACCCCAGAAAATAAAAACCATCACAGGAAAGATGTTGCTTTTTAAGGTATTCTGGTATTAACTAACAGGAAGGCAGACAGGGAAGAAGGAAAGTGATATTTTGAGTAAAAGAATGGTATCAAGGGAGAAATGAACAACCTTCTCTTAGTGCAACGACTGCCTTTGACCCTTAAAAAATATAAAATTGGCTTTCTCCTTCAAATTATAATGTGAGACTGTAAAAAGTATATGTTAGAATGAGTATGTTGGCACTGAAATTTTTTTCTCAACTGCTGTCCTAAGACACCATTGTTGGAACTGAATTAGAGAATAAGTTTCTGAATGGTCTCTCATAGATTACATTTTTCTTTTCCCCTACCACCATCATCATCGCATTTCAGATTCTTGAAAATATATGGAGCCTCTGCCACTACAATAAAAACTTTGCCTCCAACTTAGCAAGTGATCTTTTTCATTACTAGTGCTTTCTTCAATATGCTTTGTGTTATGTCTTGGGGACCGGTTGGGGTTTCCAACCAGGTCCGTTCTTTAAGCGGGAGCACGAGCAGCTCCCATTGGCTGGCTCCGTTTGACAGTCGGCTATAAAAGCCGGCTGTCGGGCTGAGCCAGTTGTCGTTCGCTAGCCAGGTCTGCCTGTTAGTAAGCAGACGCGACGACCCTTTATTCCCTGAATAAAGCCTGTTCCACTTATGCTCTGGTCTAAGCCTCTCATTACTTTGATTCACAACACTGGCGACGAGGATGGGATCGGAAGGCTAGCCAGAAGCACTCAAAGAGAGCTGAAGTCACGGAATAACAAGCGCTGAATCACAGCCGTATCGCTCACAAGGAGCTCAGGCTCAGATCGCTGCCGCCCCAGAGAGAAAGCCACGAGCGTTGTAGCCGCTCGAATTAGAACGCTACAGCAAGTGAAAGTCGGGCGCTGAAGCCGCAGCCGCCCGCGCCGCAAAGGAGCGCCAAATTCAAACCGCTGTCGTTTGAATTCAGCCACTCAAGCGGTTCGGCACTGTAGCCCACAGTCGCCAACGCTCTCTAGGGAGCGCGAAATTTGAACTACTGTCAGTTACGGCGCTGTAGCCACAGCCTCCAAACGCTCGCAGAGAGCGCGAAATACGAACTGCCTCCTCGAGGCTGGAGTCACTGAGAAAGTTAAGGGCGCTGCAGCCACAGCCGCCAACGCTCCCGGTTAGCAATAAGACAGGGCCACGCACACCCAGTGAGACAAACCAGTCTGCCAAGAGACTAAGTGATCCATAATGAATGTCAATTCGGCATTCCCACCGTTCAAACCTGATGAAGAAAAATGGGATTCGTACAGGAATCGCTTCAACCACTTTATCGATGCCATCGGATTGGCTGATGCTACAGAGCAGAGGAAGAAATCCTACTTCCTCAGCTACTGCGGGCTGCAGTCTACGATACCGCCACAGCACTATTGGCACCTCGAGAGATCAAGAACGTCCCATGGTCTGAGCTGTTGGAAACACTTTCCAACCACTATTCACCTAAACCATCCCAGATCGCTAGACGTTTCGCATTCAGAATGAGGAAGCAAGCCGAGGGGGAAACCATCAACCAATACATGGCTGCCCTGAGGACAGCAGCTCTTCACTGTGAGTTTAAGAACTATCTGGATGACATGCTGCTCGATCAACTCGTCTGTGGGGTAAGAGATCTTAGGCTCCAAAGACGGCTGTTGGCCAGGAAAGATTTGAACCTGCCCCAGGCCGTTGAGGAAGCTTTAGCTGCTGAACTCTCAGCCCAGTCCGCAGCTGAGATCCAGGGCACTGCACCCAAGCCCAGCACTTCCTCCATACACTCTGAAGAAGTGGTGAGCGAAGATGACCCTACTGAATACTCTGACATTCATCGCCTCAAGCCGGTGAGACAGTCACAGGTAGGAACCAGGCAGAGAAACAACAGCGGCCCGAAACAGACTCTTCTGTGCCTGACCTGTGGAGGTTCCCATGCCCGGGCATCTTGCAGGTTCAAAAACGCCAGCTGCCACAACTGTCACAAGAAAGGCCACCTCACAAGAGTCTGCCTAGCAGCGCGCGTTTTTCCACAAAAATCTCCTCCTTCTCCTGGTTCCCAAAGGCAAGTAGAGAGCTGCTATACTTGCTACCACGCTAATCACACGTTTCATACCCCCAATAAAATAACACTTTCTGTCTCCTTAGAAGGTAAACCCTGCCGCATGGAGGTGGACACGGGGTCAGCGCTCTCAATCATCTCTTGGGACACGCTTAAGGAGATCCGGCCCAGGCTGGCTAGGAAGCAACTACAAAGGTGCAGCCTCACCCTGAGAGACTACCAAGGAAAGAACATCCCTGTCCTCGGGAAAGGCAAGTTCCTAGTCCAATTAAAACCTTTAAAGGCCATCTGCCTTTGGTGGTTGTTAAAGGTGCCCTCCCTAGTCTTTTGGGGTTGGATTGGTTCCCCTCTCTTGGCCTTAGTGTAACGGGGTCCATGCTGTCTCAACTTCCGATACTGACTCCTTATTCTCAGACTACGCTGACATTTTTAGTAGCAAGTTAGGCTGTTATAATGGCACGCCCATTTCCTTCTCAGTAGACCCCAGGCAACTCCCATCCGCCTAAAACCACGTAGGGTACCATTCGCCATCCGCCCAAAATTGGACGCGGAACTAGACAAACTCCTCGAACAGGGGTGATTGAACCCACTGATTTCGCCAAATGGGAGACCCCCATAGTCACCCCACTTAAAAAGACGGTAATTTGAGAATTTGTGCTGATTACAAGACATCAATAAACCGTTATTTACAGGTTAGCGCATATCCTGTTCCAGTTATTCAGCACCTATTGCACACATTCGAACCCGGCAACATTTTCGCCAAACTGGACATGTCACAAGCGTACCAACAGTTTCCTGTTGACAATCAAACAGCTGACTTGCAGACAATAGTAACACACAGAGGAGCATTCAGGTGTAAACGCCTCCAGTTTGGCGTAAGTGTAGCCCCAGGTATTTTTCAATCGCTGATGGAGCGTATACTCCAAGGCCTCCTGGTGTAGTGCCATACTTGATGACATTTTGGTCTCACCCAGAGACAGACCCCAGCTCATCCAGAGGGTCAGAGCAGTGTTAGAGAAGTTCAGGCAGCATGGCCTCAAACTAAAGCGGGAGAAGTGTGCCATCGCCACTAGACAGGTGGACTTTCTAGGATACAGGCTAGACGCCTCAGGCATCCACCCGGTGGAATCTAAAGTCAAGGCAATCCATGAGGCGCCCACGCCCACCAACAAAGCCGAGTTGCAAGCCTTCCTGGGTTTATTGAACTTCTATGCTTCGTTCCTCCCACACAAAGCCTCAGTCGCGGAACCACTGCACAGGCTTTTAGATAAAAACTCACCATGGCATTGGGGACATAAGGAAAACCATGCATTCGAAGCAGTAAAGTCCCTACTCACCTCTGAGGCTGTCTTAATTCAATTTGACCAGCGCCTCCCCCTCATACTTGCTGCAGACGCATCCCCTTTTGGGATAGGAGCTGTCTTAAGCCACAGACTTCCCAATGGCTCCGAAGCTCCAATTGCCTTCTTTTCACGAACCCTCTCGGCGACTGAGCGTAATTACGGCCAAATTGATAAGGAGGCCCTGGCTGCAGTAGTCAAAAAATTCCACGAATTTTTGTTCGGACACCATTTTGAACTAGTAACAGACCACAAGCCTCTTCTGGGCCTGTTATCCGGGGACAAGCAAACCCCCCAGGTGTTGTCCCCCAGGATGACCAGATGGACCTTGTTCCTGGCAGCTTACTCGTACAAACTGGTCTATCGTCCTGGCAAAAATCTGAGCCATGCAGATGCCCTCAGCCGCTGCCCTTTGCCAGCACCAGTCGAGGACCCAGCTCCCGTACATGCTATTTTCGAGATCAACGAGCTCAAACTGCCAGTGACTGCCGATGACATCGCTGCCCATTCAAAAGCGGACAAAACAATCGCCCAGGTTCTGGACTGGGTGGGAGAGGGTGGCCGAAACTAACTATTCAGTTGATTTCACCCCATTTAAAACTCGCAGCAGGAGCTATCCAAGCTGCAGGGATGCCTGTTGTGGGTACCAGAGTCGCATCCCAACCACCCTTCGCACTTCCATCCTGAAGGTGCTGCACGAGGGCCACCAAGGCATCGTGCGGATGAAGGCGTTGGCTCGCAGTTACGTCTGGTGGCCAGGCATGGGCGACCAGATCGCCAAGTGGGTAAGCTCGTGTCGTCCCTGTCAGGAATCCAGGGCAGCCCCGCCAGCCGCCACTCCCACCAGGTGGGAAAGTGCCAATGCCCCATGGTCAAGGCTTCACATCGACCTAGCCGGGCCAATGCATGGCAAGACCTTCTTAGTGGTCGTAGACTCGTACTCTAAGTGGATCGATGTGGCATTACTTCCGACGACCACCACTCAAGCAGTTGCCAAAGCACTGACTCGTTTTTTCGTGACCCACGGACTTCCTGACACCCTGGTCTCCGACAACGGCCCCCAGTTCACTTCAAGTGAATTTAGCAGGTATGTCACCAATCTGGGCATCAGACACGTCCTCACGGTCCCCTTTCACCCTTCTAGCAACGGGCTGGTGGAGAGGGCAGTCAGATCGGCTAAGGAGGCTCTGGCCCGGTTCGGCCAAGAGGACTGGCACTCTAAACTGTCTCGTTTCCTCCTGAGCCAGCATACCACACCGTGCACGGTTACTGAACAAATCGGCCGAACTGCTTATGGGGAGACGCCTGAGGACCACTTTAGACAGGCTACACCCCCACTACTGCCCGGGCACCCTTTGGGGTCTGATAGTCTGGCCAGGGATTTCGCATTACAGGACCTGGTGTTTGCCAGGAACTACGCGGGGGACCCACTGTGGGTGCCGGGGAAGGTCGTAGCTGTCACAGGTCCGAGATCTTATCGGGTCCAGCTAGAAGACGGTCGTGCATGGCGGAGGCACCTGGACCAGCTGCGGAGACGACGAAGCAGCCTGACCACCCCAGATCCGTCTCCACCGGACAGCCCTCAGGTTCAGCACCCAGGTCCAGCCGAGAACTCCCAGGGAGACCAGCCGCCTCCAATGGAGCAGAGGGAGCAGGCAGTAGACCGGGACTGCCAGCCGGAGACGCCACCGTTTCCCCCCAGCGATGGCATCCGCCATTCGGGCAAAGACTATTCTCCAACCCAGCCCGAAGGCAGAGACTTTCCCCGGGGTTCAGATCCTGCACCGAGCCAAGCTCGCCACCCTATGTACTCTGACCAGGACTCCACGAACTTGTCATCACCCAATGACTCTCCCGAGTTACGTCGCTCCGGTCGCCAACACAGACCACCGGCGTATCTCAAGGACTATACATGTTCCCATCTAGGGGGAAGAGGTGTTATGTCTTGGGGACCGGTTGGGGTTTCCAACCAGGTCCGTTCTTTAAGCGGAAGCACGAGCAGCTCCCATTGGCTGGCTCTGTTTGACAGTCGGCTATAAAAGCCGGCTGTCGGGCTGAGCCAGTTGTCGTTCGCTAGCCAGGTCTGCCTGTTAGTAAGCAGACGCGACGACCCTTTATTCCCTGAATAAAGCCTGTTCCACTTATGCTCTGGTCTAAGCCTCTCATTACTTCGATTCACAACACTTTGTGAGTTTTATTTCTGTTTTTATGAGTGCTAGAATATAAGAGGCTCACTAACTCCCTAACTGTAATCCAGAATGCCTACATTTTACCATTCTTATACTGTGAAAAAATGGATATAGTAAGTTTCTGTGTCTCTATGGACTTGGATTGGTTGAAGTTTTTTAATGAATAGTTTACTGGGCAATTGTCATGAAAATATGAAGGCAGCTGCAGGATTTACTATGTTTATGGGCCATCAAAGTTGTTTTGGAAGTAAGAAGGAGAAGAAAATCTGTCAAGCATTCACTTGTATATAACAGAAAAATGCTCACAGCAGTTGTGTACATGTGTACGCCTAAAATCAAACACACAGAAAGCTAAAAAAAACCAGCCTCCACAAAGACAACACAAGGACGTTCCATTGGTATACATAATATACAGACTATAATTCCTGTGGAAAAATTTGACCCTCTTTGGACTCTGGAAAATGCTATAGCCTTGATTTATATTTCCATTCTTTTGAAAAATTAACTTTAGAATCAAAATTCACTATAAGGAATAGATTTAATTCAAAAGCTAATAGGACTGAGCATGTTGTTTTTGGAAGCTTGTGACTACTTTGTCAGTATCCATGCTATCCATCTCTCAAAATGAAACTATCAGCCTTTTTTTTCTTGTTGTTTAATGCCCAGTTATAATATTCTTTCGGTTTGTGATGTCAAGAAGTTTAAAAAAAAGAAGTTACTGAGAAGGATTGTGGCAAGTCATTTACCTCAGTGTACCTTAACACACAGTGCTGTGACATTTCTGTCTTGGAGTGAAGATACCACAGAACCCCAAATACTAACGAGAAGTTGCTTGGTAACCTTCTACACTTAGAGACAGGACTGAAGAAAAGGAATAAAAAGTACAATGATTTTACAGTTATCATTGTGACAGAAAAGGAAGATACTTCAGTCTTCAAAATATTGTTCTATTCTATATGAAGTGCAACTTTCCAGATTTAGGGATTTTTTTAAAATCTAACTTGAAAGCCCCTTCTGCCTAAGTGTGGATTATTATTAAATTGCTGCTGTGTGTAGCAGAATAATTGAATAGCTCAATAATGATATAATTAATATGCTATTTTTTTTCATTGACACCTACCAAATAAGTTAAAAAAATGGTTTGTTCAGAGTTACTTTTCTAGTATAGTAATTAAACAATTTAATCAATTAAGTATCCTATTCTCTATTGGGAGCCTATCTCAGGAAAAAAGTAAAGTGACATTTTTAAATTAATACATGAGGGCTTTCTCAATTTATTCAAATTTAGATGTTTATGATATATTTGAAAATATTTGTTTCCTTGTCAATATATTTGTTAGAGGTTCTTTTTAATAAATTATTTTCCATTCCTGAATTGAAATGTAGATTCTGTTCTAACTGAAAGCCAGAAATGTAACTCTTCTCTTGGAATTTGATTCCCAAATCTGATATTTTATATTTTGTATTGGGAAAAAAGCTTTATCTAGTACTTCATCTAAATTTAAATGCCTAATAGATGCAAACAGGGAAAAGCTAAACTCAATTTAGTAATATTCTAAGAATTTAATTTAATTTTGAATGGTGATCAGTTTGTTTTACTATGGCCTGAGAAGAACAACTAATGAGCCCTTTTGTAATTATTATTTGTTAATCTAAGAATGTTCTAAACCAGGGGTGTCAAGCTCAATTTCATTGACGGCTATATCAGGATTGCATTTGACCTCGGGGGGGCAGGGGGGGCATGGCCTGCATGACATCACTCATGTTGGGGACGCCTGTGGTGGCCCAAGTGCTCTGACAGCAAAAATGGACTCCTGGGCCCCGTTTTTGGCAGCAATGGCCTCCTGCAGCCCTCTGCCAGCAAAAATTGAGCTTCATTTTCATTGGCAGAGGTTGTAAGAGGTTGTCGCGGCTGAAAACAGAGCCTGGGATAGCTGCACATGGCATTCCCGATCTCCATTTTCACTGGCAGAGGCATCGTGGGCTGGTCCTTAACTGTTTCCAGGGTGGACCCATGTTTCCAGATCTAAACACCCCATGATTTGGCCCGCAGGCCTTGAGTTTGGCACCCCTGTTCTAAAGTATATCCTTTCAAAGCAATGCTGATATGACAAACATGGCAGAAATTACAGGATACTTCATCAGAACAATTGTCCAGCAGCTGCTTCTAAATAATTTATTTATTCTATGTAAGAGTGATGTCTTATATAGAAGTAATGACTGGTGTCTTATTTATAATAGACAAAAAGAGTTGTTTCAAATCTCACCCTATTTTATGAATTAAAGGGTCAAGATATAAGTTGCACTGGAAGAAAATCCAATGAGTTGGAACCATTGCTGACAAGGCACATATTGAACTGCACCATCAGACAGTGAGTGTTGACTTTTGTTTCAATAAATAATAATCTGTAGTTGTCCTATGGGGAATGGTAGGTTTATTTGAAATAACTAATTTTGATATTAACCTAAGATATTGGGAAAATAGTCTTCCTTTGAAGCTAATTTCTGTATAATTTGCAATTATAGCACAGGAACTATGAGATACTTCCCAAATGATAACTAAAATGTATATATTTTGATGTCATGATCCTATTTTGTAGAATTTTGATTTTGAAAGCAGCTACGAAGTACCATATGTAGATTGAGCACTGCAGGATAAAAATAAGCACCTCTGTACATTAAGAAATAAAAAACTACACAATTGAGATTAGTGATTAGTCATGATATGTGGCTATTAATGTGAAAGCAGCTTTGTTTATTATTTGAAGCCAAACAATGTCATGAGAATAATATAGAATGGAGCAAAACAATGAATCTGAATTTATTTCTTTGTGTTGATTTGTTTTACTCTCAAAAATCCATTAGACTTAAGGAATACTTCATTCTTACCCAAGTGGGTGGTTCCAATCAGTGGTCTGGGAGGAAGGGAGGGAAGCCCCTGAGTCTATGTGAGCTACAATGCAGAGTTCCACAGAGCTCAAAACTCCCTCAACAGGAAGTCCCTAGTTGCTAGTAACCTTTGCTTCCAGTAGTTATTTGTGTTGGGATTGTTCTTCGCTTAAAAGCAATAGTCCATGACATGAACAACCTCCTGCTCTTTTAACTCCTACTGTTTGCCATTTGCAATCTTATCTGGATTTGGATGCCTTGACATCACATCCTGATCACTACTCAAACAGGACTACTTCAATGTGCTATACAAGCACATTGTATAGGTCGCCTTTTGAGGTGACCAGGAAGTTGCATCTGGTACTGTACAACATACAGTGACTAGATAGCTCATAGAACCCATAACGATAACATATGGATAAAGTCATTGGAAAGAGTTACAGACTCAATTGAAATTGTTAGTCATTGCCTTTAAAGCCCTACATAACATAGCACCAGATATACTGTACCAGGCAATGCCTTGATGAAACTGAATATGGATGTCCAATTCAGTTACCCAGTCGAGAGTGCTCCTTTTCTCTAGGTATATGGGATATAGGCAAAACCACAGAACTTTTGTGTGGCGGCTGCCATTTAGTGGAACATTGGGGTCCAGAATTGTTGACATTCCAAAAGGAAGTTAAATCTATATTGTTTTAATGACATGTCACCCCAGATGACTGCTAGATGGCATTATCTGTTTTTTTAATTGAGGCTCTTTCGTTATTAAAGGTTTGTTTGCTTTGCTGTTGTTTTCCCAAATCCTTCAGGATTGTGGCAGATTACAAGCATTGTTAAGAAATGAATAAATTATTGGAAGATAACAAGAATGGAATAAAACATAATAATAGAACATTTAGACTTAGGATATAATTTTTCTTTGATATTATTTTTATAAAACTTTATTAAGATAGATTTGGTATGATCTTACGATTCATTGCAAAATAAATTAAGTAAATTATAGTTATCTCGTTAAAGTATGAATTAATAAAATTATAGATAAATGATTTCTTAGTGATGATATTAGGTTATACAATTATTGATTGATAATATGAGTTATTATGTAATATAATTATATTAGCATTTAGGAAAGGGATGCACAAAAAAAAGTGGTAAACCAACCGATACACTGTTTGTAAATTTATGAAGAAGGATGATGTTTTTATGTTTTATGTTGTATGTCTTATGTTGTTTTGTTTGTTGTTAAAATAAAAAACTTTTTAAAAAAAGAATGGAATATCATTAATTAGCGCACAATTAAACATTTCACAGATTCTAGGTGTTGCATACCATCTTGCATGGATGCATGAGTTAATTCACTTATGAAAGACCTTTCCTGTTGTTTTTTTAAGGAAGAAAGGCACTATAGGATAAGATGTGATTCTTCCTCTGGTTTTACTTCTTTAGAGTATGTACTTCAGCTCTCCACATACATTCTGAAGAAATATGTTTGTTTTACTGTTTGGGACTAATTAGATCTGCTAGTGACTCCATCATACTGCAACTCCCTAGATGCTCACACACTTTATCTGAATACAACACTCAGAGTGCATCAACATATAAGGTAAGGCTTTACAATCAAAGTAAAGCATTCAATTTTTCCATCTAGATTTTTTTTTATTTGTAGACAGAAAAAAGAGGGGGAAAATAATAGAAAACCCCAAAAGAATAATAAATGGGAAAAAAAAATATTTGGACCACTATCCTGTAAATTTCTTTGCATGGGATAATATAAAGCCTCAAATACCCCATAATAGAAAATTTGAAGATTAGTATCCCATAACAACAAATAAAAATGAGGCTCGTGGTAAGCTCTCTGCAGTCCCCTGGGCAGTATATTCCCTCTAAAAATTAATGATTTAAAGCTTCAGCCCACGTATGGCATCATCCAGGGATATACATCAGCACTTATGTGGGATGGCTGGCAGAAAAGGCTAGCCTCACTGCAGGAAAATTTTACATATCCCCAGAACCACAAGGCATCCCACATAACCCTTCAACTGTGCTTCATAGTCATTCCCTTCAGAGTGCTAAGCATCATCATTTGTAGTCGAGGCTTTCCAGACACTGGAAAGAAGGGTTGCTATTCCAATATGATCTTGGAAATTATTGGGAAAAGATCGATGCATTCCCATGATCATGGCACTTCGAAAGAATCCAGGCAGAACACCAAATCATGACTACTGGTGCTTTTATTGTAAGGTTGCAGGAGTAACAGGTTCTTGCAAGTCTGAAAGCACTTTCCCTCCCCTGACTTTATGCTCCAGTGAACTAGAGAAGGTCAATTCTGAGATGCTTTCAGTCCATCTGGCTCTTCCTCCAGTCTCCAAAGGTTAATCTTATAGTCCATTATACTTTTGGCTTAGAAGCTCCTAAGAAAAGGGTGCGGCTGGGGTAGCAGCACGGTCCCTCATCTGGGGTGGGAGGGCAGTGTGATGCAAATATCTGTGTACCATATATCAAGATCCAAGTGATCATTTACATGATTCACAAAAGTTCAGGGCTTCAAGGGCTAGAAGCTTATCTACACTGTTCCAAACAAAATTAAGCAAAAGCTCTAAGAAGAAATGCTAAAATCATACATCTATAGCGCCTCTAAGTGCCTATGTTGCCACATAAGTGTTAAAATAATGAAATGATGGGGATGATGAACAGATTTCCAATCTGTTCTCAACAACAGCATGGAACTCCATCCACAGTTCTGATAATTGTACTCGTCATGAGTTAAATATCTAGGTATATATTCTTCTGCTCCTTTGTCTTTGCATTTCTTTTCCAACTTTAACAAGATTGTTTGCATGCCAGGTGCTTGACTTAACAATTTACATGGCATGTGCTAGAAGTTTGGTAGGGAAATGGAGCAGAAGGGATGTGAAATTTAACAGCTTGTAAAGTTTTAAAAGTGAAATGTTTAGGGGTGGGGGAGAGAGCACATTTTGTTCATTAAGAATGAATGAAGAATGCAGTGTCACTTCGTAAAGAATGTATAAGGCTAGGTGTTGCCTTGAAATTTGGATAAAGACAAATGTAAAATAAAGTACAAGGTCAGCCAATTATGAGTGACAAATGTTCTAAATGGTCAAAAATTCCAGTTTAAACTTTGGTTTCAGCATAAGAAATGAAAATGTGCATATTATATACAGCTAAATACCCTTGTTTCTTTAAAAGGGATCTGGGTTTTTAATACTGTGAAAATTAAGAATTCAGATTGCAAAGTTCTTGGGAAAAGCCAGAAAAAGCTTTAAAAGACAAGTTAAAGCTTGTATTATAGTTGTGTCCTGTGAGCATTTCAAAATTATACAATATTCACATAAATGTACAGCTCAAGCTATATCTACTCGTTTCAGTTTGCATATAATGAATCACCAATCCCCCCTATCATTTTTATTTGCATCATTCTTTTTTTTAAAGCAAGATAATTGTCACCGAATCTGCCTATAACATTTCTTAATAAATGCGTTTTATGTGCATTTTTCGCTGAATATAAATATTTTTATCTGCTGCTTATTATATGCAACCAATTCAATGGTGTTCCAGCTTGCATTGGTTGTTCAGAGTATTTAGTTTGTCTTCCTTTCAGAAGCCATTTTTTCAGTGAAATCAATCTACATAATGAGCTGGCAATCACTGAACATATAGCAATTCTTTGATATGTGTGTATGTATGCTTGTGGGTACATGTAAAAAACAGTCTGTGAGGAAATGAATAATATAATTAACATAAGAATAAATAGGCGAAACTACCATAGAATAAATACTGGTAATATGTGTCCAAAATCAAATATCCTATTTATCTGATAACAAATATCCTTTCATTAGTCTTCATTCTGATAGATAAATACCATAAAATACTAAATGATTAGGTATAAAACACTACATTGGTTTGTTCGTTTGTCTGTTTGAAGTTAGGCACCACAAAACAATGTTTGCGTTTTGATTAATTTTAAATAGAATCATGTTCAAAGCTGGACTGGTTCGAAAAATTCCAAATGAAGCTACAGGTAATAGAATACTGTCTGTATGCCCAGGGGTGGGATTCAAATGTATATATGGGGAAGATGGCTTGATATTTTTATGTTTTGTTTGTCTATGTTTGTTTTAAAAACCAATAAAAATTAAAAAAAATTTAACAACCAGTTCTGTGGGCATGGTTTAGGTGGTGGGCATGGCTTGGTGATCACGTGACTGGGTGGACATGGCTTGGTGATCATATTATTGGCTGGGCGTGGCCAACTCAATATCACTCACATCAAGACACACATCTCCTCGCCTGGCCTCTCATGATTGTGGGGATGCTGCAACAGTCGTAAGTGTGAAAAGGGGTCATAAGTCACTTTTTTCAGTGCCATTGTAACTTTGAATGGTCACTTCACACAAGCAAAGTACCAGCAAAGGAGGGGGAAAAAAACCTCCAGAGAGCTTCCTGAGACAGGAAGTCTAGTCCTGCCAAGAATGTAATAGGGGTTAACGGAGAGGCAGTTTCTGTAAGCAACACCAGAATGTTTCCTTCCTGCCTTCCTTACAGGATTAGGCCAGTAATTTCTTCTAACAACCTGTTCTCCGAACTGCTTAGAATGTTAACAACCAGTTCTAGTGAATAGTTGCAAACTGATAGAATCCCACCCCTGTGTATGCCTAAGTGAGCAAGCATGTGTCTGATTTTAATAAGTGGGAAATAAAAGCCTCCGTTCATCTTGCTGTGATATTTTTAAAGACACCTCTCCTGGCATGAAGGCACTCCGAAACAAAGGTGAAAATGATTGCATACCATCACACTGAAATATTCACACTTCTATGTGGAGCCAAATGGGGACAGTGATCTGTGAATGACTGAGCCATTGTGGAACACCATCTGTAAGAGAATTCGGAACAGCAACAAATGACACTTACAGTCTGACACTTTTTTAAAGATTTTTTTGGGGGGAGAGCTGGGATTAAGGGAGAGCTACTACAACATGAGTAACAGAGAAGTGTCTAATAGTGTATGTATACAGTACTAAAGTGTATTATTGAAGACAGATGACAGAAAGTCTTTATGAGACTATGGATTTCCTCCTCACTTAATCTAAATTTTACAGGATTGGACAGGATCAGAGATTATATGTATGAATGCTTGACAGTGCTTGTCTCTTTTTAAAACACAGGTCTTTGTGTATAAGTTTACTTCATTGTAAATCTTTGTTTTTCATTGTTAGGCTCATTATGATTTTATCTTTATCATATTTCATAGCCAGCATCAATCAAGTGAAACTGTCATGGTTTCTCAGGTAGCTTAGGTGCTCTATACAAAGTAGATGATTCCAGATTCCAGATGTGATATGTTGTCTCAGCCATGAATATAGCGTCTAAAGCTACATAATACAGGGTTGAAAAAATTCATGACAAAATTTTCTCAGGTGTGTATAATAGGAACTATGTTCTAGTGTAACCTCCGTCTTTCATGGTCTTGTTATGACAACATTACCTTGCATGCTCGATGAATAGTTTGAAATGTGTAAAGTTGGGGGGTGGAAGACATTTGTAATAGAGACACTTAGGGAAGGACATCAGTTAGAGAACTCCCTATGGTTGGGGTGGGGAGGGGAAATTTCTGCTGAACAAGATTCTGAGGTGGTCTTTGCTGTGCCACCCTTCCTTCCCTTCCTTTAGGGACCCTTCCATTGTTTACAATAAGAACAAGGCATCTGAAAAGCTGATGGCCTGCCATCTTTTTTTTCTTCCAGAGTCTTGCTGACTTCACATTCACTGAACAAATCCTGATTAAGGGTAAATCTTAAAAAAATGAAACATTAAAAACAATATCACCAAAGAACAAGGAAATCAGAGGGAATAACGGGAGGGAAGGACAAAAAACCTTGAGGGAGGTTTCTGGATATATTAATGGTAAATGGCTACTGATAGTATTCATGGTTTTTATTCTTGGAGAAATATATATATTCTTCACTAGTAATGGAAGGGATATGTTTTTGGCATATTCTTAAATGTTGCCAAGGCAACATGGAACTCACTTCCAAGTTCAAGCAACATCAGCCATGGATTTGACTTAGCTTTTCCCCACCCACCCCTCCAAATAGTATATTTTTAAATAAGTATTTTTTAAAATAAGATATCACAGTAATACAGACAGACAAGGTTTTTCTTCCTAATTTTCTGATTTTCTAATTAGAAAATTTCTAATTTTCTTTTTTAGAAATAAACCATGTTAAATTCAAAGTGTATTTGTTGTGTTGTAATTCAGCTTGAGATATGTGCTCAGTGTAAATGATTAAACTATGATAGAGGGTGATTACATCAGAAATGAATCAATGTGGTTCACTCTGAGGATTGGTCTAAATTTTTGATGGATACAATTGAATCTTCTTTGAGTTGGACTTGAGCTGGACAGATCCTTCTGAGTGTATTTTGACCAGTCTTGCTCTGTTAGCTGGGAGAATTTGAGCCTATAAATCTCTAATGGAATGTTCCTGGGGCTGGGGATCTACTGTATTTGTTAGATACATGCAGGGATGGGATCCGACTGGTATAAGAGTCACATGAGTCGTGCAAGTGCAATTTACAACCTGCTGAGCTGCCCGGACAGCTGAGCAGCACTGCATGCAAGTGCTCAGCAGTTGGAAAAGCCCTTTTTACCTGCTTTTTCAACTGCAGCTGTGTTGTGCAAAGCAGGTGAAGTTGAAAAAGCAGGAAATAAAGGTCAGGTAAGAGCCTGGGTAGGCGGGTGGGCAAAAACATCAGCAGACATAGAACCGGTTCTGTTAGATCTGGGAGGATGGTTCAAGAACGGAGGCAAGACTCAGATAGCAACAACAGCTCTTTATTTGTGACTTCAGATCTGAGCAACTAACCCCAGCCACAGCAGCCCCTTATATAGGGCTGGCTGCGGCTAGGCAGCCAATGAAGGCGATTTGAGTTTGCCACTCTTGGCAGGGCCAATCGCGGCAGCCCATTTACTGGCCAATCGCATCAGTCTATGGCGACCAATCACGATCGGCTTTCAGCAGGCCAATCAGATTTGCAGGCTACGAGCCTGCTAGTCCGGAACACCCCTCCCCTCTCAGTTCCGCTTAAGGGGTGGAGTAATATAGTCTCGCAGGTAGGCAGGTCTTCGCACCTGTCTGCCTGACTTACACAGTTCTGCTTGACCCTGTTCAAACCCGGATTCAGATGGACTGCTTGCTGGATCAAACAGGAACAGTGAACCGGTGTCATGGTTAGGGCTCTCCTCTGGTGCCCCGGGTGATGGAGTCCTCAGCCTCGCTGTTACTGCCATGGCTCCGGGGCTCGCTGAACCAGCCTGGTTGCTGCTTCTTGGCGAAGCGCTCGACTGTCCAGTCTCAGCTGCAGCTGGTGAGCGTTGCCAACCATGGTGCGGTGATCTCGGTGTTAGCTCGGAATAAACAGGTGTTGGTTCTAATTCTGAGTTCACTGCTTCCCCTCCCCCCCTAGTGTCAAAGTTAGGGTCAGGGTTGGAAGATGTGGTTAGTCTGGAGCGCAGTTGGTCAATATGGCGTTTCCACACTCTGCCATCAGTGGTGAGTAGACGTAGGAGCGGGGTCCCGTAACTTGAGTTACCTGGCAGGAATCCAAAGGGGATCCCCAGAAAATTTTTTTGCGAAAACAAGGTCTCCTACCTTGAAAACACGGTGCTTGCTGCTGGAACCCAGAGGCTTTTCCGGGGTGTAGGCAGGGTGCAAACGATCTAGAGGTGATCTGAGTTTCCTGGCCATCAGAAGTTCAGCTGGGCTCTTGTTGGTTGTGCTATTTGGTGTGATGTGTTGTAGGAGCAGCATTCTAGTGACTTTATCGTGGATGTTGCCTTGATCCATTTTCTGCAGGGTTTTCTTTGTAAACTGAACCATTCGTTCAGTCCGGCCATTCGCCGCAGGATGAGCCGGCGATGTGAGTGCGTGTTGGATGCCCCGTTCCGCTAAATACTGTTCAAAGGCTAAGGCAGTAAATTGGGGCCCATTGTCAGAGACCAGGACATCTGGTAACCCGTGTGTGGTGAAGAGTCTGTTCAGTTTTTTAATGACCGCCTCAGTAGTGGTTGCTTTCATTTTATTGACCTCAAGCCAGTTTGAGTATGCATCTACAGTTATTAAGAAGATGTGTCCTCTCGTAGGTCCCACAAAGTCAATATGAATGCGAGACCAAGGACCCATGGGTGTTTCCCATTCTGCTGGTGGGGCTTTAGGTGGAGCTGAGTGGTTTTCCTGGCATTTGTTACAAGAGGCGACCCAGGTTTCGATTTGTTTGTCCATACCTGGCCACCAGGTGTAACTTCTTGCCAGCGCTTTCATACGCACGATGCCCGGGTGTCCATCGTGTAGCATTTGCAAGACCCTTTTTTGTAACTTAGTTGGTACAACAAGTCGGTCTCCCCACAAAACGCACCCCCTTTTGTGAAAAAAGTTCCGTTTGTCTGTTTTTAAATGGCTTAAACATTTCCTTAGTGTCGTAATCTGGCCATCCCCTCTCCACCCAGCCAAGAACTTGTGCCAAACAAGAGTCTCTTTTGGTTTCAAAGGCGCTGTCTTGAGCCGTTAGTGGAGGTGTTGGCATTGTCTCTATTTGCAGTACCGGGAGTGTGGGAGCTGGGTCTTCCTGTGGCTCGGGTAGTGGTGAGCGGCTCAAGGCGTCTGCGTGGGAAATAGATTTCCCCGGGTGATACTTTAATTGATAGTTGTAGGCAGCGAGAAATTCTGACCATCGCATCATTCTGGGGGAGAGAATGTGTGGAGTAGGTTTGTCACCCGCCAGGATCCCAAGTAGTGGCTTATGATCTGTTATAATAGAAAATGGTCTCCCATAAACATATTCATGAAATTGTTTTATTGCAGAGACAATAGCAAGGGCTTCCTTATCTAATTGGCTATAGTTTCTTTCTGTTCTTGATAGAGTTTGTGAAAAAAATGCAATTGGTGCTTCTGAGCCATTTGGTAGGACGTGGCTCAGGATGGCCCCTACCCCAAATGGCGAGGCATCACACATGACAGTCAAAGGTATTCGTTATACTGAATTAGTACTGCCTTTGAGGTAAGGAGGTCTTTTACTTGCTGGAAGGCGTGTTCCTCCCGCTGTCCCCAAATCCAGGGTGCCCTTTTATCGAGTAGTCTATGAAGGGGCTCAGCAACAGTCGCCTTCTGGGGTTTGAAGATGTTACGAGGAAGTCCCAGGAAGGCTTGGAGGTCGGTTTTGTTTTTGGGTCTTGGGGCATTTTTGATAGCTGCCAAATTTTTTTCTGTGGGGTGGATTCCTTGCTTGTCAAGGAGGTAGCCAAGAAACTCCACCCTTTCTGTGCAAAGCTGGCACTTTTCCTTCTTAACTTTGAGGCCAGCGTTTTTGAACCTCTGTAGGACTGTTCTGAGGCGTTTTTCTAATTGGTTTTTTGTGGGTGCTGCTATTAATACGTCATCAAAATAGGCACGACCCCTTTTATCCCTTGTAATAATCTCTCCATCAGGCTTTGAAAGATGCCTGGGGCTACGCTTACACCAAACTGGAGCCTGTTGCATTTGAATGCACCACGATGTGTGACTATAGTTTGGGCTTCTGCAGTCTCGGGATCAACTGGCAGCTGTTGATACGCTTGGGCCAGATCTAATTTTGCGAATATTTTGCCACCCCAAGTGAATGGGAGATGTTGAACAACTGGTACTGGGTAGGCGCTCTGCTGTGCGCGTGATTGAGGGTGGCCTTGTAGTCACCGCAGATTCTTATGGACCCGTCAGGCTTTATGAGGGTGACAATTGGTGTCTCCCATCGAGCGTGGTCAATAGGTTCTAACACGCCTTGTGCAATTAATTTGTCCAGTTGCTCGCCAATTTTGGTTTAAGAGCAAAGGGAACTCGCGTGGCCTTAGGCGAATGGGTGCTATGTCGGGCGAAGATTAAATGAAATAGGGGACCCTTGTACTTGCCTAGGCTTTCGTTGAACGCTTCTCAGAAATCGTGGATGAGAGCCGCCTCCCAGTCATTGTCTTCAGTATGATGGATGCCAGCCATTCCGATTCCTAATGGCGCAAACCACTGAAGACCCAATAGACTTGGCCGGTCTCGGTCTACGACGGTGAGTGGTAGAATTGCCTTATGTCCCTTGAATGAGACCTGCACATGCCGGGTACCTGCGACTGGAATCCAGTTGCCTTGATAGTCTTTCAGTATGAGTCTCTGACTGCTGAAGTCTTGGCGTCGGATGTTGGGGATTAGCTGTTTGAGTGTTCTCCAGGATATCCTGGATAGTGATGACCCAGAGTCGACTTCCATGTTGCAAGGTTTGTTTTCAATCGTAACCTCTACTCGGATCTTTTTAGCATCAAGTGATGAAGCGTGGCCGATGGTGATGGTTTGATGAGCCTCTTCTCATCTGGGGGTGTCGTTAAACCTTCGGGGTCTGCTGTACCGGTTCCACTGGTTGCTAGGGCAGTCCCTCTGTGTGGTGGTGTTGCCATTATTTCTCATTGGGCTGCTCCCTCTCCGTCTGGGGCTGGAATTTCTCTTGTTTCTGCATACCTTCGTGATGTGTCCCCGTTTCTCGCAAAAATGGCATATGGCATCTAAGAATCTGCATTCGGATCAGGGATGGTTTCCCCCACATCCGGCGCATTGGTAGTTGGATTTGCGACCCCGCTGGTCCCGTTGCTCACGTTCTGACCGGAGCCTGTGGACTTCTTCTTCCTCGCTGTCTGAGGATGACTCGACGTCTTCGTGATGGGTGGTTGATGCGTACTTGTCTGAAGGTTTCCCAGCATCGTTGGTGGGTTGGCGGTTGGTCCCGCTGGTTCGACGCATTCGTGCTGCCGATTTACGAGTGGCTTCGGCTGCTGTGGCGTCTGCTATGGCATCTGCAAGCGAGATGTCTCCCTTGGCCATAATCTTGCTCTGGACGGTTGGGTCTCTGAGGCCAAGGTCGATGCGATCTCTCATGGCTTCTTCGAGGTTGGCGAAGCCACACAAACCACCCAGGTTCCTCAGGTCTGCCACAAAATCCCCAACACTCTCACCTTCACGTTGGTCCCTCTGGTAGAACTCATGCCTGTGAATGAGAGTTGGCACGGCGGGGGCGTAATGGTTGCGCAGGATGGGAGCAAGGGTGTCCCAATCCATGGTTTTAACTTCAGCTTAGCCATCTTAAAAACGGCTGGTCCACAATGGGTTAGAAAAACGGCTGGTCCACAATGGGTTAGAAAAACGGCTCGTTTCTTGCTGGGTGTGGCATCTTTGAGGTTGTTGGACTCCAGGAATATTTGAAATCTGTCCATGTATGAGTCCCAATCTTCGCTAGCTGGATCGAATGGTGCGGGTGGTATAGCGCTGCTGGCCATGTCGCCGTTGTTGCGCTCTGTCAGCCACGTGCTCTTTCGGCTAGCTCAATTCAATAGCTTCTGTTGCCTCCGCATCCCATCCTCGTCGCCAGTGTTAGATCTGGGAGGATGGTTCAAGAACGGAGGCAAGACTCAGATAGCAACAACAGCTCTTTATTTGTGACTTCAGATCTGAGCAACTAACCCCAGATGCAGCAGCCCCTTATATAGGGCTGGCTGCGGCTAGGCAGCCAATGAAGGCGATTTGAGTTTGCCGCTCTTGGCAGGGCCAATCGCGGCAGCCCATTTACTGGCCAATCGCATCAGTCTATGGCGACCAATCACGATCGGCTTTCAGCGGGCCAATCAGATTTGCAGGCTACGAGCCTGCTAGTCCGAACAGGTTCTATGTTTGCTGCTCTTCAGAGCAACCAGTTCTACAGAGGTGGACAGAACCGGTAGAAACTCATCCCTTCCTGATGGTCAAGGCCCTCTGGGAGAAGATATGTGGTTGGGTCCAAGAAACAGTGAATTCATCTTTGAGTGAGGAAATGATCTTGCTTGCCTTGGATAAAGTGATGTTATATCTCCTCCTCAAGGAACTATCATTGAACCCAACAATGCTAGTCTCCAACTTCTCTTTTTAGGGAAGATTGAAAAAAAGTCTAATGGTCACTTAAGTGAAATGGGTGGTACAGAAATTTAATAAGTAATAAAAATAAATCCTTACAAATTTGGGAGGCTCTGGATCCCATCAATTCCATGCTATTTTACATGACTTAAGAGTTATGTTTTCTTGGTTGTTGTGCCTGCCCTATAGAGCTCCATTTGGTCCTACCCTGGTGATCTTCAGGAAGGAACTCATAACCTGGCTACAAGTCTTAATTGTAGGTGTGATTCTAAATTAGGTGTGATTTTACTAAGCACTACACCTGATTCATTCCTTCCTGGCATGGTTGTTTGTTAAAGCTTAGTTTTATTGTTTTAACCCTCTGTAAGCCATTGTCAGTTGTTGACAAGATATTGAAGAATGCAGCTAATAGAATAAATATTATCAAAATAGGGTATGCATTACAATTAATACATTTAATAATAATTGATTTAGCAAGTCTCATATGAAATATCTATTCCCACATATGCTATAATGGATTTTTGAAAAGGCCATTGTTAACAGTAAGAGAAGAAGAAAAAGGAGAAGG
The DNA here is from genome assembly GCF_049901715.1 of Pseudonaja textilis. NCBI lineage: Eukaryota > Metazoa > Chordata > Lepidosauria > Squamata > Elapidae > Pseudonaja > Pseudonaja textilis. Next base: position 155,040,449 of record NC_141990.1, read on the forward strand.
AGAGGGAGGGGGAGAGGGAGGTAGAGATGGAAGCAAACATGTTTCACACAATACCATGAGAATTTCTTTTGATTGATCAGAAATTGAAATGAAAAACCATAGGTTAACCATAAATGCAAGCCATTTCAAGTTCATACAAGATACTAAATGTTAGATAAGCTGCAAAGAATTCCAAAAGTATTGAGTGGGATATGGTAAGATGATTGCATAATATTAAACCTTGGGATGGCTGCTCATATCATACAATACAAAAATTCTCAGATTGATCTTCCTCTATTTCTTCCCAATCACCTGCTGAAAGAAGTCTACATGTTTATCACCCTACCTTGATTTGACAGGCATTATTAAACAAGTACTTTGCTTTTTAGATGATCTCAGTTGTTATATCATCAACAAATAACTTTAGTTTATTTGATTACTTTTGCTTTCTATTGCAGTTTATTTTAATTATTTTTGCTTTCTATTATTTATTAATAATTTATATATGTATGTATAACATATGTTATTAATCAGTTACTTAATTTGATATGCTTGTTGTTCAATTAAGGTTTTGAGACAGCAATAAGAATTTATATATTTTGGCCTACAAATCACCCTTGACCTATAGCTACAAGTCCCTGCAGTTTTCTTGACAAGGTTTACAGAAGTGGTTTGCCCTTGCATGCTTGTCAGGGGAGGCAGGCAGGCAGGCAGGCAGGGAGGGAGGGAGGGAGGGAGGGAGGGAGAGAGAGAGAAAGAGAGAGAGAGAGAGAGAGAGAGAGAGCAGGACTGGAATTCATGTTCTCCTGGTTTCTAACCTGGTACTTTAACCACTGCATCGAACTGGATCTCTAATAAGAATTTAGACATATTATTCATCCTTCTGTTTTTCTGTGTTTACAGATCCAGTCTTGACTTTGTTCAGATTTAATTGGCTAACCTGAATCCAACACAAATTTGGGGATTCAGATGAAAGAAAAAATGGATTTCAGCACCATAGCAAACAACCAAAATTCAAACACTTAAACAATAATATGCTGATGTTCTATAGAAAGTTTTTATAATTCATGGCTATGAAATTTCCCTGACACCCCCACAAATCATAATTCTTATTAGAGTGATTAATCCTAAAATGGAATTGATACTAAAATGATGTAAAATGGCAATACCTATAATTATTTAATTGTAAAACCAGATTTTCTTTAAAGAAAGGTTCAATAAATTTGGAAAAATTGAACTACAAAAATGTAGTGGCTTCCAATAAAGATGACAATCATATTACCCTAAGAATTAATTTGATGCCCCAAATTGCAAGCATCTAATTAAAAATGTATTTACCTGGAAGGAAGATGACCTTGAATTGTAGACAATCCTGTTTACCAAAAGGACGAATAGACAGGAGGAGAAAAAAAAAAAGCCTTATCTCTCTCCATTTTCACATTCTCAGAGAATCTAAAATGTTTCTCCTATTTTAAAGGTAAATTATTTTGGAGGAAAGGTAGCATTCCTTTCAAGTCAATGCATTACCTTGGGAGATAGAGGTGGAGAGAAGTCCTCCTTTAGAGCTTTCTCACCTTTCAGGTTTCAGAAACCAAAAAGTCATATGACAGACAACTGCCTGTTAGGATTTCCCATTAGGTTTGTGTGTGTGTGTGTGTGTGTGTGTGTGTAAGACATACAAAAACCTATTCATATTTTTTAATAAACACAGTCACACGATAACCGAAGGAATCCATTAGCCTTTCAAAATAAAGTATGTGCGATTGCCTTAATGGTGCCATTTTAAAAGCCTTATGCATTAAACATTATGGAAGGGAGTAGAACAGCTCCAGTTCAATCTATGACTTGTGAGCTATCACAGGGCCTCTGACTCAGGGTGGTGAAGAAATGTTCACTGACTGTCACAGCAAAGGTAGGAGAGGGAGACTCCCTAAGGACCAATTAATGGGAATGGAAGAAAATTCTGGTGGATGGGATGCCAGTCGGGAAAGGCAAGGGAAGAATGCTGAGGAGTAACTATGTTTGTGGTTTACTTATTAGTTCCAGATACTGAAAGAAAAAAAAGTACTGGATGCCAAATGAGAGATAACGAAAGATCCTTTATAAAGACCACTTTCATTATTTAAAGAATGTGTGAATAGACTGTCATAATCATTCCGTTTTCCTCCCTCTCTTGCTCTCTTCCACCCACCCGCTTACCCACTCACCCACACACAATAAGGGCTTTATTGCTAATGAACTCCAAGGTCTTGCTGTGTATCACAAGTTAGTAGTATTCTGCTGCAAAGGAAGTTTATCACTCCAGTTTCTTACCACTTCTAGCCTTTATTCACTGCTGAAATCATGGCAGCTTCAGATAGAAGTACTTGTAATGAGATTTATTATTTGGGGCTGTTTTCTCTTTTTAATTTTTTTAAAGTGCTGTTGTAGCATTTTTCTCTAGCTGAAGGTCTTAGAACTCCTAACGAACACTAATTCATTACATTACCTGACACCTGTCTAAGTGCAACTTGCTGAATGAAAGAACATTATGTTGGAATCTGACAGAAGATCATTTTGTACAAAATGAGCATTCTGTTGTTTTGTGTTCATCTGGTTGTTTATGTACATTTTGATCCCAACTTTTCCGTGATGTAATTTAGTGAGGTTCTTTGTCTCAATGCCAGAAATGGTTTAGAATATGTCCTTCACTGATGTTCTCAGTCAAGCTAAGAAATTATTCTTCACTTAACTCAATTTAACCTCAAAATTAGAAATGTCCAGTTTTTGGATTTGGTTTCTTTAATCCTTTGAGTGCCTTCCTCGCACACAAGTCATTAACTTCTCATTCTCTTGTTCCCTTAAGTGTGCCAATGAGAATAGCGTGGAGCAATCTGCATCTGTTATAGAAATCAGTTGGGAAGAGACAGGAGTTAAAATATAAAAATGTGAGAACTCGGAAGAACTATGATTCAAGCTGTATCCCACGCCCTGTATCTATACAGGCTAGAATTTTTATATCATGCCTGGGTTTACAGAATGAACCTGAGTCATTTCATGATCCCATGCGTTGTATAAACAATGCACTCAACTACTACAGGGGCAAGAGAATCTATTTCAACCCTAAACTGTAGTGGATCAATTAGGGGTCAAATTGTGCTCCCTCCCTTGTACTTACTTAAGTCCCAAACAACACTGAGTATCTGTTGTGGCCGCCAGCATCCAGCGAAGCTGGCAGAAGACTCGGAGAGTGAGGAGGTTGGGGAGGAACATGGGCCATCCGGGAGTCTGGGGAAGGCTCTGATGAGGGTTCTGCATCGCAGGCAGAGTGGGGCCAAGGCTGTCCGACAGTTGCCTTCGGAGTCGAAGATCAGTGGGGCAGAAGAACAGCTGGAGCCTTTTCCTGATGTGTGCATGTGCAGAGCTGCCAGGAGAAGGGAACAGTTAAGGAACAAGGGTCGACATGGAAGTAAAGGCACAGGTGGATGGTGAATGGCCCCTCCCATAGGGAATAAAGAGGAGCAAAAGGCAAGTGGTGTTTGCAAGAAACAATTAGTTTGTTTAATTAGTGTGAAGATTTGTTTATGACTCTCAGAGACTCTTTGCCAAGAATTTTCTTGTACAGTGTTGCATTTGGAAGTTATCGGCCTGGCAACTCTCCAAGCCTGATAAGGTCTGTGGTTGTAATTCACCCTTGAAAGACTGCCAGGACTTTGCTGGATGTGAATGATAGGAATTCACATTAGCCTAATAAAAAGGGGTTTTGTCAGGACAAGGAGTCTGTTTCATGATTTTGTGAAGCCTAGGTCAGAACAGTATCCAAGGTTCACTTAATCATTCATTTTAGAAAAAAAGACAGGAGTCTACAGCAGCCATGGGACATATGTCAGCCTAGCCAGGTTGTCCAGACAAGACGCATGACCAGATGGACTAATTCTCCTTTATTTTAAGATTATTTTCACTGAATCTTGTAAGTCTGACAGTACCTTTCTCCCTTTTCATCTATACAATGCAAGGAACATGGAAGGGTTCCTTCTGAGACATTTGCCTCATCCACATCAGTTAAGTTTCTTCTTGTCCAACTGGTCCTCTGGCCATGGCTGCTCCTCATGTCTCCCAAGGCCATTCCACATACAACTACAACACTTCCTTATAAGGCCTAGAAGCCACAGAATATACTGCCTAAGCATTGCTTAGAGGAGCACACCCACTGCTTCCTGTTTGGCCAAGGGGAACGGGACATTGGTGCAATGAAGTGATGCAATACCAGATAGACAATAGAAAATAAGTGGGCATTTTTGTTTCTCAAACTGCAGAGCCTTGACTCTGTTAAGATTCTTTCAAAGAAGCCACCAACAGCCTTGACCTTCCGGAAGGCTGTTGAAACCTGGCTTTTCCCCCAGGCATTAAGGTGGAATCTAATATACATGTATCTGTTTTTGTGAAATTACTATATAGTGCCTCAGGTTTCCTCGCTTGCATAGGATTGTTTTAATTTGTTGTGTGATGGGTAAAGGAAAGGAAGGAGGGATGGATAGATGATTTTTGTAAGAATTGTTTATTACCCAGAGTTACATATTTAAGATGGGAGCTATTTCATAAATAAATGTAAATAAATAAAGTTGCTGCCACATGAAGGATATAGTCACATGACTATGTGAATGCTGGGACAGCCAGAACTTTGGGGACTTATCATAATCACCCATACAGCACCAGTTGCTGAATAAATGATCCTATACTGAGCACTACCAGTATGAAGATAATTTTAATTCTATCAAAGTCAAGCAATGTGTCTTTACATATGTACAAAAAAGTTTGTGATGGTAAGTTTATGTCCAGAGTACTATTTTGTATCATTGTATCACTGACAATATGATGTAAAACATGGAAATAAACTAACAACGCACATATCCCTCAACAGGTGGATGAACCAGTTTCGTGGAACCACTCTGCATCAGGAGATCACCACATGTGCTCCGGATGGCTGCTTCTCATGAGAATACTTGCAGAACAGTGGTTTTCTGTGCATTTTAGCACTGGGAAATGATGAGATTAACCATCTTGTTCATAACCACAGCAAACATTTAAAGGATAAATTTAAATTTGCAAGCATCACTTTCTAATCACTTTCATAAATTGCTCATTAACTACTTGTAAGCTATTGGAGATTTTTGAAACACAGAGTTTGAAAATGCCATCTGAGTTTGCCCTCAGTCCTGAATAAAAGAAAACTTTAAATTTTAAGTTTAAAATTTTTTAAAATCTGAAATAAACAGCAAAAAAACTAAATACTTTGATCTTGGAATGTTATAAATGAACTAAGGGCCCAGATAAAATTGGAAAATTGAAACTTTTACAACTTAATTTTGGAACTAATTATAAACGAAAAACTTTGTGTGGGAAATAGATTCTATTTGGCATAAGAAAGATAAACAATGTAATGATTTCAAAAACTGGACACTAAAGGGGACAAAAGATTTTACACAGATACATAGACCCGCAAAATAATATAAACCATTATAACAACAAAAATATTGAAGGATTTGAAGAGTGGATTTAGAAAATAGTAGCCACAATACTGACAATGCTAGTACTGATATCTGCTTCTATGGTTAGAGTTTGACATAGATGTTCAACTGTGAGATGTTCAACTAAGAGAATATTGGAGAAATGACAGATGTAGTACCAATTTTATCTGACAAAAGAGAGATAGTATTAAATGAATATTTACAACTAACTGGCCAAGAGAATTATCTAGAAAAGAATGTTTCACTGGATCTACAAAATAACCTGGCTAAGGTTTCAAAATTTAAAAGAGAAATACAATAACAAAAGAAGAGTCCATCCTGGATAATTTTTTCCTATTGGATTTATAAAAATAAGGTTTGTTAAAGCCTTGAAGAGCTGTGTATAATGGCACAAAGAGAAACTCAAGAGAAATTAAATCCTATAACGATATTTGAATAAACTAAAGTTTAAGACTGTTACAAGTAAAAGGAAGGAAAAGTTCAGTTATTTGATTGAATTTAAAACGAACTATGTTGTTACTTCTGCCAACCATTTATGGACTTTCCACTGATACAAGGATTAAAAAGATTGTTTGAGGAATTTGCTTATAGAAAAGAGACGAGATATTGGTCCTTGGGTATAAAACAAAATGCAAATGTTTAAAGTAAACCCAATAATGTTTCATATTATATTATCCCTAAAACACAAAATTAAAGCATAAGGAAACCTGATTTAAAAGATTCTTCAGATGCTTTTAGAAGTACGCTGCTCAAAAAAATAAAGGGAACACAAAAATAAGACATCCTAGATCCGAATGAATGAAATATTCTTATTAAATACTTTGTTCATTACATAGTTGAATGTGCTGACAACAAAATCACAAAAATTATCAATGGAAATCTAATTTAGCAGCCCATGGAGGTCTGGATTTGGAGTTATGCTCAAAATTAAAGTGGAAAAAAACACTACAGGCTGGTTCAACTTTGATGTAATGTCCTTAAAACAAGTCAAAATGAGGCTCAGTAGTGTGTGTGGCCTCCATGTGCCTGTGTGATCTCCCTACAATGCCTGGGCATGCTCCTGATGAGGGGGCGGAGGGTCTCCTGAGGGATCTCCCACACCTGGACTAAAGCATCCCCCAACTCCTGGACAGTCTGTGGTGCAACATGGCGTTGGTGGATGGAGCGAGACATGATGTCCCAGATGTGCTCAATTGGATTCAGGTCTGGGGAACAGGCGGGCCAGTCCATAGGATCAATCCCTTCATCTTGCAGGAACTGCTGACCCACTCCAGCCACATGAGGTCTAGCATTGTCTTGCATTAGGAGGAACCCAGGGCCAACTGCACCAGCATATGGTCTCACAAGGGGTCTGAGGATCTCATCTCGGTACCTAATGGCAGTCAGGCTACCTCTGGCGAGCACATGGAGGGCTGTGCAGCCCCCTAAAGAAATGCCACCCCACACCATTACTGACCTACTGCCAAACTGGTCATGCTGGAGGATGTTGCAGGCAGCAGAAGGTTCTCCACAGCATCGCCAAACCCTGTCATGTCTGTTACATGTGCTCAGTGTGAACCTGCTTTCATCTGTGAAGAGCACAGGGTGCCAGTGGCAAATTTGCCAATCTTGGTTTTTCTCTGGCAAATGCCAAACATCCTTCACAGTTTGGGGCTGTAAGCACAACCCCCACCTGTGGACGCCGGGCCCTCATACCACCCTCATGGAGTCTGTTTCTGACCATTTGAGCAGCCACATGCACATTTGTGGCCCACTGGAGGTCATTTTGCAGGGCTCTGGCAGTACTCCTCTTGTCCCTCCTTGCACAAAGGCAGAGGTAGCGGTCCTGATGCTGGGTTGTTGCCCTCCTATGGCCTCCTCCACGTCTCCTGATGTACTAGCCTGTCTCCTGGTAGCGCCTCCATACTCTGGACACTACGCTGACAGACACAGCAAACCTTCTTGCCACAGCTCGCATTGATGTGTCATCCTGGATTAGCTGCACTACCTGAGCTACTTGTGTGGGTTGTAGACTCCATCTCATGCTACCACTAGAGTGAAAGTACCACCAGCATTCAAAAGTGACCAAACCATCAGCCAGAAAGCATAGGAACTGAGAAGTGGTATGTGGTCACCACCTGCAGAACAACTCCTTTATTGGGGATGTCTTGCTAACTGCCTCTGCTTTCCACCTCTTGTCTATTCCATTTGCACATGTGAAATTGATTGTCAATCAGTGTTGCTACCTAAGTGGACAGTTTGATTTCACAGAAGTGTGGTTGACTTGGAGTTACATTGTGGTTACATTGTGTTGTTCCCTTTATTTATTTTTTTGAGCAGTGTATATTATAAACAGATGAAATACAATTTTTTAAAAAACATACATCAGTAAATCATTCCAATAGAAGTTGCCACCTGGAACTGAATATTTGTTTTCTGAAATAAGAAGCCAAATCTCTATTTCCTAAGAATTTTGATGATCAGTATGACAAAACTCTGATGAGTCATAAATCATGCAAATTTATTTCAACCAAATAATTATTTTAATTAAACTCCTAGCACTAAAGTTATAAATATGTTTAGCTTTTGATTTAGTATCCTTATTATACTGGGAAATACTATTTATTTTAGACTAAACTTATTGCTTGGAATCCAGAGCATTGATTTTCATGATATTAAAAGAGGTTTATCCCCGACAGCAGATTTTAGGAATTAAAATACTAATCCTAATCTCTGGTAACTGGGATAGATTTATTTGTTAGATTCCTTAGCAATGGTTGGATTGCTAATTGTACACCATGAAATGGGTTATTCTAGCAACACAAAAGTTTTCCTTGCAAATACTGAAGCCTAGGAAATGTCAGGATTAGCCTTATTACCATTGACAACCTGAAATGTGTAAATATTTTTCTTTTCAACATTAAGGAGCTGAAGACAGAACCTTGAACATGAAGACATTGTCTGTTCCTTTTCTCATCTCCACTTAAGATTGTTCTGTATAATGGCGATCCAGCCTTTATTATTATCTGCATCATCACTTAGTTAACAAAATAATTTGTAAAGCTATTCACCTCATGTGTAATTATTTCAAATTTAATTAGCCTAAACAATTTCTTGATAATAAGGAAGGCATTTATTTAATGATAAATGATAAAATAAAAAATAAACCCAAATCTACAGGAAATCTTAATAATTTTACTGAACAAGTATGGTATACACACATAGAAAAATCCTCAACCCTCCTCTAAATCTCAGTGGTTAAATTATACAGAGTAATAACTGGAAAATAATTAGCTAATTTATTACTGCCCAAGAATCTAGTAGGGACCAATAGCTTTTCTGTGCTCATCTCACTGTCCCACATCAAAATGCATGTTTATGTTATTTTGATTGAAAGTTAAAGAACTGGAAATAATTGTAATAGGGTTGGGTTGCAAACTGTGAAGTAAGCACGTTCTACTCAGCTTATTAGATTATGGCAGTGACTGCTTTTAAAGCTGTCACAAAGAAGTGGCCCATAGGAAGCAGAAATACTGCAATGGTTATTCATTTTTCCAACTACTATAATTTCAATTATATCTTAATTCATTCCTGGCCATTTATCCTTGCTTCACCCATTACAACAACCTCCTGTTGGCCAAAAGAGCCATCTGGAACATGTTCATGAAGGGAATATTGACTGTTGGGAACAGTGCTTGTTGCTCCCTGCCTTGCACAAAAGCTTTCCAAAAGCTTCAAATTGCCACAATTAGAAACAGTGCACTGTTCAATGTCAATTTGCTTGCTAAGACCACAAACCACCTAAAAAGAAGCTGGTTTGGTGGCTTGGCAAGGAACACCAAGCTGACATGTGCTGACCATTTGATAGACAATGCTAATTGATGCTAAAAACATATCCAAACAAGTGGATTGAAAACTAAGAAGATGTGGAATCAAAGTCCCATGATCAGATCAGATTTCTCCCCATTCTTCTTCATATATCATCTGAATTTCACAGATGCAGGAGTAGGAACAATTTCTGTTTTATGAATCAATTTACCATCAGACAAATAGCGCTTGTTTGTTTGTTTGTTTGCTTGCTTGCTTGCTTGCTTGCTTGCTTGCTTGCTTGCTTGCTTGCTTGCTTGCTTTTAAGAATTCAGGCTTGGTCTTAAAGATAGTTCACAACCAATAAGATTTCCAATACTGGGATATCACTGAAAAACTCCAAACTTAAAGGGGGAAAACTCTCTTTCCTTCTGGAACCAATCAACCAACTTCTGACTCCGAGATAAATCAGAGAAGAAGATCAAGTTTAATGAGGTTAATGAGTGGCAGGTTCAAAGCAAAGTCATTAGAATCATAACTTTAAAAATAGGGAGCTTAAACCTCTGTGGCTGTATTTTCTTCCTTGTTTCCATTTTCCTGAAAAGAGTTTTTCAGTGTTGTTGGAACACAAGAGGATGTTTACAATGTTGTATGTTCAATCGCACTGGTTGCTCAACAGTATTCTTGCTTCTCTTACTAAAGAATTTTCTTGGTCTATATAACCCATTTAACCATATAAATGCAGCTTGCGTTTATATTATCATTTGGCTGACACATTTATTTTGACAACATTACTGCACTTCCTGCATTTTTCCTTTCCTTCCTAGAACTCTGTTTTTCCCCCCAGCCCTCTTTTGAAACAATAATGTGTTCCTGCAGATGCTGCAAAAGATCAAAAGCTGTTTACAGCGCTAAAGGCACAATGTGTGTCCCTGTAAATGACATGTAAATTACGGGATGAGGATCTAGCTTCAGTCAGGTTCTGAGAATGAACTGAAAATCTACTTTAGCTGGGAGATATGGTTATTCTGCTGCTTGTACAAAATCAGCTTTAATTCCCTTTAAATGTCATTCAACAGGTTCTTGCTGTTCAAAAGATGCAGATGATTTGTCTTTAATATTTTTTTCTACTTTATTTTTCTTCCAGAGAACAGAGAGTTTAGGAGTAAATTAGATATAGAATTGCCAGGCATTAAACAGGTTAAAAGAGATTGTGGGAAATTGTTCTATTGGCATTTTAGACACTTTGGAACAGCTCATATTTGATTACTTCTTTTGTGTTCCTTTTCTTGATGGGACATCTAAGCATGTTAGTGTTAATAACCAGACTCTGTGAACAGTGATTACCATCAAACTGGAACTGAATACCATTAAAACATTTAATTCTTTTTAGTATCTACATTGAGATGGAGCACTCGTAGTATATCACACAGCCTTCTCTAACTTAGTATCTTCCAGAAAGTGAGAATAACAGTTCTTAAAATTTCTAGGCACACTAGCTGAGAAATTTATCTCAACATATCTGGAAAACATTAAGTTGGAGAATCAAAGTTCGGGATATGTTTCAAGAACTCAGATTTTTCTTTTTTTTCACTTAAGCTTGTCCATCTTTTAGCTGATGAAGCATATGCCTTGTAAGCACTGAAAGTGCACTTGAAAATTCACTTGGAGAAATTTCCTCCAAACAAATGGAACAATATCAGTCATAATGGAGTTGGTCTAGATGATTATTTCTCTTTTACAAATCAGCTTTCTATATATGACTATATGAAACTCCCATGTGTTACTATCAGAAAGTAACAGACTATTCTTTTACAGAATATTGGAAGTAATTGAAAATAATAAAACAATAGATTTCTAAACCATGGCATAGAAATTAAAACATGCTTTTCAAAACTTTATCCGTTCTTTATGCTTTATTTTATTTACATTTCAAGGCAGATCTTAACATGCAGAACATCCTAATCTTACTGGGAAAGCCATCCTTAGCCCGATACTTTCATTTTGATATGATGTGACCTGGGTTTCTGCCCTCTTATCTAGTCCATAAGTCTTTCCATGGGGAACTCTGAATTCAAGAAGCATTTTGGGGTTTTAAGAGGGAAAGAAAAGCACAACAGTGGGATTGAAAAAGCTTCAGGGCAAGTGCTGAGTTTATTCCTGCGTATTCAAATGTCGAACTCCTCTCTCCCTCCATCTCTCTCCCAGATATTTGGAAACAAATCTAGCACATTATACCCAGAAGCCAAGGAAGGAAGACCTGCATTCCAGTAAATCAGGGGCTTTCCACCTCCATCAAACTCTACTACCTCCAAACCAGCAGTTGTGGCAGGATAACTGGGCAACAGACAAATGAGCCTTGTAGAAGGGGCAAAGCCCCAAGGCTTCCCAATCATTGTAGAGGGTGAATTGACATGCCTGAGGCAGTAGACTTTGAGATATCTTTAAATGCCAGCAAATTGTCATTTATTTAACGCTCCAATGAGAGAAAGTGTCTGAAAAAGCTGAAAGGCAGGGAAAAGAGCCTGACACATGAGGAGGTCTCAACATTTCATCTAACCATGGTATTATCTTGCTCCCTTTATTTTGTTCCTCTTTACAACTACTGGAGTCATCATGAACTATCTCATTCAGCAGTTTTAACTTTGGCAGTTTCCAGAGAAATCCCTTTCAGTGGTGGTTTATTTCTAAGCAGGTGTTCATTCTTGGCAACTTTAAGACTTGTGGACTTCAACTCCCAGATTCTCAGAATTCCTCAGCAAAGCTGGCTGAGGAATTCTGGGAGTTGAAGTCCACAAGTCTTAAAGTTGCCAAGGTTGGACACCCTGTTCTAAAGTATCTTTGGGGGGGGGGGCAGGGGCTTAGTACTAACTAACATGAATGAAAAACGTGACTCAAAACATGCAGGATAATGCATTGTGCTAGACAGCATTGTGCACTGATCTGGGGAAAAGAAACATTTGGGTCTATCTGAATACTGTTCATTTCTGTTTTCTCAATGTCTCACAATGAATGTAGCTAGAAAGGAATGAAATGGCATTAGGGGAATCCTAATGCTCCTTATACAGTGCTGTCTGTATAACTGTTTGAGAACTTGTTTGAGAATTTTCTTAACAGATGTTTTTATCCACTGTTAATGTATTATAATGTATCAGTATTTCTTACGTATATTGTAAATAGTGATGTCTATTGCTGGTCTAAGACCGTAATAAAGTTATATTCATTCATTCTTATACAGTGCTGTCTTTTTTTTTTTTTTGATCCACAATAATAAAATTAGATTTATAGGTGACATTCTTCTGTCAATGCTATTTTTCCACACCTGGCTCTGCTTGGCTTGAAGGTGAGATGGTAGCAAAGTAGAATTCTTGGAATAGGAAATCTTCTCCCAGATGTTCTCTCTGAGACCCATCTGATACTCCTTCTGCTGTTGCTTCAGAGGTCCATAGCAGTGTCTCTCAACCTTGGTCATTTGAAGATGCATGGAATTCCCAAGCCAGTTTTTCCCAAGTTCTGCCTGTAGATACAGGAAGACTAAAGCTAGGACCTTTTATACCAGACACGTGCTTTACCACTATATCGTGGTTATCCTTTGCTACCAATGATCCTTAGTGAATGGATTATTTTTAGAAAAGTGTCTTAAGTAGCACTGGGCATCCAGCATCCTGGCATCCTGATTATAATTTGACACAATTATTGCAAATGCAAGATAAATCATATGTGGTGGCTGTGTCAGTTTAAGATGTAAATATGTTGGAAAGATGAACAATATAGGGAGCCTCAGTGGCGCAGTGATTAGAGTGCAGTACTGCAAGCTACTCCTACTGCAATTTGGCAGGTCGAATCCCACCAGGCTCAAGGTTGACTCAGCCTTCCATCCTTCCAAGGTGGATAAAATATGGACTCAAATTGTTGGAGGCAATGTGCTGACTCTGTAAACCGCTTAGAGAGGGCTGGAAAGCACTATAAAACGGTATATAAGTCTAAGTGCTATTGCTATTGCTAAACAATGCAAGATGAATAGATAATTAAGAAGATACTAGACTATGCAGAAATGGACAGACGTATTGAAAATCAAACAGAAAGAAGACACAGAATATTATCAAACTTGGAACTTATTTTACCAATGGTTGGAAAAAGGGGGTGGAGAGTAAGAATGCCATTTGTATTGTTAAGCAAATTAAATACTCAGACAACACGATGTCTATTAAGCACTAAGAAATGTAATTAATAGAAAATTAATAAAATTTATTTTTCAAAAAAGATGTGAATATTGATGAGATTGCATTAATGCTCAGAATCTTGCTCAAATTCAGTGTATTAAACAGCTGAATATCCTTTATGTGAAATTTGGGGAGGGGAGGAAAAGAGGAGTTACTAACTCTCCTGTGGTAAGATGGTGGAGCAACAGCCAAATTTCCTAACATTCCAAAACTGTTCTAACCACTGAGCTCCACTGCCTCCCTAGGCAACTTTTAGAGATCCCTAGAATAATCAGTCAGAGTCAGTCTGCTGTAGGGAACAGAAGATTTCCCCCAACACCTTTTGTTTTACTTGAAAAGGCCCTTTGATATTTCTATGCCATTGGTGAGCATCCAGCTCATTTTTTTTAAAAAAAGAAAAACCTCTTCCCTCTGGATATATGGGATATATTAATATGATCCTTATAACGAGCAGCAGAAGAAATAAAACATCTAGGTAAATACGGCAAATGAGATTAAAACCCTTAGCTTTCTGATCAAACTCTGTGACACAGAGTTTCGAACAAATTAAACTAAATGTGCCAGTATTTAACGACTAATCCCTTTAAGTAGTTTAATGCCCAAATGAAGATTTCTTGGGTGGGGGGGGAGAGGGAAAGCATATGTGGTTTCCGTTAGAGCTTGCCTCCGGGCGTAGAATTGAACAGATTGCTCCTCTCTTTCTTTAGCTCTCTTAATTAATATTTCACCGCTTTTGTTTTTTCGCGGGCAAGCACCACGTGGCTGTCTGGTTCTGAATGGACAGCTCCCTGCTGAAGTGGGGCTGACAAACAAGAGGCCATGTGCTGCAGAGGGCTGGGAAGTTCAATAAAGGAATTGCTCCTGAAGAAGCCCAATGGGGCTTGTGGGAGGGAGGCAACAGAGGCATCTTCCAACGACAAAATTTAAAGGCAAATACGCCAAGCGGACTTCCATCTACCTAGCTACCAACCAATTTGCTTTTCCATAAATCTCAACCAGGGGTTTTTGGAAGGCCATGAAAGGAAACAACTTTTCACATTCTGGGAAATATTCTTCCGGAAATGAAGTGACTTGATGGAGTCTCAAAGGCAGGCAAGGGTGTTCCAGAATGAGCAGATTGCAAAAGAAGAAGAAAAAAAGTGGAGGGGGAAGGGTTTTGCACACTGACCTTTTGTTTTGCACTAGTTAATTAGAAGTAAAGTTGCTTTTCCCTAACCATCTCTAATCAACAAAGCAGGAGAAAGTAAAGGGGTTGGAAGAAACTGGTTGTCAGATTAAATTATCCACAGCTTGACTGTTGCAGCGTGCTCTGTCTGGGGCTTCTCTTGAAAAGTCCCTGAAAGTTGCAATTGGGGGGAAATGCCATATGGCAAGTTGGGCTGCTAATTTCTGCAAGGTAAATTGTCTCATGAAGTCTGTTCCAAAAGATATGCACTAGTTATCAAAGGTTTGTCAGGTACAATTTAAGATTATTGATTTGAAAGGTGAGGTAGAAATCCAAACCATAACAGTTGATTCTCTTGAGAGTTCCTTTTTTCCTTCTATCTTTCCCTTCTTCCCTTCCTTTCCTTAAGCTTTCTATTGTTAAATGATTTCGCTAGCAGTATTGCCTTAGTTTTAGTGTGTGGGTGTGTATTTGATAGTTTCCTTGAGCAAATGCTACAGCAGAATTGTGGTTTATGAATTAAATACATAAATAAAGGAAAATACATAAATAAAGGAAAATATGGACAATTTTAAATTGTATGAATTTGATTTTTGCTAGGGACAAAATGAATACCTACCCCCACCTCTCTCTCTCTCACACGCTAGGGACAAAGTGCACCCCCCCTCTCTCTCACACACACACACCAGAAGCATGTGATTTTATCACTTATCTCCCAGTTCACTAAGTAAACCAAATTTTGTATTCCCAAGTACATAAACTTAGGAGCAGGTTTATACTTGGTCTGAATAATTCACAATGACTCACTCTTGAGGAAAGTGTCACAACATTTCCATGGAATTAATGTAGACAAAAATAACACCTGGTTTTTAAGTGCTATGTTGTTGTTGTTTCATAGTGGGAAACTGTGGACAATTTAGCTAAGAAAGCATTTGTGTTGGTTGAAATATGAATCAAAACAATCATCTTGAAAATGATCATGGAGCTTTCTTTAATTTTCATCCATTAGCATGATCTAATTTTTTTAAAAAATTCATTCACTCTAATTCTGAACTGTAAGACCACCTTCCCATGCACATTGGACACACCATGTAAATAAAATATAGTCATCTGAATAGATAGTCTGTACTTATGATAATTCTAGGATTGCACATGTTTATCTAAATTTCCAAGCTTTATTAAAAAGCTGGAGTTATTACCATTTAAGTGAGAAAGCTACAGATTTCTAAATCTGTATTAGACACAGAAATTACTAAGATTGCATATTACTTTTGCTTTTAAGATAGATCTAAAGGTAATTCTATTGAATCTTAGAATCAAATTGACTTTCCAAATCAGATCAGTGAATCAAATTGAACATTCTCAGATCAATGTAATGATTCAGAGTGGTTTTGTGCATATGCAAAAGATCCTTGTTAAAATCTATTTGAAAAATCAAATCACTGCTTCAAATTGACTCAATTTCTAAATCAATTCAATTCAAATCAAGTCAACAGTTAAGATTAAAATGGAGGCAATCCACACATCCTTAAAATTATAACATCTTCCAAAATATTTACCCAAACTGATTCTTTTTTCCCCTTGGTGGTCACTTCAAGTGGTAAATGAATCGGAATGTCCAAACACTACCATAAAATATTTTCTTTTCCAGGTTTATAAAAGGCTGGTAAAACTTTAATGCTGATTATTTTGGTAGGAACTATAGCTGTCTCTAGTTTATAGCTCAGAATTGTAATATATGCGAAATAAGTACCCTTTTCCCATTTGGAATGTATTATCTTATGACATTTACATTTCTTAATGTCATATATATCTTTGTGAAATACCATCTCTGTCAGTAATGTAATTTTCTCTCCTATGAAAATATTATACTATGTTCAAAGCAAACAACTTTTCTAAGATGGAAGAATGCATCTGCATTCTCAGTTGCCATCTCAAGTGATACACTTTTAAATATACCTATAGCATAGGAAATTAGAGATCAAATATTTCTGTTTGTGTGTACGATGTAACCTGTTCTCACCAGATGGCATCATGTAAAATTACTTCCAAATGATGCGCCTGATCTCCTTAAAAATCAATTTCAAATATTTATTTTCTATTTCTTCATTCATTCTAGCACAGAATCTCAGACATGTTTGGGACCTCATCTTGACCCCATCTCAAATCAATGGAAAGAATTCTATTTAATATGAGCTTTGGCCAAACCCTTCAAGACTGAGATTTCTAAAGATTTAAATTTTGATCATTCAGCCTTCATTCATGAGAATCCACCATGTTGTCAACACAACAATTGGTTTATTTACTGACACTACAGAACTGACTCCATAGTATGTGTTGTCAGCACACACAGTGAGATATTAGATGTTAGTTATTACCAAAAAAGGTTATTTTTGAAATTCCTCCTTTCTTCCTGTTAAAACAAAAACTCACATTCAGTAATGATCACTTGCTGATTAAAAATGAAATTTTATTACCCATTTTATTGCTCAGTTGCTGAAGATGTGGTTTTTTCCATATCATATTTAATTCTTAATTTTAAGCGGTAATTCTCAGGGAATATCTTGATTTTATTCATGAGTTATGATCAATGGGGAAATTAAAATATGTTTTAAAAACATAAATACATATCCCCTGATGGATTCCACTATCTCTGAAGTAGCTGGTTTCAGTCTGGGGAATGCAGCATATGCATTTTAATAGAAAAAAGTCAAGGAAAATATGTGCAATATATCTTGGATTCTTGAGTCAATAAAAGCCTCATGTTTCAAACCATGAATAAATATGTATTCAAATTTTGACAAAAACACCACCTTAATCATAGATTTATTCAAGCTGCTCATACCCTTGGGAGAATAATAGCTTAAAAATATTAATAGCATTGCCCTTCATGTAGTGAGCATTTACTGACAAATCCTAGATCTAGAGCAAAGCTACAAAAATCTGGTAAAATACATCCTTGTATGAAATATTGCAAATGAGTTATATGCAAATTGCAACTATTTATCTGAAATGAAGAGAACTCTGAATTTAAGGTGATCCTCCAAATAAAAGATTGGACAGGAAACTGTCAATAAATACAGACAAAAATCATGTACAATGCCTATCAACTTCATCAACTTAGCTTGGCCAACTTATGTTACATGTGTGATCTGATGTCTATTGAACCTATAACAACCTGTACTTGTTAGAAGCCACTGTCCAGAGAGAAGAGAGATAGGGAAGGAGAGGAGAAGGGAGGGAGGGAGGGAGGGAGGAAGGAAGGAAGGAAGGGAGGGAGGGAGGGAGGGAGGGAGGAAGGAAGGAAGGAAGGAAGGAAGGAAGGAAGGAAGGAAGGAAAATTGACTTTAAAATAAGACAGCTAATTGATAAAATTAATTAATCCCCATCTTTCACAAACCTGGATTACTCTTACCAACAGAAATACACCAAGACATTGTATTCCTTTCTTCTAAGAGAAACAGCAAAAGCAACAAGGAAGTGAGAGGAGGGTGGGAACCCAGAGGGAAGGAAGGAGCAGCTGCAATGAGAAAGAAAATAAAGAGAAAGGGGAGAGCAAAACTGGATGGAAATGAGGGGAGAGAGAAAGTTAGTTAGATGGAAATGGAAAGACAAGAGAGAGAAACCCTCTCTTTAGGGATTACAAAAAGGGTTAAAATTCACTAGGAAAGCAACCATTCCCAAGCAAGGGCTAATCTTCAAGCAAATCTTCAAAGGCATCTATGCTTTTCATCATCTTTGCACTTACAGCCCAATCCTTTCTTTTAAATAGCTTCTCTATTCTTATCAGGCAATGTAAGATGACCCCCTTTCCCCAAATCCAATTCACAGGTGATTGGGAGGGAAAAAAATATTTATATGGCAATATCAACATTTACGGGTGACTGATAATCTCAGACAAATTATGAAATCATAGCATTCTTTCACTTCTCAAACTGGATCTCAGCTACTAGATTTATATTTAGGTGGATCTAATTATTCACTGAGGTTCCTTTGATTGCTACCACAATCACCTGCAGTTGCCAACAAACCTTTGTGAGGGCCAGTGCTGAGCTTTATCTTCAAATGAATTATTTTAAATTGATGCCATAATGTTGATGGTGTATAAGCATACCATAGTGCTATGAATTTAATTAGGTGTAAGGTTTGTTATTACTAGTAGGCATAATTCTCAATAATGTAAAGAAACTGATGTTAAATCACAGTTTACAGATGTTTTCCTTCTAAAATACCACAGAAAAGTGTAAAAATTGGATCTTAAAATGCATCTGGAAAAATAACATAAGTCTAGTTTTTTTTTTAATGAAATAACAGCTTGTCATCCAATCTGATATTTTTTTACAGAAAAATTTATTATGAGAAGCATGATCAGGTTCTAACTGAGAACTTGGAAGAGTCTGTGTGGAATCTTTTGTGATGACCCTTTGTCAGTTTTTCATTTTTGAGCAACTGGGCCATTTTTTTCTTTCTTAGTGAATATTAAATAAGTCAAGATAAGAGCAGGTTCTCCCAAAAGAATTGAAGGCCTTTCTAAATGAAGGTCTTTGAGAATTTAAGGACAGTGAATCACCACATCAGCATCCACAGATCAGTTTCCTCTGCTCTTTCTTTCTAGGTAAGTATGGATAATGTCAAATTCTTTTATTAGTTGATAATCTTGAGTGACACTTTCCCTTCTACAAGTATAGCTTATGGATTGGTATAATGGAGGAAGTAGTCATCCATTAGTGGGCTTCTTAGAGCATGCCTATGTGAAAATTATGAAAAAGACTTCCATATTTGATGTATATGGACCTTCACAAACCTTGAGCAGATCCTCTGTCATTCATCACTATTCCAAGCCTCAGCTACTGGATAATGATGTCAATCTGTTATGCAAACTGAGAAATGTCAAACTCTTCTATGACTTGATAATCTTGAGTGACACTGCTTTTTCTACAATTCCTCATGACTTGGCATAATGATTTGCTATTCCAAGTCTTATCTTGCAAATTTTGGACTGACCTGCATTTAACACTGTCATAGAAAAGGCTACATTATGAATTCAAGGGAGTATGATTTAGGTTCTGTGAACAGATTACCAGTAGTTTCTTAGAACCAGTAATTTAGAACCTTAGGAAATATTCCCAAAGTCCAGAAGATTGGGATATATTTTTAAAAAGTCTTATGCTGAAGGAATGGAGTCCTTAGACAACCTTCGTAGAAGATGCCAAGAATCACATGTAAGATGAACCATGAAGATATGCACACCAATATTTGCAGCAGAAGAAAACAGTTCAGGGTCATTAAAAGTGAAGTAATTTGACAGTAGTTTTAAGGAGGGGCCTTAAATAATACAGGTTAAGCAAAGCAGTGACATAAGCAAGCAAGTTAATCCAACAATTGATATAGATGGAAAGATGAACAAATGCAGTTCCCCACCAGCAACATCTATGTAGCTGCTGTGAAACCATGATAACAGTCCTAACACACTGAGAGGGCATTAGCATGGGGAAGGTTGAGCAAATGCACAAAGGAAAGATTTTTCTTTACTTTTCTATCATTATTATATCTGAAAACTATTTCTGTCAATCCAATCTGCCACTGCTTTAATGTTGATTTGCATTCAGGAATAGAATTGTATTTTAGCTGTTATCCATGGACTATGCTTATGTCAAACCTGCAGGAGAGAGTAGATGCTAACCACAGCCAGCATCAGGCCATACATTCTGGATCTCTCAATATTCCTAAGAACAACATTGTTGAGAAGCACTCTAGAAATTCCAGACTAAGAAGAAGAGCTATAACCAGCAGAGTAACAGATGAAGAGATACGGGTTAAAATTGTTTGTTTCTTCACTGATACATTCAGTGTGTTGGAAGTTTAAAGTGTATCTTCTTTGATTCATTGTAGTTCCATTCCTCTCAACCATTTTTTCTTTCTCTATATTGCATAGACCTTCTCAGTACACCACACACCGTCCAGTGAAACAGGCCCACCTGATATGAATGTTTTCATTTCTATGATGGCTCTAGTTAGATTTTATATCCTGCATTGTTTTGCTCTTTTTGTGGGTCTTGGCTTTATTGTGCACTATTCTCATCCATTTAAAAAAAAAATTCTCCAGTTGTTGACTAGAATAAGTAAGCCACAAACAAATAAATAAATACTGCCACAAGTGATGATGTGTGTTATTTTCCCCCATAGGGTGAACTCATGGGTCTGTGCATTTTATTTAACTGAAGCAAGATCTGTATAGAGTAATTTCATTGTAAAGCCTATAAAATAAATTCCAGATGTGAATGACCATCAATCTTAGCATCACGTTTCTCCACATCACATTCTCAAAAGAATTTTAACTTTACTGTGCATCATAAGTCATGCATGTCTTTCAGTGAAGTACTGTAATTCATACATTATTCCATTTGTTCATCATACAGCATACGATGTGACATCCCTTTGTGAACAGTCTGTGAAATACTTGACGTAGGGCAGAGATAGCAATAGGTGAACCTAAAGAAAAATACTGATTTTTCACATACCTATCCAAAGAAGAACAAATGTTATTGCGAAGGTATTCATAAGTTACAACTATTACTCCTAAATAAGATATTACTGATATACTAGTAATAATTAGGAGAGAAAATCCCCTTTTCTTTCTTGGAAAAACGGAGGGGAACAGTCAGCTGGGGAGGAAGAATAATCCAACTGTAAAATATAAAGTTATTTTTCTAGAGTTACAATTAATTTTATTTCTAATCTTTTCTCTACTAAACAAACCTCACTTTTCTATCATAACTGCAAATATATATTTTCCCTTCCATTCAATTGTGTCCTATTTTCTAACCAACTGGAAAGGATCCTGCAGTTTTCTTGGCAAGGATTTTCAGAAGTGACTTGCCATTGCTTCCTTCTTAAGGCTGACAGAAAGTGACTGGCCCAAGGTCACCCTGCTAGCTTTGTGTCTAAGATGGGATTAGAACTCATGGTGTCTCAATTTTTAGCTTGATGCCTTAACCGCTACACCAAATGTGCTCTCCAAATGCATTTAATGGGACACATATTTCACCAAAGACATTTGCTTAAAGAGAGAGCTCATATATGTGACGTTATTGAAATGGTGAAATCTAGAAGGGCCTTAGGGCTAGATGGATTAAGTATGGAGTAGTGGAGAAAATTTAAGGAGAGAGTGTACCCCCTCTAGTGCTGGAGATACATCAGGTGTCTTTTCAAAATGAAATCCTGCCAGTTTCATATTATGAAATTCATATACTTGTAATTTTGAAATAGATCGTTTAACGGATTATCAACAGCCTCGATAAGAAAATTGCAGAACCTATTACCTAAATTATACATCTGGTATAATCTGGTTTTATGAAAGGGACATCAAAACTCATATAAGACTCTTGGGCTTTAGAATACCTTTTTTCCTGCTAAACGTGAATCAGCAGTTTTAGCATCACAGAAAACAGGAAAAATCTTTCAGGTGTTAACAATTAACTTTTGGGATGAAGGGACGATGAAGTTTAAATTTCTTATGTATTTTATTTCTCGGATAATAATAACTCTTCCAATCCCTTTATCTGAGGATTTCCTAACAAGACTATATCATTGCTAATCAAACTGCATTATGAAATAAATCTACAGTACCCTTTATCTCCTTTAATTTTCAGTTTGGTGTTCAAGCCTTTGGCATGCCTAATAAAGCCAATTGGTGGTAACTGGAAAATAGAGGTAGCTGAATTTAAACATAATTTGCTGCCATACGCAGACCACATTTTAGGTCTTTTATATCTCTCCATAAGGGACGCAATGGCTCAGTGGCTAAGATGCTGAGCTTGTCGATCAGAAAGTTCGGCAGTTCGGCGGTTCGAATCCCTAGCACCGCGTAACAGAGTGAGCTCCCATTACTTGTCCCAGATTCTGCCAACTTGGCAGTTAAAAAGCACATAAAAAATGCAAGTAGAAAAAAAGGGATCACCTTTGGTGGGAAGGTAACTGTGTTCCATGCACCTTTGACGTTTAGTCATGCTGCTCACAGGACCATGGAGATGTCTTTGGACAGCGCTGCGCCCCTTAGAGCCAGAAACAACTAGCACATATGTGTGAGGGGAACCTTTACCTTTATATCTCTACATAAAACCTTCCAAAGATCTTTACATAAGTTTATAATTTCTGTTTTTAAATGGCTGGTTTTGCTTTTTTTTCTTTTAATTGTTCCCAATCAAAGCATATTTGCCAGCAGATTAATGGTCGCCATTACAAAAGATAATAGGAGGAAGCCAGTGGACCTGTTTGCCTTCTTTTATTGGAGTTATTTTCTCTTGGGCAGGGTGCTTGGATGTGCTTAGGCCACCACCCTTAGACCTAACTTTCTTTTCCTGGATATTGGTCAGGAGGGCTCCCTTGAGGGAGGCCTCATCTTTGATTTTTTAATGCCTCCTTCAGTCAAAGGAGCCTGCTATGTTCTCTGTTGAAGGGCATCCTTGAATCCCTCCCCTCTTGACAATTAAAACGTGGTTTCAGTTTTATTATTCTTGGTGAAGATGGCCAAGCAGAAGGTGAATGCACTGCTCCAGGTAATTCTGGATGAAATGTCTGGAATGATCTTTTAATATCCTGATTTCTGGTCAGGGCGTGGTACGGAGCAGCATTGATCAGGTGGACATTTTTGTTCAGAGAGTAATGTGTCCTGACCCAGCTCCCCAAACATGACAAACCCTCTGACATGAGCTCAAAAGGTTCCTTTATTAGGAATGTCGGCAGCCCCGGCAAAAAGTTTTCTCGCAGGCTAACAAGTCCGGCCAGCTGGAAGATAAATAGTTGTCTGCCGCGCCTATTCATCTCCACCCCCTGCCTTTTATCCCCAGAGCTAGGGTGGGGCCTTGCTAGCAGTGGTAGCTCTTCCTTCCCGAGGATCGGCCCATGGCTTACCACTACTCTACTCTCCTCTGCCTTCTGCACAGCTGCACATCAGGTATTGGACCCAGCTGTTCCTCCTCTTCCTCATCAGTCACCTCCAGACCTGTTAACTCTCCATCTGAGGGCTGACAGATGGCCAAGGCTCTACCCTCCCCGCTCTCCCTCCCCCCACCCTCTCTACCAGCTCCATTCCCTCTTCCCCTTTGGAGCTCCCAGGATGCCCTGCTGAGCCTGACTCCCATACCTCCTCCTCTTCCTCTGATTCGGCTGCTGGAGGGGCTGCGGCTGATAGGCCACAACAGTATGAAAGTGGTAGTGTTTTCTGGCTTGTGCTTGAAGCTATTCTTCGGACAGCTTTGATACCATTGAGTATAATATTCTCCTGAATTGTCATGTGGAAATGTGTTGCAGTTAGCTGGCAGCGGGTGAAGATGGCTGAGGAGAGCGAGGACTCAGATGAGGGGCCAGGTCTATTAGGGAGTGGACTGCTGCCTTCAGCGATTGTGGGGGCTAGCAGCAACGATGGGGTTCCAGAGGAGCCTGTGCCAAGTGCATGTGCACGCAGGATTGCTCACAGGAAAGAACAGTTGCAACAGCACAGGCAACTCAGGAGTAAGGCTGCAAGGTAATGGCCCCTCCTTCAAGAAGATAAAAGGCAGCTGTGAAGTGAACGTTCTTTGCAGGAAGCAAAGACGTTTTGAAACTCAGCCTTGTGGACATTACAGTTGGTATTTGAAGACTCCGGTGTTGTAAAATATTTCTTATCTGCTGTTTTTTGGCAGCCTTGCAAAAACTTGACAAGGCTCTTTCTTGTTGGAGCTAATTAGTTGGAAGCAGCCCTTTATCTATGAAGAAACAGATTCATAGATGAAACATTAAAAGGTTGTGCTGCTGCCTTTTTCTTGTGTTTGCTGTCTTGGAACTAGGTTTGGGTCAGAACAAAATGTGTGTGTGTGTGTGTGTGTGTGTGTGTGTGTGTGTGTGTGTGGTTTTATAATGATTTAGCTTCTTCCATGAGGATAGGCTTTCTGATGGAGAGGATCACTGCTCCACAGTCCTTGAACCACAGAACCACAAGCTTCCATCCTGTCCCACATGCTTTTTAATAACACTATGAAGCTACTGGAAGTTGTTAGTGTGGATATAGAGTTGTGTGCCATTTGTACAAAGATGACTCTTATGTCTACTCTATTCCATCTGAATTACAGTAAGTATGGCAATTGTTAGCTGGGTCAGCATGAGACCATGACTGGTTTTCTGTAGCAGACATTAAATGAACACAGCATTCATTAAACAAATGTGGTGATCATTAAGGAAATGCTGCAGTCATTAAATGAATCCATCTTATCCAATGGCCCTTTTTGGCTAGAAACAGGGAGTAAGCACCGGAAACTGGCAAAAGTGCAGAAATCTTTTTTTTTTTTTAATGTTCATCTGATACTTTTAAGTTTGAAGCGATTTAATGTATTGTCTTGATATTGCTATTATTTATGGATTGTGTAATGTAGTCTAGGGTTGTATTATATCTTCATAATTTTTGAACTTGTAGGAACATTTTTTATTTAGGTTGCTAATCTTCTCAAGGAATCAGTTATTATAAAGAAACATAATAATCAGAAAGGAAGCAAAAGTAATATTTTCCCCACTTAGAAAGACTACTTAGATCTTCCTTTGGTTGTATGTTGATGTTTGTTTGTTTGTTTGTTTTATCTTTATGTTTAGTTTATCTTTATTACTTTATAAATAATTGAAGGTGATGAACATACTTAAATATGCCTTCCTCTTCCTATTTTCCCCACAACAACAACAGCCCTGTGAGGTGGATTGGGACTGAAAGAGTGACTGGCTCAAAGTCACCCAGCAAGCTTCCATGGCTAAGGTGGGACTCAAACTCACAGTCTGCTGATTTCTCAGCCAACACCTCCACCACTACATCAAACTGGTTCTCACACGTTGTTCTGATAAGAAAAAGCACACCAATGCCCTTTTCCTCACCAACAACCAACACCTTGTCACCTTGTAGCACAAGACTCATACCTGGACCATGCTGCTTCCTTCCTCATCCCTTCAAAATCCTTTCTCAGAGGATGAAAGCTGTGAACACTTTGGGAGAGGTTGCTCTGAAGTAGGCCACTCATTCATTACCTCCCATCATGTCCCAGTTTTACAGAACTGCTCTTGTAAGCCAGGACAGCACAGAAGGGAATCAATTAGCTATGTGAAAACTGTGATTAATTTCTTTAGAAAGATGGCTTTGAGGTAGCGAGTGAGAAGCCATTCTACCATTGTGATTAATTAAATACACTTGGATGTGGACAATTTTTGCATGGGGGGAGGGGAGTGTGTATGGGTAAGTTTGGATGGTTTCCTTGAAAAGGTACCACCAAGCACGTTGAAAGCATGGTGAATGCAGTTGGCATAACAGAATCTTCCTGTCCTCTTCAAGAGCCCAGATTATTTGTTTCAACCGCTGATTTCCCTGATGATGGAAAGAGGCTGTTGCTCTGCTGGACCAAAGGGGTTACACTCGCTGGAGGAATCTGTCTTTTGCCAAGAAAGCTGAGGAGGAGATTGGCAAGGTCTGTGCACTTCCTCTGCCTTGTTTTGGCTGCAGGGAAGTGAAAACTGCTAAGCAGCCTAAACGAAAACAAGGAAGATTAAAATGTAGCACTTTCCCACTTCCTTTCCAGTTGGCCCTTTCTTCTCCCAGCTCCCCCACCCCTCCCTCCCTCGCTTTTCTGGAGGCAGAAGGAAAACTTTCAGTGACAGCAACGATTGTTATCGGAATCAAATTGAGAGAAAGCTCAACTGCAGGTTGGGGAGCAGATTTCTTCTTCTTAGAGTTGCAAGGACGCCGAAAACGTTGGGGCACCAGATTTAGTACTCTGGTGGTTTCATCTGATCCTACTCCCAAACCTTTGCTCTTAAGGCCATCTTTGGGTTGATCTGACAGGGTTTCCTTTCCATTCTAGTTGAGAAGGAAATCGGAGTATAACCGCCACATCCCGAGCTTTATTTTCACATTTCTTTTTTTTTTTTTGGGGGGGGGGGAAGGAAATTCCTTTGAGATAGATGGGGCTTCTTTCCAAAGGGGAACAGCTAAGCGTCGGGGATTTAACTCCATATAAGATAGCACCTCTATTTAGCCAAAGAAGGATTTACAAAACTGTATGCAAAGTTCGGAATTTCTATGAATTCAGTCAGAAGAAAATGCTTTAAAAAAAATCAGTCTGGGCTGGGGAGGAGAAAAGCCATAGGAGGCTGAGGTTTGAGTTGGGGCCCTTTCAGCTTTCCAAATTGGACTGTGGTACCATTGTCATTATTCTGAGAGGCAGGTGGCTGCCCAGGTTTGGAAGAGGAGGCAATAAGAAACGAGTCCGCGCCAGGTCGGGACGGGGGCGGGGGCGCTGCATTGTGGGACTGAAAGAGCCAAGGACCTTTACACGGGAGCAAGAGGACCCAGGGGTTGTCCGCTGGAGAAATGTGCAGAAAGTGGCTCTGCTCGCAGAACACACAACGGCCGTAGAAGCGTCCTAAAGCAGGACAGCCTTGTCGATGCACCGATTTCTTCGCTCGTCTTTATCAGGCGAAACTCGAGCGAGCGCCCGAAGGCTGAGAAACGACCGTCGGCGTCTCATTAATACATAGCTTTTCAAGATCAAAACGCGAGGCGGTCTCATTGTCTCGTGTTTTTTTTTCTTTCTTTCTTATTAAGCGAGAAGTCCTTTCGCCAGGATCTTTCTTCGGAGAAGTCTGGCGAAGCTTTAAAAGGGTCCTGCTTGGAAAGGCCCCGTCTGGAAACTCGCCTTGCCCGTTTCCCGACAACGCATTGCCATTCCGGTCGTGTGCCCGGGTCCATTTGTAGAAAGAAAAGCTGTCTTGACTGACAGCTCCTGTTAGCCGACGCAAACGGATAGCAAGAAACCCTCCCCTACCTCGGACCTTCAAACAGAGCCCACCTGTCTCTTCGCCCGCGGCTTCTTGAAAAAAAAAACACCAAAAAAAAAACAACCCTGCGCGGTTTAAAACACTTAAAAGCCAAGGAAATTAAATGGCAATTAAAAACCAGTACCACCCGCTCCTTATCGCCACGGCTGGCAGTATCAGCTGGCCGGCAGCAGAAGGGAGACGCCAAGGTGCCCAAGCGCCTGCCTTCTCGCCCAGGCGCGGCGACAGCGCTGAGCAGGCTGGCAGGCGCCTCGACGGGGCTGGGGTGCTTCTGCCGGGCTACCTCCCGAAAGGAACTTGGCCGATCGTAGTAATAGGGGGATTTAGGGGTGTCGGGGAGAAGCTTTGATTAGCGTTCCGCCAAACAATATAAAGTCTGTGGCACTGCCGGGATATTTGTCCCGTGGAAAATGTCCACCTTTCTCTTACAGGTGTTCCACGTC
The DNA here is from genome assembly GCF_049901715.1 of Pseudonaja textilis. NCBI lineage: Eukaryota > Metazoa > Chordata > Lepidosauria > Squamata > Elapidae > Pseudonaja > Pseudonaja textilis. The sequence goes on from NC_141990.1 coordinate 155,068,401, forward strand.
CCGTGTTATTTCCACTCTATGTCAGCGCGTGTGAGACTGCATGTGCAGTACATAAATAAAACGCACCGCAACAGCAAGCACCCAGGTTTCCGATAAGTTCTTCCTCTGAAACGCTTTCTTTCAAAAACAAAACAAAAACAAAAGACGATTTCATTTAGGATGCCCCACATGAAAGGGTTTGGCTGTGGTGGGGGCCTAATTTCGATTCTGTTCTTTTTTAAAAAAAAAACACCAGCTCGACTAATTGGTTTTCTGTAATTTGGGGTGTTGGGGGGGGGGAAGGAAATTCAATTACGCACAAAACAATTTTTTCCACTGTTCAAAAGTGTGTGGAGGATAGATACCCAAATACAAAGCAAATACAGTGCGCTAAAAGAAGCAACTTACCAACTGAAAAAGATAGTTTAACTTAAATTCATCTATATTACTTGGTTGTAATAGATCTAGATCTTCCCAATAATACGAATTTTAAAAGACCGGTATGGAAGTGCTGAATGTGGGGATCCCACATTAGCCTAAGTACGGGTGAGAAAAAAGCGTTCTGAAAGAGCGAAGAGGAAAATGTATAAAAACGTTGAAAGAACCTCCAGTTCCTTATTAGGCGAAGATACAATATTTATTCCTTGTCTCCTGGGATGAAGCTGCTCTATCTATTGTCCTCCCAGTTCTCAGTGCTGATGCTTAATTTTCAAAACTTCTATATTACCAAGGGACCTACGACATCAGCCAAAGAAATACCCAGCAAGTACAAAATCTGATCCGGGGAGCCGCTTTTGTGCAGAGGGGGAAATTGTTCCTACAGGTTTTTAAAAGGCTTGTATGGCGGAAAAACGGGCTGGCGATCTCGACAAGCAGATTGGGGAACACCTTTGCATTTAGACAGAATATATATGTGTCTCTGTTTTTTTTCCACATTTGGGGGAAACGGGAGACGACGGCAATTTTCCTAATTTTTTTTTTTAAAGAAATTATTCTTGGTTTGATGGTGGCTTTGGTTCTTTTCTTTCCTTTTAAATTTGGAGAAGGAATTTAATTTTACGCCTCGTTCGAAGAACGCAAAATGTCAACTACCTTTCCAGGACTCGTCCACGATGCGGAGGTATTTTGGGGGGAGCGCGGGTGTGTGTGAGTGTGTGTGTGTGTGTATGCTTATTGCATGTGTGTGTTCGAATGAGCCTCTGTGCGCGCGTGTGTATGGCTGGGTTTTCTTCTCTTTCTCTCGCGCACGCTTTCCTTTTTTTGTGTGTGTATGTATGTTAATCCACATTGGACCGTTACATTTAATTATAATCCGGCTTCAGAAAGAACTTGGGGAAGTAAAGGGCGAAAATTCGTTATGACATCTGTCGCTGGGAACAGGCAAGGGGGCAAAACCACCGCCGCATTGAAACGGCTGCCCGGACCAAAACAGACTGAGCGGCGCGAGAATGTGCTCTGAAATGTTGCCAACGCTGGAAAAAGTAGTCCAGGAGACAGCTGGGAACTTGGGAGCTCAGCGATCCACAACTCCCCTTCAGATTGTCGGAAGGGGAGCTTTGGGTATGGGCTTGTTTACGGGACGGGACGGAGATCTTTTTAACCAGAAAGGGTAAAAAGACGCGTCGAGAGCCTCGATGCGGAGCCGTGGAACCTGCGCTCCGAAGTGAGGGGCCTGGGGTCTTTAGCCGAGGAGTCAGGATCCGAAAAGGTGCCGCTTTGCGTCTGACACCGACGGGGAACGGAGCGGCTTTTGTGTGGGGCGATTTCGCCAAAGCAACTACGGCGAACACGGGGAAAGAGCGACTTTGGGGCCAGTCGGTGTTGATTCTCGCTTTCAGGCGCAGGTTTTACTCCCCTTCTCCACCCCCACCGCCCACCCCCCCCCAAAAAGCAACAACGCTCACACTTTGGTTTTATCTCCCTCCTTTAAACAAACAAGAAAGAAAGAAACCAAAGCAAAGGGTAGCTTAGAAGCTGCCCGGCACCAGCCCGAGGTGTAGGCGAGAGGGCCAAGCCTAAGAAAAGCGGGCTGGGGGCGGGGAGAGCGTTAGGGACAGGACGGGGTACTTCGGGCCGCCCCGCTTTTTTCCCCCATGCCCGGCCTGCCAATTCTGGGTTACCTTTTTCCACCCTTCTGCCTTTACAGATACGCCACGATGGATCAAACAGTTACCGTTTGATGCAGCTGGGATGCTTGGAGTCTGTGGCCAACTCCACCGTCGCCTACTCTTCCTCGTCTCCGCTCACTTACTCCGGCACCGGCACTGAGTTCGCCACCCCCTATTTCTCGGCCAACCACCAATACGCTCCCCTACACCACCAGTCCTTCCACTACGAGTTCCAACACAGCCACCCGGCCGTTAACCCCGACGCCTACTCCTTGAATTCGCTCCACCACTCGCAGCAATACTACCAGCAGATCCACCATGGAGAACCCACCGACTTCATCAATTTGCACAACGCCCGGGCGCTCAAATCCTCCTGCTTGGACGAGCAGAGGCGCGAACTGGGATGTTTAGACGCTTACCGCCGGCACGACCTCTCTCTTATGAGCCATGGCACCCAATATGGGATGCATCCAGATCAAAGGCTCCTGCCGGGACCAAGCCTCGGGCTGGCGGCCACGGGAGCGGACGATTTGCAGGTAAAATGGCATGCGCTTCCTGGGCCGTGCGGAATCGCCCCGATTCTTCTCCACTAACTCTCCTCGACGCCTCGCCTTTCCTGCCCTGCCCTGCCCAGACAGACTAGTCCTCCCTCGTCCGCAGCCCTCGCTCCTCCAGAGAACCCAGTGTAAGTGTCAGGCAGGGCAGCGTTTCCCAGAAAAGGGAAAGGGGGAAAAAAAAAATCGGCTTTCCTCCAGGGAACGTTAAACACAGGAAGGCGGATTTCCTACTGAGTCCCGAGATGAGGAAACCGCCAAAGATTACAGAATAAAACCAGAGGTGTAGCTAGAAGTAGCTGGGAAAGTCGTCCCGGGTGTGAGTATATCTGAACCCACGTCCAGTTCATTTCTTTTGCTTTTAATCTCCTTCCAGGCCTTTACGGCGAGGGGAATTTACTTCTATGGGCGCTTAGGTAAACAACAAAGACTTCTCTAAGTTTAGGCTTACCTCTCAGCTCTGCCTATCTCGAAGCACACGATTATTTTTCCTTACAGGAAAATATTTTTCCCGCCGTAAAATGTTATTTCGGTACGTACAGAGATGGGGGGAGGGAGGGAGAAAGGGAAAAGCAGGTTTCGTCAAAAGAATGATTTTCCCGGCTACCTCTGATAAAGTGAATTCTGGTTACCGCTCTTGACCACCGCGATCGTTTAATCTCCTAGTTTTCTTGTCACGGTTTCTTCCCTCAAACTATATAGGTTATAATATCTTTACATTTAAATTATTCCTTCTAAAAGTGTTTAAAAGTGGTTTTGTCTTTTCAGTGAAAAACAGAAAAGACTTTTTAAGCCAAAATTGAAAACCGACGGGTTAACTAAATGCTAACTGAACGAGAGCCTCCCACACGCCTCATACAACACGGTGGAATCTCCACAAGAATAAAATCCTCAGGGGCCATAAACTCCTTAAAACCTGACTTTCTGCACTGAAACTCACTCAATAATTTTCTACACGTCTGTTGCCCCCTTCCGACCCACCCACCCCCGTTCCGTTTTCAACAAGAGCTTCCCTTATGTTCCTCCTTCTCTCAAATCTGCCATTCACTGTTTAGCTTCACTAAGACCTATTTACTCCCCTTTTTTATAACCACGTCTGCTGCTGATTTTTTTAGCTGTACATTTTTTTTCTACGCCCAAGCACAAAGCCTTGTATCTTTTTTTTTTTCAAAAGAAGGGATTAGCCTCGTTTGCAAGGAAACCCACAATGCGTAAATCCTGTGCGAGAAAGCACCATAGTTTATCCAATTTTCGACTTAGTGCCATTCAACTGGTCACTTGTGCAATGTCATCCGACCAAACAACGTTCGCCCCCCCCCCTTGACCCTCCCTTTTCCCTCTCCAGGCAGGAAACAGCAGATTCGTTTTGAAGAGAATCATTTCCATTTTTTTAAAAAAAAAAATAAGATCAGTCTCCTCTCCTTTAAATAAGTATACTTCTCTCTCTTTCTCTCTTTCTCCCTTTCTTTCTCTCTATGTGTATGTATATGCATGCGCTCATTGGGTGTTTGACTGTGCAAGACTGTTAAAAAGATCAGTTCAACAAAACGTTTCTCTGATTCTTCCATTATACTTGCAGCCTGGCCAACTTTTTAATAGGGTATCCAAAAAAAATGCTGGTTTGTTTGGATCATGCCATCATGGCTACTTCCTTAGTTGCAAATCAGGAATAGAACTATACAGGACTCCTGTAACTTATTTATGCAGTTCTACCTTATTGATGCTTTGTTCATTTCATGTCAAGGTTTTATAGGAATAGATGATCAAATGTATGACCCAAAGTGAAAGGACCACTCTAGAAGAGTGTTACTCTCAAGCTTTTCAGCCTCTTTCTTTTTTTTTTCCATCTCCTCCCTCCTTTCTTTTCCACTTTCCTCATCAACATATGTCTCATTTCTAATGCAACAAATGTAAATATACTTTCCCCTGCTCAGAATGTTAAGTGAAAGTCTAATAGTTTGGAAGGCTGTTTAAGTCAGCCTAACAGATGCAAGGATTCTTGGAACCATAGTGGACATCTTTCAGTCCCCTAAAAAGATTTTCCATGGGCAACAAAAGAAACTGTCACACCTTTTCCCATCATTGCTTTAATTTATGCTCAGTTGCCCAGTTTTGTCCATATTGATTTCATAATCACTTTAAGGCAGAACATTTAAACTCAAAAGGGGCCTTGGAAAAGGAGGGGGCTTTAGGCCAGCATCGAGAGGGTGAAAAAAGAATGGGGTGAAGGGCCATAAAGATTGCTTTTGTAAAAGGGTTTTTTTTTTTCCAAGGGGCGGGGTATTACGATGATTATGTACCAACTCTTTCTCCACATGAACTTAATTCATCACAGACTGCTGTGTAGGTGAAACACCTTTAAAGAGTTATTCCATACTTAAAACCTCATTTGTTTGTGGAGGGAAGTGTGTGTGTTTGTTTAAATTTGTAGTACTGAAAAAGAATTGGAAGATGTAGCTGGACAGAGCGTATAAGAACACATCATGCACACACATAAGGAAAGGTTTTTTTAAAATAATAATAATAATAATTCAGAGTTCTCCCTTTCATCTTAAGACAGGCAGTAATGCTCACTTTATGTACTTCTGTGGCCAGTACCTAACAGGCCTTGGTCATTTTCCTATTCAGCTTAAACTAGAACTATATTGTTTAGTTAGAAGCATCCATTTTTATATGGGTACATCCCTCCAACTTAACTCCATCCTCAGATCTGTCCATTGTCTTTCTCTAATTTGATTCACTGGTAGCAATTTTGTGACACAGAGATGCTACATTTCCAGGGGCCGTGAATATTTTATATGCAGAAATAGGCAGAGTGTCACTTTCATTTTTATTGTTTCTTTCTTTGTTTTCCATGTGCCAAATATCCCTTTGGCAAGTTCTGTCTGTGTCCATGCTACTCGCTTCCTCTTTGTCTGCCTGCCAATCAACCAGTCCGTCAAAGAACTGTCATATTTGAGAACAGGGGGGGAAAAAAGAAGAAAAAATGAAGGGCTTATTTGTTTTGAGCACAAGCTGTGCTTTTCTAAGGTTTCTCCTTCCCATCTCACAATTCCAAAGGAGAGTTATTATATCCATTGCAAAGACTGCAGCTTCTACTAAAATCCCAACCATTTCAGCCTTGCAGCCATGCATTTTACCTGTGTGGATTTTTGAATCTGTTTTTCTCTTCTTTATTCAAGGGTTCGGTGGAGGCCCAGTGTGGACTAGTATTGAATGGACAAGGTGGGGTGATAAGGAGAGGTAAGCACTTTTAATATATATATATATATATACTCTTCCCCTCCCACTAAAAAAAGAAAAATCAAGTTGTTTGCCTATCACCTGAAACTTGGGGCAACCTTTGTGGGACAAGCCATGTGTCCAAAATTTAGTCTTAAAAAGCGTTTGGGGTTCTTGGCTGCCTTTTGTATTCCTGTAACACTCTCTCCCACTCCACTTCCCATCGGTGGAATCTTGTAAGGAACCTCAGCAGTCATACTGAGGGAAGAAGCAGGTTTAAGTGATCTGTGCTGCTTGGAGGGCTTTTGAATTCAGACATGGCCATATTGAAGTGGAAAGTTCAAGAATGAAAGACATGGTCTCTTTGTGACTTAATGGTGATGTTGCGTGAACCTTTTCTTGCCTGCTGACTACATTTCACTGTTTGGTAAGTGTCTTGTAGCCTTTCAGCCATGCTTCTGGTTGGAACAATTTGCACCAGAAAACAGAAAGCCAGAGGAGCAAACATGATGGCTGTTAGCAATTCGATCAATTCTGTTTAAAATCGATGGTGGTGTTTGCAATGAAAACACTGGCAGGTGCAGGAAAAGTGCAGCAACGGAGACCAGTTGGGGAGTTTTCATAGTCTAAATTCTATATTCTTATCATAATGATTTAAGTGTATAGAGATATATTTGTTTGAATGGGAGGTGTCAGTTTATGTTCCTATGTCACCATTATTTCAATAGGCACAAGAGTTACTTTGTCAGGATCAGAAGGAAAATACCAGGGGAGTACCTTATTCAACTTTATCATGATGTGAAATGTATGAATGAATAGACTAAACTGAAAGTAAATGATCAGAAATACGTATGTTGCTTTATCGTGACCTCCATTTGGCTTATGTATACAAATAAGTGAATTCCAGTTTTGCTTTTGTACTATGTATGTTATGCGTTCAGTTTAATGTTATGGTGGAAGAAATTAGTGGATTGAATTTTAATTTCTACGAAGAGTGGGCCACAATGAACAAGAGGAATATTGGTTTAATGTATAGATTTAGATCTATGAAATTATGATCATTCATAAAAATAATATGAACTATGTTATTCTAAAAGAAGCACAAGCTGAGGCTGGCAATTAAATCTCCTTTAAAACCGTGGAGCTGGTTCCAAAATCGCATTGATTGGGGAAAGACCATCGGGATAGCTTTTGGTGCTGAAATGGACAGCGCCTTGACTAGATATTCTCTGTCGAAGACCGGTTGACGGCTTTGGTAAATAAGCCTTCAAAGTCGGAGTTTTATGGGTCTCTCAGGTCTCTCCGCTTTAGTCCTTGGAACAGTGGGAATCTACAAGGCTTATTTCTAAGTATGTTATGGCTTGCATGTTTCATTTCCCTAACTGTAGGCTGATGGAACCATCCATTCTAAACCACAATCTCAATTGTAAATTCCTTCCTTCTTTCTTTTGATTTTTCCAAAGACTTCCAAAGACTTTTGATTCTTCTGACTCTTCTGCATCCAAGTTTTTTGTTTTTGTGTTTGGTGATCCACAAATAATTTTATTTGTACATCATGCTGTTCAACTACATGAACATTGAAAATCAATAGGAAAAGGGAGTGGCTTAAGAATAAAATACTTTTTCCAAGGGTTAGTTGCAGTTTACATGTGAAAGAAAGGGTCATTTATCTGGCATAAGCCACTTGAAATAATTAAAAACGACTTCGTCATTCTCAGTGAAATAACTATTTCCCACCACAGGAGGGAATTTTGAGTTTCTAGGAACTCAATATATCAGAGATAAACAAATGCTTTTGTCTTTGGAGCTAGATCATTACTGCCAAAAGAGAAAGAAGTTGTGTTGCCTTCAATTGAGGTGCTGCGCTTGTAGTGCTTGACTGCACTCTAATCTCCCATCTGAATGAGATTTTTCACGTTGAGTCCTTCGGATGCAATTTCTTTAAACTCTTTCCTGGTAATTACTGGAGCTACTGGTTGCAGGAAAGAAAAACTGTACTCCTTCTTTCTCTCTCTCCTCCCTCTTCCTTTTAAATGGTGTAACGAATGATAATGAAGAAATCCTGTCTGAAAATGGAACGCTCTTTCTTGACTAATCTTAAAAGTTCATGCTCTGGCTCTATGAGCCATCCATCTGCCTCGCTAAGGAAGACAGCTCTGTATGTTTTAAATGTGTGCTTAAAAAGCATAATAAATACTGTATACCTTTTTTAAAAACATGATAGAAATAATCATAACATTTAGACTGCTCGTGACATTTTCAGTATGGAATCATTCAGATTGTCTTCACTCTGGCCACTAATACCTTAAAGCATATAGATGGGGTGAGGGGGCACCTTATATTTTGAACTCTTTGTTAAAACTCTCAAAGGCAGGTTAGGATTATTTGAAAGAAGGAAGGTACTGTAGGCTTAGAAGGCATATGGTAGGAAAAAAAAGACAAAAAAGACAATGCTTTCACTTAGAAACCATCAAGAGGAAAAGAGAGGGAGAGAAACATCTTGTTTGGTTTAAGAAAAACAAGTAAATTGAATTCCCAATTTGAGGTGGGGGGGAGAGGAAAGAAGGAGACAAAGACTTGGCTTTAGAAACGAATAATTATTAAACAGATGGGGGAACTGACAAGAGTGAAGCATAAGCTGCTCATGCGAAATAAAATGGTGGGATATGATAGATAGAGTGGAGACGACTTTTCCCCTGGATTTATCTTGGCTCTGGGCTGCTGCACATAAGACTTTCCTGGGTTCTTGGAAACCCGTTTTCCGGGGGCCCCAGCACCGCCATCCCACCCAAGAAGTTGCCTCCTGCCTGTCTCATCCTCTGACTTGGCTGCTCCCGGTGGGCAATTCCTGGTGGGTTTTTTTATTTTTTATTTTTGGCATGGCCAGTTTGTTGCTTTCATGAGAGTCGGGACAGGAGGATGTTTTCTTTTTGAAGATTGCAATGGGGGAGGGGCGATAGGGACGGCAGGGCTTCAGCGTTGGCGAGCTAATTACCAGCCAGCGCCAACAGTAGCCAACTAGGTGGCCCAGCTCCCACCCCTATCACTTCCAGTTAATGACGTGCAGGATTTCGCCTGGAGCTCCGCTCCTTGCACCATCGCAACCAATTATCTTTACTTTACCTGCTGCGGGCCTATCGATAGCTTCTCTAGCCTCAGGCATCAAGCTTTGATATGGTAATGTTTCTGAGGACCCAAATTCTGCAGAGATCATATTAATGTTGTACATACAGATTGGCGCAGCTTTGCTTTGAAAGTTGAATATTCAGATCGGTTGTTTCAAAAGGAATCACTTGCAAAGATACGAATTTCCTATTTACAGTGGAGGGGTGAAAATATATATATATATATATATAGTATTCAGCTTTGTTCGGGTATTTTCCCACATCATTGTAGTTGTGCTTTTAAAGTTGTAGCAACTTTTCGGCAGAATCTCATCTGCCATCATCAGGCTTCTGTATAGTGTCCGCCTGATGATGGCAGATGAGATTCTGCCGAAAAGTGCTACAACTTTAAAAGCACAACTGCAATGATGAGGAAAATACCCGAACAAAGCTGAATACCATACAAAGCTGAATACCATACCGCGAAAACTTAAGAAAACATATATATATATATATATATATATATATATATATATATATATATATATATATATATATATATATATATATATGTGGATCTTTGGTTGTTCGGGTTTTCTCCCATAAGATTCAAAGTGTCTAGGCAACGTTTCGATGAAGTCTCATTCATCATCATCAGGCCTCTGACTTTGGCTCTTGCTTTTCAGAGTGATGTGAGGTTGCAACCTCACATCACTCTGAAAAGCAAGAGCCAAAGTCAGAGGCCTGATGATGATGAATGAGACTTCATCGAAACGTTGCCTAGACACTTGAATCTTACGCGGGAGAAACCCGAACAACCAAAGATCCACATACAAATACCTGAGAACCTCAGAAAACATATATATATATATATATATATATATATATATATATATATATATATATATATATATATATATATATATATATATATATATATATATATCTCCCCTTTCTCTTCTCTTCCCATTTTTTTAATCTTCTCATTATAAATATAAGTGTGTGTGCTCATGCACACACATGGTTATTTGTCTGTTTGTCTTCCTGTTTTCCCTAACCTTTTCCTTGGTTCTGTTTTAGTTCTTCTGTGGAGCCAGTCTAGGAATGGGCAACCAAATGCACCAAACTAGTAGTCTCTTAAAGAAAGAAAGAAAGAAAGAAAGAAAGAAAGAAAGAAAGAAAGAAAGAAAGAAAGAAAGAAAGAAAGAAAGAAAGAAAGAAAGAGGAGGGGAAGACAGGCCAATGGTGATACTTAGCCCTCCTGTGTCGTTTTATGGAATGGCAATCTCCCTCCCCCTCTCCTTCCCCAAAAAAGAAAGGGGGGGAACCCTACCTCTTGTTTCACTTTGTGATCGTCTATCTTTCCCTGCCCCAGGCTAATTTCAGCAGCTTAAATACTGCTATCGCCTCTGGGCCATAAAAGAGGGACCGGGGCTATCCACACTGCCTCTTTCCCGATTGCCGTTGGCAACGTGAAATACAAACTACTTTGAATCAAAACATTTTGGAGAAATTAATATGATCTGAACTCTTCCAGTTTTAAGAGATCTTGAGTTTGTCAAACCGCTTAGAGGTGACTGACATGAAAAAGCGGAGGTATTAAGGCAGAGCTAGGAGCATTGTCAGATCTTATTTGATTATAACTATCTTAAAAAAAAAAGAGGCGTAGAAAAGGGCTGCCCGCCAATCACCAAAAAAAAGCAGGCTACCCAATAAAGCTCCTCTTTTGGACAGCCCCTTCTCTCCTGCCTTTGATGCGTTTACTGAAGGCGCAGCCTATTCGGTTTTGATTGTATATCTTTGATCTGCAATTTTAATTCGAGGCACTTAATGATGAAAACTAAGCCTAATGGTTATTCGGGATGGGGGTGGAAGGTTGGAAGAGAGGGAGAGGAAAGGGAATTAAGGGAGTTTTTCAGCACGGGGTGGACTAAAGCTCAGGGGAGGGGTAATATCTCAGACCAAGCATTTTATCAAACTTTTTTTTTTTTTGCTTATGCGTTCATTCTGATAGGATATAGCGCGACCATGCATTGCATATGCCGCGTGGGGGTGGGGGGGAAGAACTCCGCTTCTCCTCCCGGCCGCCCCCACGAAGCCCGGGCGTGCAAGAAGAGAGGATTAAGAAAAGGACGCAAGGAAGGGGCAGAAATTCGTGGGTTTTCACCGAAACTTTCCAAAGAAATTTGGGCGCATTTTCCCCACCAAATCAGGGGCTGGAAAGAGGAGGACAGCCGATGGCGGAGCTGAAGTTCGAAGTGACCCCTAGCTTGGCCTGTTTTCTCGAAAGGCTGTGCCTGGTTCCTCGCGAGTAAGGCGGGGAGGGTCAATTCGCGCAGGTACACCAAGGCGCCGCCTGCCGCCCTCTATTCAGACTCCTTTTACTCTCAAGACCCTACCTACAATCTGTGTGGGCCGGCCTTTTAATGCCCGCTTTACTGAACGGTTTTGTAAGGAATGGTCTGTCTCTCTGCCTGCCTGCCTGCCTGCCTATCTACCTACCTTCCTACTTACCTGCCTACCTGCCTACCTATCCATCTATCTCCCCTCCTCCCTCCCTGTTGTTGGGTTGCGCGCTTTCTCTTCTTCTCCCGTCCGCGACCCCGTCTTTCCGTTTCCTCGCCTTCCAGTTTAGCGCCACGCTCAGCCGTCAATCTAAAAGCCACGCGGGAAACAGCGCCGGTGCCCTGGCTGGACTTCCAACTGAGAAAGCCTGCGTCACCTTTAACGGCGAGGGCCCGGAGCTCTTTCCCCTCTCGCCGTAGGATCCAGGGAGCAAGGAGGATCGCCGCCCAGCTCTTGCTTGCGCTGCCAGGAAGGTTTAGTTACGACTCGGCGGAGGCCAGGAGGAAACAAGGACCCTGCCCCACTAGTTCCACGCTTTAAACTGTAGCCTTTGTGCCTGCCATCCCGATTCCCTCCTCCTCTTTTCAGCTCTTGGCTACCCGCATCTTGATAATCCCATAATAATACAGTAATTGCCCTTACTGTATTGTCCTTAACGCGGCGGCCTCTTTTTCAAGAAGCTATTAATCTGCGTCCCATGTGGGCGGGGGGGAGCTTAATGCTCTAGGTTAATTAATAGCTCCAGACGAGCAGGTTTCAAATGGACTCACACAACAAGGCAGGCAGAAAAAGAGGGGCGTACGGGGAACTGACCGGCTGTTCGTGGGGGTGGGTGGGTGGGAGGACGGGTAAGACGAGGAATGGAGGACGACCTTTGCGAAGGGAGCGGGTGGCCGGCTACGATGCCGCTGCTGGAAGTTTCCGAGGTGGTTGGGCTGGCAGGTCAGGCCAGGTTGGTGAGTCACGTGGGCCTTCTGAGTAGACGCGGCTGATTCATTGGATCTCTTCTTGGTATGTAGCATTTCCAGAGAGGCCTTTTCACTTTTGAGCCCAAGGGTCTAGGGCTTTTCCGCTCTAAATCCCCTTATGCAGGCAAGTCCGTCGTTGGAGGGTTGCAACCTGAAGCGAACCCAACGCCTATCAGAATTCTAGCGCTTGGATAAATGACTTTCCGAACAAATAGACCCTACTTCATTCACATTTAGTGTGAGCTGGTCGGGGAGAAAGCATTCTGTATATTGTGTGTCTGTATGGTTATAGATTCATATATAGTATGTGTATATAGCTAAGAATGGAAAATAAACCAGATGCTTGTTATCTACAATATATTCTCTTGTATGGGAGGAATTCAGAGGAAATGTCCAGATAAATTTCTGCTAAAATTAGTAAAATAAAATAAGGCGGGGGGGACACACTCAGGGAGTTCACCATGCTCTCTACTTCCACCCCCCCTCCAAAGTACAGGAAACTCTAATTTCTAAGAGTGCTTGATTTCCATAGGATTGAACCTTCTCTAAATATTGCCCAATAAAATCTTAGAAGTCAATAGAATTTAATTAATGGCAAGGCTGCATTTAAAATGGAGGGTTACAAACTTTATCAAGAGGCAAGTTACGAAGGAATTGATTACACATTCAACCTAATTTGATGCAGGTAGGATTCACTTTGAAACAAAAAAGACGCCACATTAGGATTCAACATTAAGGTTGAAATCTATGCACTGTTATTCTGATCCACGGTGCAACTGGGGTGGATGAGATCAGGTCATATTAGGTAGCAGCAAATACCTGCATGTATAAATGTCTATATCCAACCTAGAGAGGCATGCTTCCAAAATTCTCATCTGTTTTTGTTTTCCTTCAAATGTAAAAGTTTGGAATGAGATGGACTACTGCTTTGTATTTGAGAAAAAACTTTTGCTTATTCCAAAAAGTATTCCACAATTTTTAACAGGTTCCAAGTCCTTCAGGTCCCACATATCTTGGTATGCATTTCATTCCACGTGTGCATATTGATGAAGCACGGCAAGAAATAATATTCATGGCATTCAACTATGTATGATGTGTACCAGCAGGTCACAGCATAAAAAGAACCTCTGTGCCATCACCAAAAGATCATATCAAGGCTGTTCCAGACAGTATTTCATTTCTGTTTGCCAGTATATAGCTGGAAGGGATCTATGATATTACACCCCACAGGCTAAGTCCATTTAAGGTGATCTCTACTTTTAAAAAAAAAGGAATAGGAATATCACAGGCAGAGAAAGAGTCAGAAGGAAACAATTTTTTAACTGATCAGAGCATTGAGTTCTTCCTTATAAAGTAAAATCAAGAGGTCAATCCTTTTTATTTAGAATAGAGTTGAGGATTTGTGACCTTCCAGACATAGTTGAATTTGACATTGTTGAATGTTGAGTTCCCACTATCTTGCAGTATTGCCACAGTTGATTGAGACTGTTGGGAGGAGAGTTCATCCACTCCTCCTCACCCACCCACCCCAAAGAATGATCTCAGTCTTTATTGAACTGTTTTGTTATTACTCTAATAACCACAATGCCCTTTTTTCCTTCTGCTGTCTCTCTCTGTCCCCTGGATCAAAGGGAGACAACAAAGTGAGAGCAAACATATTTTGCCCCTGCAAATCCTGATAGCTGTGATAAAAGTTTGAAATAAAGATCGGAAGCATCTTTCTGAGCCACACAGGATGCATCTTTGTGCCTGATCAAGGTGATCTGGCATTGAATGGCCTCTTTCCCATATCTTGGCGGAGGAGGAGGAGGAGGAGGAGGAGGAGGAGGAGGAGGAGGAGGAGGAGGAGGAGGAGAAGGAGGAGGAGGAGGAGGAGGAGAAGAAGAAGAAGAAGAAGAAGAAGAAGAAGAAGAAGAAGAAGAAGAAGAAGAAGAAGAAGAAGAAGAAGAAGAAGAAGAAGAAGAAGAAGAAGAAGAAGAAGAAGAAGAAGAAGAAGAAGAAGAAGAAGAAGAAGAAGAAGAAGAAGAAGAAGAAGAAGAAGAAGAAGAAGAAGAAGAAGAAGAAGAAGAAGAAGAAGAAGAAGCAGCAGCAGCCTTTGCTGATGCTAGAGAAAATTTCAAGGGCCAGCTAGGCTTGGGCAGAAAGTAATGCATCCACTGAATTAAGTTTCATACTTAATTATCATTTCAGTTAATTATTATATCAGTTTCATACTTAATTATCTATTTCTGGGCATCCTTATTGGCAGAAAAAAAGTCTGGCACAAACAATGGTGGATGTAGAAAGCAACAATGTCACTTGTAGAGATTTCTGCCACAATCTTTTCACTCATTCATCCTTTTTATTGTTTGTAATGCTGTGCGCCAAAAACATAAACTGAAAAAAAAACCCAATTCTTAAAAGAAGTGATTGAGGACTATTGCCAAACAAATAACAATAAATTTGCAGTCTTAATATCACATTTTAATTCACCCAATTGATTCATTATAGAATATTTTAAAAGACTTTTCTAATTCCTTAAAATGTATTGCCTTCCTAAATATACTTTCCTTTGGAGTAACTTTAATTATAGTAATTTATTTCAAGAATTCCTTAACGATGTTTATTAGACATGTATGGCTGCCCCGGTTTGTACTCTTAAATGGGTGTCCTTACAAATCTTTTAACTAAAAGAAATAAAACAACTGTAAGCACTAGGTGATGCTATATAATTTAACTTCTATTCATCATTTAAGCTAATGTGAATGTGTGTCTTAGAGTCAGCTTGATCCCCAAAAGTGCTTGGACAAATCTGTGCAGTTTTCTTAGGAATGGTTTGCCATTGCTTCCTTCTTAGGGATGAAAGAGAGGATCTGATCCAAGGTCACCCAGTTGGTTTTGTGCCTTAGGTGGGATTACAACTCAGGGGCTCCTGGTTTCTAGCCTGGTGTCTTAAGCACTACATCAAAAGGACTCTTTCTTTTAAATTAGTGCATTAGCAAAAGTAGCATCTGACTTTGTTTGCATGAAGAAATTATCTTTCTCTTTACTTCTCCTCTCTACATATCTACCAACTGGATGTAGAGGAGAAAGTAACTCTTGATAACAGAGGACTGGATGGGACAGAGGTGGGACACTGCCTTTCCATCTTTGGTAACAAAAGCAGCTCCCAGCAGGGATCAATTCCATCTTATGGAAGGGTGAGCTGCTCCATTGGGCAGGAGATGATGGAAAATGGTTGCTTCTGTCACATTAGTTGCTTAGAAGCTTCCTGCTTAATTCAGACACCTGAGAGCAAACATAATGGACTTCTGATGAAAACGTGTGAAAGGGCAGAAGCGTTAGGCAATGCAGGAGGTTGTTGTTGGCTATTAGGCATGCGTGGTGGAGATGCTGTGTGAACCCAGTCACAGCTGGTGGAGGAATCTGAAGCTGAGCCTACTGCACAAACCTGATTTGAAAGTGCTCCACAGGGTGGACTGCAGCATTTGGAAAGGATAAATCAGACGTCATTAAGGGCAACTTGACAAAAGTCCTGGAATTCTAAGAAACTCAAGAAACTCAAATTCTTGTTTCTTCTTTCATTCTCCTCTCTAGACTCAAGGCAAGGCCAAGAAATGAAAGTGATGAAGCTGCCTAATGGAGTGAGCATATCAAAACTGGGATAAGAAACCCCTTTGTGAATCAGGGAGGTAGGGAGGAAAACAATTAAAAAGCAGTAAAAAAAGATCCCCATAGAAAATATCTTTATAGAAAAGTCTGCATGCTTTTAAAATAAGGCCACTGTATATATTAGCATTATTAAGAAACAATCATTTACTGTATCTCAAAACACTGTAAGAAATAACTGGAATTGTAATTTAGAGAACCATAATGTCCCATTCCTTTTTCCATTTCCTTCCCTCCAACACTTCACAATTTTTCTTGGGAATGTAGGGCTACAACATTTGATTAAATATGAGTAAATTTTATTTTATTTTTGTCTTCCTCCACTGCTTTTTTTTTTTAGCATATTCTAGTTTGATTAAGGTTTCTAGCGGATTCAAAAATATTATTTTAGTCAGTTATAATAAAGAATTGAATGAACTGGAACCCATATTAATTAGAAACATCATTTGGAATTTAGAAAATGTGTTTCAGTTGAGCTTGGCTATTTAAGAATAGGGAATGAAATTAAAAAATGTATTGCAACATAGTAAGCAAAAGCAGATGCACTGACCATTAGGGAAAAATCCAAAATATTTTAGTAGACAAACAGAAAATTTAGAAAATAGCTATAACCTTTTGAATTTCCAAATGGTATTGATTACAATTAATTGTCTTTGTCACAATTAAAATCCAGGAGACCAAGAGCTTGGGGAAAAGTTTATGATGACAATTACTCCATAAGATGGAAGGCACAACTGAATGTTTCTTTCTTTCTTTCTTTCTTTCTTTCTTTCTTTCTTTCTTTCTTTCTTTCTTTCTTTCTTTCTTTCTTTCTTTCTTTCTTTCTTTCTTTCTTTCTTTCTTTCCAGTTTCTTCCTTGTATGTCTATTTCTTATTTTCTATTTTTTGTTCCGATTTATTTTGTATATTGTGTTATGTTGAAATTTATAATAAAAAAATAAAAAATGCCAAAAGGAAAAATGTGTAGAAAAAAAAAAATCTATGGCTGAAGTTCAAGCCATGAGTCAGTTTTGCAAAATGTGCTTATCAGGTGCAAAAGTACCATTAGGGTCATCAAAGAGGGGGTTTTTTGTATGTTATATCATAAATTAATAAAATAAAATTAATAAAAAAGTCAAAGTTTTTTAGGAATAAAGAACAAACAAATAATTGATTTTCCCATTTTTGAATATTTTTTAAAATCATATTTTATTTGGGTGACCTATTAAATCCCCATTAATAGCTGAAAATTATTCAGCTCGGTATCCATTATAGCAACTGCTACTTTAAGATGTGGAACTGAATACATTTAAAGAAAATACTAGAGCTGAAGTAGAGTTTTTTGGCAGACAGCTGGAGCTAGTAAGATTATGAAGTAAGTTTTCCACTCATTGTCAGTTGTTGCAAATCAATTGGGCATTGCTGTAGTATTTCAAAATTTGCATACAATTTGCTCACTCTGCTTAGTCAGACAGGGAAATGGGACAAAAAAAGTGACATATCCACTTGGGGCAATTGTGTTTTTGCTGTTAAGGGGGAAAGGGTATGTGTGGAAGACAGGGAACTGGTGCACTGTCAATTTTGCCAGGCTAGAATTACACTTGGAAGCATCTCTGCTCGTAACTGCAAAAGAAGCCAATGCCAACATCTTCTATATCTTGACATGGAACACATGGTAGTCAAATAAAAAATCTCTGATTAAGGAAAATAAAAAAAGAGAAACTTGAGAACTGGGACTGTTACCACCATGTATGGAGGGAAGCAGCCATATTCTGAAAGCCATTATGGTGGGCGTGCTCAAGAACTGCTTGTTTTTACTTCCAGAGGCACCGACCCCCCCTTCATTCAATGGCTGAGCTCTTCGGCTGATACTCTGCTTGCTGAGTAACAACTGCATGGTACCAGCAATCATAAAGGTTGCTTAGAACTTCAGATCCCAGTTTACCAACTTAACTGGTGAATTGCCTAAACGGAGAAGAATTTCCTTTTATTTCAAGCTGGGTCTTTGTTCTTGCTGGCTGAGATCCAAGGAAACGCACAGCTGGTTCTTCATGCCCAAGGCAGATTTGGCCTTGAGCTTCTCAAATAGTAGCAGTAGTGGACATTCCATAAGGGAACTGCCTTTAGAAGCTGGGGGAGGGCTTTCAAAAGAAGTTTGTATCCTACAGCTGGGGGCTGGGGCAAGAATATGTGAGAGAGAAAGAGAGAAATGCAGAATAGGTCATGTGAGAGGATGGTCCAAAATACGGTCCATAAGCCCACTAAATTCTGGAAGTGTACCCAGGACAAGAGTCTTCAAACTTGGCAAGTTTAAGACTTGTGGACTTCGACTCCCAGAATTCCTGAACTAACATGAGTGGAGGAGGAATTCTGGGAATTGAAATCCACAAGTCTTAAAGCTGTCAAGTTTGAAGACCTCTGACCTAGTACATTTTGGGGGGTTTCAGTCTTCTATTTTCTTTTTAATCTTCACTACTTGCTACCATTTCAAATGATACTGCGTTATGCGGCAGTTGTGTTTTAAAATTTTGCCATAGTGCTTCGCGCAATTGGTTGCGTTTTATCAAATGATGAAGTTTTCAATGAAAAAGGCTGGAACAAAGTGAGGTTAATAAATGGTACAATTATGTATTCAGGATACCTTGTTTGTAGAAATAAGGCCAGATTATAGCAAAGAAATATTAATATTTAATTGATTCATTTCTACCTTGTCTGTGAAATCTGACTTAATTTGTCTTTGACATTACAATATAAAGAACCACACTGCAGGTAATATTCTACTTGCATGCAAGTATGCAAATCAACTGTTTTGTGAACTATATTGTGCCTTCAACTAAGTTCATGAAATACTTTTTGACTGAATGAAATCCAGTAAGTAGGCTAATGTCAGCATGTGCACAGTATAACCCTTAAATATTTATTTATTTATTTTGTTTATTTATTAAATGTATATGCCATGCATCTCACTGTCAAGCAAGTCTGCTTTTCTCTGAAATGCCAATTTCTATTGCAGATGAATCAAACACACATTGGTGAGAGATGGTTGTTGCATTTACACTGTTTTAAAGTCATTGGAATGCTATGTTTTACTAACTTGTTGGTTTTACTGGTTTTACCTGTTTCACATTCAACCAACTTAATCTGGAACCAGCATTTGTATCCCTTTGTAAATTTTTACATTTATTAAGAAAATTGGATTTCAGAAATCATTGTTTTTATTTATCACATAATGCAAGAGGTGTTGCATTTTAGGAAATATCTTTTTGATCATTCCGTATGTTTGTTTATGTGTCTCTTCAAAGTATATAAGAAGTTTTCTTATGCTGCTTCTCATTATAGAAATTCCTGAAACATTTACAATGACCATGAAGTGATCCTAGAGTAAAACAAGGTAGAAGTAAGTAAAAACTACATAGCTATAGACTAAACAAAGTTAAAAACAATCGCTTAAGTGGAAATGATAGGGGAAATTAGGTTGGGGAAGGCCAATGTCAAAAGAAGGATTTTTCAGGTGAAATTTATCAAATTTGTCCTTCTGGAAGGACATTCCTAAATAAAAAGAAGTTCCATCTCTGTATCATATCATAACACAGAGAACAGCATCCTTTCCCCTAAAAAAGACTATATGTGATTGGGAGTCTGTTCTTTAAGGTCCTTCACACTCACTATTATATCTGTT
The DNA here is from genome assembly GCF_049901715.1 of Pseudonaja textilis. Classification (NCBI taxonomy): domain Eukaryota; kingdom Metazoa; phylum Chordata; class Lepidosauria; order Squamata; family Elapidae; genus Pseudonaja; species Pseudonaja textilis. The sequence goes on from NC_141990.1 coordinate 155,087,988, forward strand.
AGAGATTGCAATGCTATCATTGTGATAAAGTAAGCTAGATGAGACCTATATACTAAGGACCAGGGAAGTCCTCTCAGGTATGGCCATTGTTTGGTCTCAAATAATATCCATGCAATTTTTCAGTGGAAACTCTGAAACAAACCATTAAAATAGCTTCACCCAGCATGGCCAAAAGCATGAGGTATGTTGGGATTTGTGGTTTAGCAACTTCTGGAGGTCACCATCCAAAAACAATTAGAAATTGCTATCTTCCAGAAGTTAAAATATGTCAATAAATCAGTGAAAATGCTCAGTATAAAATAATAAAAATAATTTTAAAAGGCAGAAGCCGTCTATCAGTGCAATATCTTCACTGCCAGTTCTAAGGCTGTTGGTTCTAAAGTATGCCTGGAAACTGTTGAGCAGAATTCTGATTAACAGCGTATGAGAGTCTGCGAGCACAGCAGAGCGGAGTTTACAAAGCAGATTTTTGCTCTCCACTAAGTTACCTCAACTTGTGAATGTAATTGGGTTGTGAATTATGGTCGTAAATTGTTGGGGTCAGTAAGTGAATCAACATGTGATCAGACTCAATTTTATGACATTTTTGTGGTGGTTAGGTAACTGCCACAGTCATTAATCAAATCCATTTTATCCAATGGATGGTTGTTGTTGTTTTTAACTAGAAACCAGAAGTAAATGCCAGAAACCAACAAAAATAAAAAATCATGGTCACATGACTGTGGGATGCTTCAAATGGCTGTAAAGATGACCCAGAGGTCAAGCATCCAAAATACGATCATGTGACTCTGGCAGTATGACTGTCATAACTTCAAAATTGGATCATAAGTGGGTTTTCGGGAGTCTGTCATAACTAAGTGAAGAACTACCTGTATTGAAAATGTATGAATGAGAGAAAATTTAGTTTAGGTTGTTTTACGTGAAGTGTGGGAAATAAATAATATCTTACTCTTTCCTTATATTTCTGAAGTATATATTAACAGAACAGATGGACTGAAACAGCCAGATGACTCTGGTGGGGAAGGAGACTGATAACAGAAACTGGATTTTTGCCTTTTTCCTGATATATAAAAAAGACATGTATATGGGTACAATAAAGGACATTGTACATATTAAAAAGTGCTAATATCAGCAGTATAAGCAGATGGGCTTAGAACATTTTTACAGGCATCAGGTCAGACCATAAGCTCAGCTACAAAGGTCATAGAATAATTTACATTGTTTTCTTTATTCCTGTGGAACAGTCCCCAACTGACATTGTTTAGTTTGGACGGTTTTGCATTCTTTGGGCCAGAAGTCAGTAATCACTAGAGTTTTTATGCCATGTATCTCCAAACACCTTGGTTCCTTTATTTAAAGTGAGCATCTTCCCACAATGAAAGTGAATAGCTTGAATTATAAAATATTCCATTTGAATATGGAGTTGAGTTGAAGGTTGGTTGCCATATGTAAAAAGAGCAGTATGCAATGGAAATGGAGCATTTATAAGAATGAGTGGAATCTTATGAAGCAGGGAGGGTGCTAAGAAAGTACTATACCTCTTTGGTTGTTGAATCTATTCATGAATAAAGCATAAGGAATTTTTGCAGTGATATTAGAAGTACGTTGTTTTGAGATATGAAGGTACACGTCACTTTGCATGGAGACGATCCTTTTGCAGAAAATGTTAGTTAGGCAGTATGAGGTAATGAGTTGTATGGATCTGGAAAGTAATATATCGACACCCAACATAGTTGTGTTGACAGAGCGAAAAGAGTGAACATTTGAAAGATATTCAAAAAACTGGGAGGAAAATAGATGAAATAACTAAAGTCATATTTCTTGATAAAATGTTTATTGGAAGGATGGAGAAATTTGAAGACATGACTATGTTGATAGGCAGGCAGTAGATAGCATATGGCCTATTGCGAGGAATGAATGTTTGTCAAGAGAAGCAAAATGATTGTTTGTATAATTGTGCTTCCGCTCACTTTTGCTATATAACCTGGAGAACTGGACATAAATAAATGTAAATTGAGGGCAGTGGGAATGAGTTGCTTAAGTATGAATGAGGCAAAAAGAAGAGATAGGTTGAGAAATGGATGTGCGCGAAGGAATGTGGTCCAGATAAAATAAACAAATAAACAAAACTATGACTCAATCGTATCGTGAAAATGAATGAGGATTGTACCACAAACTAATAATGAAGGAAGAGTGAATTTATTTATTCAATTTGTATAGTTGCCCCCTCAACCAATGGTGGTGAATTAAATATAAACCAAGTATAAAAACAATTATAACAATAATGAATTAAAATAAATAGCAGCTAAGAAAACATCGTACTCCATAATTACTAATACAATGAAAAACGTGCACATACTCAGGGTCTCAGGCTCAGTCACAAAGCCAGATCTTTAGGGCCTCGTGAAAGGCCTGTAGGGTTCTGATCCCAGTTAATGGGACGCAAGGAATCCCCATCCCGATGGATTGGATTGGACAAGAAGGAACCACTGGGGAAAGACAGTCCCTCAAATAACCCAGTTCCAACCCAAGAAGGGCTTTAAAGGGGACAAATTATACCTTGAATTGCACTGGAAGCACACCAAAAAACATTGTAGGTGCCTCATGTGCTGAATATTCAGTGTTGTTTTTTATTTGTGCTGCTGCATTCTGCACCAGTTGAATTGTCAAGAGGGAGGGAAGACTGGGAAAGCCAAGAAGGGGTTTAAGAAAAGAGAGACAAGAAGATGAGCAAACAAAAGACACTGTATGAATTGATTTGTTGAGTACAAGGATGGCTTACAGGAATAGAAAGCTATGGAGAGCTATGGTTATATATGCAGAGGTATGATATGGAGTGGCACTGGTTAGATTGGATTTAGGTAAATTTTATTGTCTCTTCTCTTTAGCCTTTAACTTCTTTATCTTATTACTTGGAACTCTTTTTCTCTGCTTTGCATAATATTGCTTATTCCAAAAGGGAATAGCATTATGAATTTATACGAAGCAGTTCAGTATCACTTCCTATTAAAAGAAATCTCAAATCAGCCTACAACAATTAAAACATTAGGTTAAAGGAGTTGAAATACATATTAAAAATTTCTAAAGGACACAAAAAATAAAGGAAATACATAAGGTGAATGATATATAACAAGGCCATTCTGCATATGATGTCCCAAATGTGGAACTTTTTCTGTGAAGAAATACATAAGTTATTGTTTCATTGATATGGTGCTGAACCAATCAATGATTCAGTTTTCATGATTAGTTAAAAACTATGATAGCAAATGTGGTTTTACTGGTGCTCATTTTATTATTTTTTTTACTTCATGCTATTTTTAGTTTTTAATTTGTTTTGTCACCTTTTTAATAGAGGATGGGTTGCCAAACAAAGTGAACAAATGAAATAATAATGTAATTGCTTCTCTTCTTTTAAATCAGTGATGTCATGGGAAGAGAGGAAAGAGCCATCAAATGTGCATTTCTGTGATCTTTCTCACCATATTGGAATTTTAGTATGTAACTATTATTTACAGCCAAGAACTGGAGCAAATATCTGAAGTCAATGACAATGAATTGTATTTCTTTATTTACTAGATTTATACCCATCACAATAAAAAAGATTCTTAGCCACATATAATACATCAAAATAAAATAAAAAAGATAAAATTGATCCGACCAAACATCACACACTTCCAAACCGATAAAAAAGTGGAGTCAGTTCATATCTCAAAGATTTCTTGAAATAACTCAGTTTACAAAAACTTTCAGAATGCCAACAACACTGATTGAATTTTTAAAAGGAGGCTATTCCTGATTGCAGAAGCATGATAGATAGAGATGGCATAAATAAAGATGCACCTTTCAGTCATTCTTGACTCCTGGCAACTTCCTGTACCGGATTTTTAGAAATGGTTTGCTTTTGCCTTCCTCCTAGGGCTGAAAGAGAGAAATTGGCTCAAGCTCACGCAGCTGGCTAAGGTAGAACTGGGATGGATAGTTGGATTGGGGTACTGATTGTTTTTAACCTAAGGAGCCATGGATTTGTGTGCCACATCCTTTAAATAGGCATATGGAAATTTACGTCCCTGGTTTATGGATCCATAGAGGAAGTAAGGGGGAAGCAAATAACAGTGCCACCAGACTTGAAATTTTAGACCTAAAAAACCTAGAACTATGCCGCCTTCTGTCTGATCTAAGTATAGTACATAAAATTATATATTGCAATGTCCTACCTGTCAATGAATACTTTAGCTTCAACCATAACAATACAAGAGCACACAATAGATACAAACTCAAGGTAAACCGCAACCAAACTTGATTGCAGGAAATATGACATCAGCAACAGAGTGGTCAATGTCTGGAATACTCTACCTGACTCTGTGGTTTCTTCCCCAACCCCCAAAAACTTTAACCTTAGATTGTCTACTATTGACCTCACCCCATTCCTAAGAGGTCTGTAGGGGGCGTACTTAAGTGCACCAACGTGCCTACCGTCCCTGTCCTATTGTCTCTTTTTATTTTTTTTATATGTATTCATTTCATGTATTCATAACTATGTTTATACTTATACCTGTTATCTTATAATCGCTTGACAAAATAAAATAAATAAATAAATTAAAGGGTAGTGACAGCATCCCATAGTTCAGGGGGTTGCACCAGACAACTGGAAACAAAAATTGTAATGGAAGCATTTGGATTATGGCATCATTGTGCATATGACATTATGTGGGCTGAATTGCAATTTATTGTGGATATTGCAGTGTGCTAGGCATCTCTTCCCACCCGCATTTCTCCCTTCTTCTGCGACCAGCAGTTACTTTAAATGGAAGCACACGTGTGTGGTTTTCCTTTGTAGGGACTCACTGTAAAAAAATAATAATAAAGATTTCCCACCACAAATTTAAATTGTATCTCTATTTATGAATTATGAATTACTTTTGTTCTTTAAAAATATCTCAATTGTTCTGCTTATTGAGATGAGCTTTTGAAAGTGCTGCAACTGACAAAGATTTCATCTGAGAAGCTCTTGGCCTGAACCTCTTACAATCTACTTTAATCTACATTTCAGGTGGTACCTGTGTCGTTAATCCCACAGATCTTTTTTGTTCAGTTCCTGGTCGCTTATCATTACTCAGCTCCACTTCCAAATACAAAGTGACCATTGCAGAGGTGAAAAGACGATTGTCTCCACCAGAATGTCTCAATGCCTCTCTTTTGGGAGGGATTTTGAGAAGGTAAGAAACAAAAAGCAAAATGCATGAGGGCAAATGAAGATCTGTTACATTAGACGAGGGAAGAGCATCCATATCCTTGCTTATTGTTTCATTTTAATTATTCTTGTAGAAGAAAAGTTGTTAAGTTGCAAACTGAAAACATGCAGCTCTTAAGCAGAGATTGGGGATATTTGTAAATAACCAAATAATGGAAAACAAATGTGAGCAAAGTTAAAGAGAAGATTGTCTTCACCTTCCTCCACATTCCTTTCCTAATAGAGCAAAGTCCAAAAACGGAGGGAGGTGTCTAAGAGAGAAATTGGATAGACTGGGCCTCAATCTTCCTGCCGGAAGGAGAAAAGCAGCCAACGTCACCCTCTTGACGTCCTTGGTGGAAGGTAAGATTTGTTTTTCCTGTGATGTTAGACTTTTTGGTGTCTGCTCCTGGGCTACACTTACATTTTTGAGTACTCTGGAACAAACGAGAAGACTCTTAAAAATCATTAGACAAAGACTGCAAAACCAGGAATTTAATATAAGTGGCATGATTTCTGAAGATTCCTATGCAAATTCACTTCTAAATTTTTATGTCAGGTGGGGAAATAATTTGAGAGAGAGTCATGCTAATGTTTATTTGTAAAACTTTAGCAGGATGTACTCAATTACAAAAATTTATGGACAAAATAGTTCTTGTGGCACATGAATGTATTTTTGTTGACACATGTCTACGTTTATGGTATCAAGCAATATGTAGGAATAAATCAATGGTCAGCCTCCAAAATAGGTCTTAGAACACACGTATAATTAACACTCAGATTATGTTTTAGCAGTTTAAAGAATATTATCCACTTTTATTAGTGGAATTATCGGTTAACCTACATATGAGAGAGACTGTTTAGGCACCAATGTGTTGCTCTTATAAGAGCAATTGAGGAATAAAAATTCAAGGATGATGTTTTGTCCTAGCAATATGGCTAGATTTTGTTTCAGTAAGGTAGCATGCATTTTTTTTCAGTCCCTCACCACAGCCTCAGTTGGGTGAAATGGTAAAAAAAAAAGAAAAACAAAGTGTTTGTAAGCTAGAAATAATGTATAGCACTTTTGCAGCTTTAGTTTTGCAGGAGGATGGGTAGAGAGTAGAGAAGGGTGCCTTGTGTTTCTCTATCATTGTCTATGTTTTCCTCATAGAAGACAGGAGGATATGAAATACATCCATGGCTTAGGAGAGTATTTTAACATTTCAGTCTTCTCCACAAATCAGATTGTGGCTGATATGGGCTCTTAGGGTTTGATAAAAAAAAAAATCAGTGCACAACTCCAGAATATTTGTAGGCAACAAAAGTCTTTTAGTCTCACTCGAAAAACTTAACTAACTGTACTAGGATTCCATTTTGAATTCCTCCTCCCTTCCTCTCAAGTCTTGATAAGATGCCATTTGCATTTTATACTACAAAGCAAGATCATTTGTCAGGTTATTAGCTGGCTTTTCTTGGGATGATAAAATAGTTTTATTATCCCCTTTTATCCTTTACTTTTATCCATCTGAACAGATTAGATCATACATTGCCATTGTCATCCTCCATAGAACTCTAGCTTTTTCTCCACATCAACAATCTTCAGCAAACTTCTTCAGATTTTCCTTGGTTTAACAAATCTTTAGCACATTGTTTTTATAACTTTAACTATAAATCAATAGCTAATTTCATCTGGGTTGCCAGCCACTACTTCCATTCCAGCACAAAGTGATATGGTGACTACAGGCAAGTATGATGAGCCAGAAAACAGCCATAGTAGCTAGAGGTACATCCTATGAGTGCCTCCTGAGGAAGATTTGCTTGCCTTACAGAAATCATGGCTTGCCTTCAGAAATTGTGGGCGTTCCACCACTGGAGGATTTTAAGAATAGACTGGACAGTCACTTGTCCGAGACGGTATAGATTCTCCTGCTTGAGCAGGGGGCTGGACTAGATAACCTCCGAAGTCCCTTCCAGCTTTTTTCCATTCTATTCTATTTATTATTCTGAAGTCTTCTCAATGGTTCATTTGTTGTTCTGTTATAGATGGCAATCTCTAGGTCAGTTTCCTATCCAGGCAGGAAATGAGTAATGTGGTGCTGTTTTCCTGAACAATGCAACAGAACAAATTTGTATGATTACAGTGTCAAATACCAGTTTGCCACTCCTCAGTTAAGAGTATTTCATTCTTTCTAACCAAAGTTGAAGTTTGTGAACTGTGATTGCTGTGAATTTTTGATCCCACTTACCCCTTTTCCCTTGCTAAGAACTTTTTCAAAGATAAAAGGTTCAATATACCTCATTTTAAAATTATTGCATAAACACTGTTCTCACCCTCACATCAGAAACATCAATGCACAGAACAAAAGAAAGGTTCCTCTTAACACAGGATGCCTACACAAAGCACTCTTTAAATCTTGAAATGCCTGTTTACACTTGGGAGTTTCGTGAACTTTATTGAGCTGCCTCCTTGTTACATATAAAGAGGTTTTGCATTGTAGCAGGGATATCCAGCATCAAAATGGTGGATGCAGCTGGGTGATTGATGATTCCCACCCTGCTTTAAGGTGAGTCATGTGCATCATGGACACAAGCATAAAAGAGGCAGGGTTTGATCACCTAGATGTGTGCACCATTTTGATGCCATTGGCTCTATACACACACACACACTGAAAATATCCCTGCTTCGATTGAAAAATGAGGTACTAATCAACCATAGAACCCCACAGCTCTGAGGAAGATCTTACTTCCATCTGGGATGTTGGAGGTTGTTGAACAGTTTGCACTTTCTGCTCTTTACTTCTTTACATCTTAACTTCTTGTTAATCTATAATGTAACCTAACTAAGAGATCAAGCCAATGGTGTAACCTAAATAAGACTTCAACCATCAACAGACACATAGAAATAAACCATATTTATGCATTTTCAAAAGAGGCAATAAAAAAGCTAAGAAGAAAAAAGAAGACCAGAACACATTCACTTAGCAACCAACATGCAAATAAATAGGGATTAAAACAATACCCTAAGCAGGGAACTGCCAAGGAGAACACACCTTCACCAAAACTAGCAGGGCAAGCTATTCTATATAAATGGAGAGCAAACCCCACACTCACTTACATTGACTATCTCAAACAATTGGGTAATGAACCATCTGCAAGCAAGCAAGCTCAGAGAACACCAAGGAATCCCAAGTAAGTTCAGAAAACCCCAATTGAAATTTATCTAGATTAATAGTTACGTTGGCTACTTTAAGACTGGAAAAGTACCATCCTTCAATTGTTCCTCATGTTCTTCTGAAGTAAATCATATCATCCAAATATGGTTCATAGCTTTTTCCCTGGCCCACAAATATTTATTCTCTGGAGTAGGAGGTGTTCTAATATATGAAGTACAGGTAGTCCTTGTTTAGCAATTCCTCATAGAGCAACAGTTTGCAGTTTCTGGGGATGAAAATATATCTTTGCAACCAATCCTCACATTGATAAGCTTTGCTGATCTGTAAAGCAGAGGAAAGCTGAAACTCATATGTGAAGTCATGGATTCACATAGTAATCATTTTGCTAAATGACTGAGTTGCGGCTCCCAGTTGTGATTCCTAAATGAGGACTGCCTGTACGGAAGAAGCTTTCACTTTCGGAATGTCTACGGAGATTCTCAGTTATCCAGGCAGTGGTGGGATTCAAAAAAATTTACTACCAGTTCTGTGGGCGTGGCTTGTTGGGTGTGGTGTGACTTAGTGGGTGTGGCAGGGGAAGGTTACTGCAAAATCCCATTCCTTCCCCACCCCACTAACCTGCTTTCCGGCTCCGTTCTCCTGTGCAGGGCAGCAAAAGAAGACCCAGCCGCTCAGCTGGGACTCGGGAGGCAGAGAATAGATGGGGGCGGGGCCAGTCAGAGGTGGTATTTGCCAGTTCTGCAAACTACTCAAAATTTCCAGTTGCCTCTTGATAACCAGAAAGTCCAGTTGCCTCTTGAAAAAAGCACCTTTAGTTTCACTTTGGGAGTTTCCCTGAAAGAAATTTGTCAATAGGCCTTACTTAAATCCAAAATAAATAAGTATTTTCCATATGCGTTTGTTAGATTATCTATTTTTGGGCCAGGCTAACTATCGAACAGCTGCTTGCTTAAAAAGTCTTAGATCTACACAAAATTTAACTTCTTTTTTGCCTTAAGAACTAACACTATGTGAGAAGACCATTTTACTAGGAGATAGTTCAAGAACAGATTTTTTTTTCTTCTTCTTTCCTCAGGGCAACTCTGTAATATGATATGTAATATGATCTCTGCTTCTGTGCTCTACTAATGTAGTAGCACCTGGCTTATTTGTAAAAATATGATTGAAGACTTCTTAGATCTGCTTTTTGTTGGGAAGATAAGCTGAATTCTACCCATGTCTCAATGCATTCTGTATGAGTGACAAGCAGGTTTATAATTGCTCTGCTGAATAATCCAACCCATGAGCTCACAATTCTAGACTTGGCTGTTTTCTTTCAATCCACTGGTTGACATAACAGGCTGTGGTTTCTTCACATCTCAAGTCCATTTTGCAGTTGGCAGGTTTGCATTCCTGGCAGGCAACAGAAGCCACACTCTATCTGCCCCCCTTCTAGTGATTTGTTTCTGGCTTTTATATCATGCCTGCATTTTGCATATTTGGCAGAAGTTTTGGGTGTTCTTTGCCTTGTCACCTAGCTTCTGCAGTTTTTCTCTTGGACTGAGAACTTTATTAGGAGCTTTATTAGTCCAACTGTCCTTCACCCCATCTATGACTCTTCTTGATCATCTTCCATGCAGCAACTTAAAAGGGCTGGTTCCAATGGAAAACCTGTGACTATTCTCTGTATAAGGAAGGCACACGTTCCAGTGTTTGAATCATCCTGCACAGATTTCTGTTACATGTTTTTTTCAGAATCTGATTTAATCATTCAATTAATCCATCTGTCTGTGGGTTCTCCTGCCAGATATCCCCAGTGCTATATATATATAAATGCTTTAGCAAAGCAGATTGGAAGTTTGGGGCTTGATCTGTGAAAATCTCATTAGGTACACCCACTCTACTGAACAGTTTAAGCAACTCATTGGCAATGACTTTTGTGGTAACTGCAGAAGGGAATTGCCACAGGGCATCTCATAGCATAATCAGAAATTACAAGGCTAGACTGATTTCCTTTGGCTGACTTTGGCAAGGGACCAGCAATGTCCATAACAATTCTAGAAAATAGAAAGTGGGACAAAGGGATTTTTTTTCCATGGGTGTTTTCTCCTTCCTGGGGGGGTCTCCCCTAACTATAAGAAAAACCCAATTTTTCTCCGCAAATCAGGATGTTCTACTTGCTCATCACCATTTTCAACCACTGCCCTCCTACATCTTATCAAATAAGGGTCTTTTTTTCTTGGAGAGGTCTAATGTCTACCTCCCATATGTACTTTAAAGACTGGGTTTTGTGCCTCTTCATCTATCAGTCTTACTATATGTGGCTGCTTCTCTGGATCAAAGATGTGGCTTGCATAGCAATACATCGGGTGGGGGAGGGAACGTATTATCATGTGTGGTGGTGCTGCAATAAAGTGCAGGAGTATTGGCTTAGGACGGGGAAGCGGCTGGAGGAAATGTTGGGTCTTAAAGTAGATCATCTACCAGAATGCTTTATGTTAGGAATTATGTCAAAAACATAAGAAGGATAGCTTTATTTGATTATACATATTATTACTGCAGCAAGGTTAACATTTGCCCAGAACTGGAAAGAGACAGTTATACCGAGTGAAGAAGAAATAATAAACAAAATCTTACTATACGCTGAAATGGACAAGTTAACTCTAGAAATGAAAAACAAAGATGAATCAGCATACTACATAATTTGGGATAAATTCTATCATTGGTGGGAACAAAGAGAAAGGTCTTAAGTTAGAAAAGGAGTTGTTGAAGGAGTAGATGATTGGATAAGATGAAAAGAAGACGAATGATGTTAGAAATATATTATATGAATGAACAAATGTATATAGGAAAAGAATTCTGCTCCTCATTGTTTTTCTTGTTCTTGTAACTCTTTATTATAAAATTTCTTTCCAGTCATTATAGCCAACATTTATTGTTCTAGTTCTTTGGGCTGAATGCACCCTATATCACCCCTTTCTCAAGTAAGATTGCAATCTATTGAAAACTGCATGAGTTTCATGATATATCAGAGGGGTTCCTGATTAAGCTATGGAATGAGGAAATAAGCCCTCTATGTTCACCCATGTACTCATGCATACATACATAGATCATATTGATTCATAGACCTGTAACAATAGAGAAGGAGAAGGAGTGATTGTGAACTGGCACTTCCACAAAATTACCACCATTTTATCAAATAAGCCCAAGCTAGCAAGCATTAAAAATAGCAGATGTTGTTTAAATGTTCTGTCAGCAGTTTTTTCTTCAATAAAGTTCTTTCACATTAGTTATATGTCAATGGATCACAAGGCCGCACCTCTGACTGTGCTAAGATAACATCAAAATGTGTTTGTCTTATATTCAGATGCAGAGTTTTCTACTTTCACGTTTATGACTAAGCTCCTGAGCTATGTTAGACTTAAAAATCCACATATTTCTAAAATTTTCCGTGAAATTTTCCAATTAAAAATGTATGTAAGATAGAAATCAAATATATCAACACATACACAGTGGTAGAAAATATTTTAGAAGAATTGGGTATATAAGGCAAAATGCTAATTTGGGCTGGGCAAAATGCTAATGTTAGGCTGAGCATGCTACGTGTCCTATCAGCCAAGGAATGACAGAAGATAGAGACTAGAGGATGAGCCTTCTCTGCCATTGTCCCTGCCTTCTGGAACATTCTCCATTCAGAGTTGAGGATAGCCCCAACCCTGTTGGCTTTTTATAAGAAGAACTGGTTTTGTGCCCAGCCTTATTTGTTCTGTTTTCTAGCTGCATTGATATCTATGATGACATTTTTTTTCTTGGCTGCCATATATATTTAATTTTGTCATTGTTTGTCATTGTTTTATGATTGTTTGCTGCCCAGGCTCAATTCTTTGAGATAGGTGGCTATGGAACAAATAAATAATTATGCAAAGAAAACTGCATTATTTGGAGACTTATGAATTAACATAAATAAATACAAGTGCTTAAACAAATCTTCAGTATGGTGAACTGAATTTGAGTCCTCCAGATGAAAAGTTGAGGAAAAATTGAATTCATCCAATTTATATAACTAAGAAATAGTGACAAGCTAATATTGGCATATAGTTGCTTCACCCACTCCTGTTGTTCACATAGTATGCCTCTAACGTGCATTGGCTTCTTCAAAATTGGATTTCAATCAGGGGTGGTATTCAACCGGTCACATCACACCTACTTGGGCAAACCGGTAACAGTTATTTGGTGTGGGTCACTGAACCGGTAGCGACCCCTGGCTGGCCAAGTCCCCAACCTGGTCGCCCGGTCACTCATTTGTGATCACTCTCCTAGCTTTCCGTTCCTCACATCCTCTTTCTCCCTGCGGGAAAGGAAGAAAGGCATGGATGCTGCAAGTATCGCTTTCCCCGTGTGAGTTAAAGTGTCTGGAGTGAGAAAGAGTGTGGTCTGACAGAGGGGGTGAGGGAATCCACTCCAGCCTTGGAGAAATTTAAAGGAGCTGCTTCCAAAATGGTTGTCTGTTAAATGCTCTCTGTGTGTGTGTGTATGTGTGTGTATGAGAGGGAGACAAAGAGAGAGAAGAGAGAGAGAGAGAAATAGGAAGACAGAGAAATAAAACTCTGTGCTATTATTTTTAATTGTTCCATTATTTATCATGTGTTAATATTTTACACTGTCCCTACACCTAGAATGATTTTTCTGCCTTTCTTTTGCCCAGGGCTACCACATATTTTTCAGGGTTTACATGCATTCAATGTCAATAGTCCAGAGCATAAAATACACATGTGTTTAACAAGAGTTGAAAGGGACCTTGGAGGTCTTCTAGTCCAACCCCCAGCTCAGGCAAGAAAACTGAGGATGCCAAACTCTGAGTAGAAATCCTGGGAAAGGTGTCAGAATAATACTTAGAAGGGACCTTGGGGTGAACCCTATACCATTTCAGAGAAATGGCTGTCCAGTCTTTTCTTAAAAACTTCCAGTGATTGAGCACCCAGAACTTCTGGAGACAGGCAGTTCCACTGGTTAATTGTTCTCACAGTCAGGAAGTTTCTCCTTAGTTTTAGGTTGCTTCTCTCTGTTCAGTTTCCATCCATTGCTTCTTGTTTGCATTCCGCTTCTTTGGAAAATACATTGTCCCCCTTTCTTTGTGGCAGCTCCTTAAAAGCCTGTTGCCTATCACACTCTTGAGTAAAGCATGTGAGCCATTTCCTCCTTTCAGTGGTCCATGAAAGTACATCTATAGTATGCAGATAATAAAGTCAAAAAAAAGGTGAACAACATTTTTACAGAACTATAGATAAGTTGAGGCTGGGTAACAAGGAATGGGTGGGAGGGGAGGGGCCAGATGAGGCACCCCTTGATGTGAGCGACATTGAGTTGGCTGTGCCCACCCAGTCACATGACCACTAAGCCACACCCATCCAGTCACATGAATTCCACCACTGATTTCAATTCTCAAGGCACGGAGTACATGCCTGACACCTGGGTGATGGGACGAATAAAACCATGTAGCTCAAGGTTGGCTTTAAAGGTGAGGATTTATTTTTGGTCAAGCCACGGGCCCAACCTTGAGCAAACCATCCAGTATCTCAGTTCCATTGGCCTATGGCTCAGTGTAGAGACCCTTCAAATGAATAATACGTGAAAGATCCAAAGGAAACAAAACAGTGACAAAATACACAGACTCGCAAAGAGCTTGTGAGTGCTGAAAAGTAATAGAAAATAGTAGGAAAATCCCGTAGAAATATGGTAACACCTGGGGAGGAGGTAATTGTTTCTAATTCTCTAGCTGGGAGTACTAAATGAGCATTACAAATCATATTCTCTGTGGGAGGTGATTGAGGGAGTTTTACTCCCTCTTTAGGCACCATCTATTAGATCCCTCTCTTAGCTTTTACTCCATCCGACTGTATCACTGGAAGAGCTGGAATGACAGCAATAAATCAGCAGAGAAGTTAACTCCATTTCTTTCTATTCAGGTGAAACCTCCTAATGTTAAGAACTGCTGCTGGTTTTCCTCCTTGCTGTTTATGGATTTTAAAAGAATAAGGGGTTGTTATCTTCTCATGGGCAGCGATATTCCTGAATGATCCATCTCAGGCAAAAAACTAAGAGTCTTTTTTTAACTAACCAAAGTTTTAAAGGAGCCCACTTAGAACACAGGCTGCTTGTATAATTCACTGTTATTTTGTTTGGTCACAGGAGAAGCTTTGCATTTGGCCAGGGATTTTGGCTATACGTGTGAAACTGAATTCCCAGCCAAAGCAGTTGGAGAACATCTTGCTAGGCAACACATGGAACAGAAGGAACAGACAGCAAGGAAAAAGATGATCCTAGCAACAAAGTAAGTTGTTTAAATGCTACTTTGCTCACCTGTGAGTCGAGAAGCTAACTTCTTATTTTAACACTACATTGGGCTTCCAAGGCAAATGGTTTTGAAGTTGAGTGGATGTAACAAGTCAAATACATAAATAATAAAAAGAATAAAAGCATAGAAGATAAAATGTATTTATAGCTTGGTACTTTAAGGTGTGCACAGACCCAGAGGGGATGCTGAGGCCCACATACATGCACAAAATAACATTCCTTGCTTCATATTTATCTTAATATAGTCATCTAATATAGGGCATCTGTAACTATTCTGACCATAGTTACTAATAAATCCATTTACATTGAGCTGCTTATATTTATTTGGAAAGAAATAGTACAAGGGGTATGCACTATAAATCATTTCTAATAATATATTGGCAATCCAAAGAAAACTTTTTGAAAGGTCTATGCAACAATGTCAAATATAGGATGCCAAATCGCTTAGCGGGGTACTTTTCCTTATCTTTAAACTATAGAAATTCATTCCTTTTCTTTCTCTTGATTTTATTTCCTAGGGGGGGAAAGGTGCAGTTGCATCCACCATCATACCTCTACTGTTTCACTAGGCTAATTGGGTGTCAAAAGACAGTTGAGACAGAATTAGACTTCTTTTCCCTCACAAACTTGCTGATGATGCCTACAAGCATCAACCAACTGATGGCTCAAGTGTGTATTCCCCCCATCTCTAATGACTGGTATTTAGGGCAACATTTTGCAAGCAAAGAAGCTTTTTGTATTTTTGTACAGGTAATCCTTGACTTACAACAGTTCCTTTAGTGACCATTCAAAGTTACAATGACACTGACAAAAGTGACTTATGACCATTTTTCACACTTACAACCATTGCAGCATCCGCACGGTCATGAGAGGGGTGAGCGAGGTTAAGCACCCCTTGACATAAGTGACACACCCATTCAGTCACATGACCACCTAGACATGCCTACCCCACCGGTCATTAGGGCAGAGAACCAGTTGTTAAAAAATTTGAAGGCCACCACTGCTCATAGTCAAGTGATGAATGATTGGTTTTGTGCTCTTATATCATCATTACTCTGTTACAGTTGATTAGAACTTGGCCAGAAAGAGTCATTTTTATTTCTTTCTTGGAAAGCTTTATTTAGAAAAAAAAGTCTGTAAATGATGTAAGAATACAGCTTCAGAAAGTTCCCCATAGTTATGTCAATTGGGGACTCAAAGTCTATATAATACAAAAGTTGTTTCAAGTTCAAAAATGGGTTGTGCCACCTTTATCATCCTTCTAATACTGTACATATTGATCATTCCAAAAGTTTTCTGAGCTTAAGCCTCCTTTTTATTCAGAATTTTTCTGGAATATTTGAAACAATTCCAATAAAATTGGAGCAATTGGTTTGAACTTTGAGTTTTTTGGATTCCAACATATTGCACATCATTAATGTCAGCATGTTATATGAAGAAATTCTAGATTCTGCAGTTAACAAGAACAGTGAGGGACAAACCAGAGAGCTGGGTTGTTGTCACAGTGATTTGCTCTTGCAATGAAACAGAAATCAATTATTTATCTATGGAATTCTTATTATGTAAATTAAGTATTTAAAACAGTTTAAGAAATACTGATAAACTGTGCACAGGTGTTCTGGATTTGAGATGTTCTTGGGAAAAAAAATTCATACATGCTTTCTGTAAAAATATAATCGCAATAGCAATAGCACTTAGACTTACATATCGCTCCATATTGCTTTACAGTCCTCTCTAAGTGGCTTACAGAGTCAGTTTATTGCCCTCAACAATCTGGGT
The DNA here is from genome assembly GCF_049901715.1 of Pseudonaja textilis. NCBI lineage: Eukaryota > Metazoa > Chordata > Lepidosauria > Squamata > Elapidae > Pseudonaja > Pseudonaja textilis. The sequence goes on from NC_141990.1 coordinate 155,104,485, forward strand.
CCTCATTTTACCCACCTCAGAAGGATGGAAGGCTGAGTTAACCTTGAGCCTGGTGAGGTTTGAACTGCCAAATTGCAAACAGCCAGCAATCAGCAGAAGTAGCCAGCAGTACTGCACTCTAACTACTGTGCCACTGTGGCTCTTTTAATCAATAATAATCAATCAAATCATCTTAATCATAGATTTGAATCTAGTCTGATTCACAAGTAAATTCTACCGATAATTCTTAGGCCAATTCTAGAGATTATGAAATTGTACAGTGAGAATTTACTCAAACAAATATGCCCAGGTCTGCTTCATATTATTTTTTTTCTTTCAAATTTGTACTAAGTCATGGGACACATAAGGTGTATTTGATCTTCTAATTCATCCTTTTTTATAGTACCGTGGACAAAATGTATTGGTTGCATTGAATGAAATCATGCTGTTGGCATATAAACAAAAGAAGTAGTTTCATTGACTGCAACAGTGAGTGATTAAAGTGATTTTTTCAAAATTCCGTGGTTCATTTGAGGATTATAATCTGATCCACAAACCATTCAAGGTGTATGACTCAAACCAGATTTCAGTACTCTTATAGGACTGTATAGGGCTTAATTTATAAGAATCCAATCCGATGTGTTTATCAATCAGGCTGCCCACATTATATTGCACTAGTTCTAAGCATATGCTCCAGTAGTGGAGTTCATTTTTTTTTACTACCGGTTCTGTGGGCGTGGCTTGGTAGGCATGGCAGGAGAAGGATATTGTAAAATCTTCAGTCAGAGGTGGGATTTGCCAGCTCTCAGAACTACTCAAAATTTCCACTACTGGTTCTCCAGAACTGGTCAGAACCTGCTGAATACCACCTCTGATATGCTTATACCCAAGGACAGAGGACAGCCATGTCCACTAAGGCATGTCTTTGTCTTTCTTTGTGGCCACGGCTTGAAACCCGGTGACAAGAAGGAGGTTACTGCGAAGAATTTATACAGTATCAAAGGGTTTCATGAAAGTAGCAAGCCTTCTGTTTCCTTTGAAAGGGAAACCTCTTTCCTACTTGATGTGTAACCCCTCTTCAAAGAATCCCCTTTGGCTATATCAGCATGCCACAATCCAAAAAAAATAAAAAATTAAAATCACCAAACTGACTTAAAGTGGCAGAAAACAAGCTTCCCCCTTTATTGGGCCACACGCAGACATTACAATCAGAAGTTCTAAAATGCACAAACATACCAGAGGCAAGCTGCCCTTATTATAAAGGGCTCTGTAGGTTCCCAAAGGAGCCATAAAAAACAATTACATTGCCATAACCAAAGAGAATCTTAAAACATTTACTAAGACAAAAGCAAGCCAATCGGTGCGCCTGCATATGTGGCAGTCTACCCTTTCAAAGTAAGCCTTTTCTGCCAAGAGATACATAGCTTTGCTTAATCTGCTATCTCTTAAGGAAGGCTCATTCACTCTACTTTTCATTACAGTTTTTCAAAATGTGAATAGTAGAACTTATGTGCATCCTACTTTCATTTTAAAATAGTACCAGGCCTATTTAATTTGTATTTTTTAATATATAGCTTAAGAGGTAGTAGTGAAAAAGACAAGGAAAGCTCTTTACCGGGCATTTAGAATAGAACAGAATAACAGAGTTGGAAGGGACCTTGGAGGTCTTCTAGTCCAACCCCCTGCTTAGGCAGGAAATCCTACAGCACTTCAGACAAATAGTTATCCAACATCTTCTTAAAAACTTCCAGTGTTGAAGCATTCACAACTTCTGGAGGCCAGTTGTTCCACTGATGAATTGTTCTATCAGGAAATTTCTCCTTAGTTCTAAGTTGCTTCTCTCCTTGATTAGTTTCCACCCATTGCTTCTGTTCTGCCCTCGGGTGCTTTGGAGAATAGTCCTCTTCTTTGTGGCAGCCCCTGAGATATTGGAACACTGCTATCATGTCTCCCCTAGTCCTTCTTTTTGTAAGACTAGACATATCCAGTTCCAGCAACTGTTCTTCATATGTTTTAGCCTCCAGTCCCCTATTTATAGGATCCCATTTCTGGGATGCCATCCAAAAGTGTTGCCCAGGAGAAGAAGGCCAAGACATCTTGGTGGCTTCTGACTGAATAATGTCTCCATTTGATGGTGTGGGTGTGCATTGTGTTAGTTAGGTAATCTTTTCTGGTGCACCCTACCCAGTAACTCACCATGCATGAATGATGTTTCTCAAGCCAAGAGTCCCACTTGGCTTTTAAGTAGCAGGTTCAGGAGC